>NW_004955478.1:7218588-7256930 GCF_000276665.1 Chinchilla lanigera | reverse complement strand
GGATAACTTTCCAAGTGTTCCGCATACCTCTAGACTCCAAAAACTACAGTCTTTCAAATACTGTACCTGATAATCTACTAATAAAACCAAGTCTCTCTCTCGCTCTCTCTCTCACACACACACACACACACACACACACACACACGACAGAAACACACTGTATTAGGCTTGCTTCTACAACCATGTAAATTAGGATAACTTTCCAAGTGTTCCGCATACCTCTAGACTCCAAAAACTACAGTCTTTCAAATACTGTACCTGATAATCTACTAATAAAACCAAGTCTCAAAGATACCTAGTTTTCCCAAGTAGGCTCTATTTATAAATGCAGGCCTCTAAAACATGAAACAAAATACCGAATATAAAAAGCACTATAATTCCTGGGCGTGGTGGTACACCCCTATAATCCCAGCACTCAGGAGACTGAGGCAGAAGAACCACTGTGAGTTCAAGGTTAGTCTGGGCCACACAGTGATTTTAACACCAGCTTGAATTAAGAGTGAGACCCTATCTCAAAAAGCAAAACAAACAAACAAAAAACCCTGCAATTTAAATTAAATACTTCCTGGGTTAACAAGGAACTACCAAATTTAAGAAACATTTTATTTTAGAGTACTCTTAGATTTACTGAAAATCTGCAAAAGGTAGTCCAGTACTCTCATACACTACAACCCCAGTTATCCTATTACTAACATTTTACATTAGCATAATACATTTGTCACAATTGGTGAACCAATATTGATACATTGTTACTAAAGTTCATGATTTAATCAGATTTTCTGAGTTTCTTCCTAATATCCTTTATCTATTCCAAGGTCCCATCAAATATACCAAATTGCAATTTAGTCATGTCTCCTAAAGCTCCTCTTGATAACGGTCTGCTAATATAACAGACTTTGTTACCGTTTCTCAGACTTGTTATTCATTATCCTCACAATTTTGGGGGTTGGTTTGTGGTTTTTTTGGGGGGGTTGGTTTTTTGAGACAGGGTCTCACTTTGTGATTCAGGCTGGCCTTGAACTGACTATGTAGCTCAGGCTGGCCTGGAACTTCCAGCAATCCTCCTGCCTCAGCCTCTGGAGAGCTGGAACTACAGTCATGTACATCAAACCTGGCTATCCTGACTATTTTGAAGAATACAGGTCAGGTGTTGTGTAAAATGCTCCTCAACTAAGATTTATCTGATTTATCATGACTGTACTAGGTTCATGGTTTCCTGGTGAAAAGACCACAAAAGTAAAGGCACATTCTTATAACATCTTATTAAGGGTACATACTATTAACATGACCTATCGCTGTTGATAGCAACCTCCACTTTGACCAAGCTAAAGTAATGCTTTAAGGCTCCTCTGCTATAGTTTTTTGTTTTGGTGTGTGCGTAGGGGGTGCTGTTTTTCAATTCTGGAGATTGAACCCAGGGGTGCTCTACTACTAAGCTGCATTTCCTGACGCCCTGAATTAAAGTCTCACTAAACTGCCCAGGCCGGCCTTAAACTTGAATCTTTCTCCCTTACCCTCCCCACTCCAAGTAGCTGGGATTACAGGCATCACCACCCCATCCGGCTACTACAGTTATTTTCAATACCTTTCCATACTGTACTCTTTGGAAAGAAGTTACTGTGTATAGCTCACACTTAAGGACTAGGGAGTTACATTCTACCTTGGTAAGAGTGGAATATTTACATAAATTACACATTTAGAACTCTTTTGCATGAGAGATTTGTCTATCCTCCATGCAACAAATCATTTACTTATACCATGAGTAGGAACTCTTGAATATTCATTTTATACTTTGGGTTATAATCCAGTATTATTTTGTTTTGCTGATCAAATTATCCCAGCTTTGACCACTGGGAGCTCTTTCAGTTGATTCCCATGCTCCTTTAGCACACTACCATCATTGAGCAAGAGGTAATGAGTACCCCTTTTACACTTTCTAACAAAACCATATACTCTAGGGGCTGGGGATTTAGCTCAGCGGCAAAGCGCCTGCCTGGCAAGAGCAAGGTCATGAGTTCGGTTCCCGGTACTGGAGAAAAACCAAAAAAAAAAAAAAAAAAAAAAAAACCATATACTCTAGGCTCATCTACAGTGTTCTCTGCCTCAGCCCTAGAATCAGTCATACCTCCAAGAAGTACCAAGCTTAAACATTCATGAAGACCCATACTTTCCAAATATAAACAGATGAGTTTGTAACTTTGTAACTAACGATAACTCTTTAGTTAAGGTTTTCCCCCAGTAGAACATAAGGAAGATTACCTAGGGGTAAGTGTGGGGTCATGCTGGTTTTTTGTCCCCTTCATTTTTTGGTTTTTTGGTTTTTGTTTTTTGAGACAGGGTCTCACAGGTATAGTTCAGGCTGTCTTTGAACTCACTAGGTTGACCTCACTGGCCTTGAATTCACAGCAACCCTCCTGCCTCAACCTCCCAAATGTTATAATTACAGGTGTGCATCACCAAGTCAGGCTCACACTTCTGTTTTCTAAACTCTGATGCCCGAGAAATGCATGCATAAAGTACCAAGCCTACTGAGGACTCAAAGTTTTGTGAGCAGCACTTTTAGGTATTTATACTCCTAAGCCTGCCGGAACTTCACAAACTTACAAACTACAAGTTTCCCTAAAAAAAAAAAAGGTCAAAGATGGTTCCAAAACAACAGGCTGGGACTCTAATACAGAACAGATATCGCTGATAAAAGCTAAAGAAAAGACAAGTGTCTTCTTCGGGCAATCCCAGAAGCCTCTTTTACCAAAGCAGACTGGATCAAAATCCAAAACTGCAAGCAAAATCATTCATAGTTAGGTTTTAGAAACTCATAACAAGATTTTGGTACAAACTTTGAGGCAGAGCACACAAGGACTTTTCAGTCCTCTTTTAACAGATTAAGACTAGAAATGGTCAGATTAATGATAAGAATGCCACTGGATCAGCTAATAGGTTATTCAGATGAATTACAACAGAATATTGTCAAAGAACTCTAAAATAATAAACTTAAAAACCCCATGATTCTTCAAATTCAAAGCCTGACATTTCCTCCTATAGTAAATCTACAAAGAATTCAGATCCTAGAAAAATGTCCCTTAAAAAGCTGAGAAAGGGGTCCAACAAGCCAAGTTAAAGACACAGTAAAGAGATACAACTGAGCACTTTATAGCACAATTTTACATCCTCAGAATGAAGTGACAAACAAGAAGGGAGATAAACCCTTCCAGACCACACCCCAGACACCCACCTCATCCTACTAGGCTCCACTTTTTTTTTTTTTTTTTTTTTGGTTTTTCTCCGGTACCAGGAACTGAACTCACGACCTTGCGCTTGCCAGGCAGGCGCTTTGCCACTGAGCTAAATCCCCAGCCCTAGGCTCCACTTTCTAAAATCACATTTAGCTATAAAGTCATCAGTGACTAATCAGCTAATGAGTAAAGCACCCCCGTGACCCAATTACATTTCAAACACCCCACTAAGACAGCATGAGGCTTTGGGGGACATCTCCTTCACCTTTCCTCAGCTTACACACCTGGCTAAATCTTACTAATCCTTACAAACTGAACACAATCATCACTAACACCTACTGAGAAAGTGATCCTTACCATCTACTCAGACCTCTACTGACCCGGTCATATTGTTCTCCTTTCCCAGTACTCTAAGGAAACTGTTTATCTCTACCATAGCACTTCCCAAGTATGGCGAAATGCCACACCAAAACTGCCTCAAAAACAAAATCAGTATCTAAACATCTTTCCTACTACAGTGCCTGACACTATCAGATACTCAATAAATATTCCTTTGTGGTATGAATGATGATGTCAGTATGTTAGACTGTCAGTACTTTAATGGTCTAAGACAGTGTTGGCAAACCTTTTAAAGCTTTCAATAATACAACCTGCTACAGTATGCATGCCATAGGTTCACCATCACTAGTCTAAGAGGTCTACTTCTTAATGAGGAAACAAAAAATTAGCTATCATATAGACAAGATGCTTACTGTGTTCTAGACACCGCCTTCATGTAAAGTGTGCTGTTAGTCTCACAACACTCCAGTGATGTAGACATAGCTTCAGTCATAAGAAAACTGAGACTCAGAGCTTCAAAACTACCAACTGGAAAAAGACGAAAATTTAAATTTCTTGCTTGAAAACCCAAATTTTTCCTACTACATTTTAAAACAATTTTATTTACATAATTTGCAATACATTTTGCATGTTTAAAGTATATAATTTTAAATAGTCTATATATTGTGAAGGGAAGCTGTATATCCCAATAACAACTCTTTTGACTATATTCTACATGTTGCAATTTACTCACAGGTAAAATCTAGAGGAAACACCTTCCCTCATCTGCTATGATAACTTCATCTCTTGCCAAAATGTGATTATAAACTGTAAAAGTATATATGGCCTCTTAAGCCAAGTTAAAGCAATTGTCACTACACTGGAATTAGGGACAACCAGTGCAGCAAAAGCCACAAGTTTCTAAAGAGATGAAATTTCTAAAGGAACCAAATGACATCTTAGGAAAGAATCTTGTAAATAGAGACTGACGTCCAAGAACAAAATCATAAAGGTAACTTTTTAGAAACACTATACAGAAAGCCAGACAAATTAATGCTAAAAAGATTAAAATGAATGATATGTTAATAGAATTTTAAGAATAACAACAAAGGAGACAGAAAATCAGAACCAAGAAAACAAAAGCTAGGAAAACTTAATCATAGTAATAAAATGGCAAACTGACTTTCTACAACCAAAGAAAGTCTATTCAGAACTACAGGAAGAGCCTAGGACACACACTGAGGAAGGGTACATTGAGGGAAGAACCGTGACTTGAAGTCTATAAAAAATTAATTTAGTGAACTGATTAAAACAAAAATGCTTACCTTATATCTAGTCCGCTGGGCTAAGAAGAAAGAAAACTTGCAAAGAGAACCCTAAGAGTTAGCTGAGTTTGAAAGAATGACCCAGGGAATCACAAAAACTAGTAACAAAAAATATTTGAAAGGAGCTATTTAACATTTTAAACACGTGTCAAGCTAAGAGATACAAAACTACTACCTGTATTTTAATAACATACAGCTTACACCGGAAATGCTCAGTGTAACGATGAGCTGTAAATAATATGACTTCAGTGAGTACAGTGGTATTCCAAGGGGGCAATGGAAGACTAGCCATCCTAGATGACTGGAGAAACGGTCACCTGCCTCTGGCCCTAGGAGGTGAAATATAAAGTTAATACAGACAAAGTCGCAAAAATCCTGGAAGAGCTTGGTTTATTTCTCATAAGAGGGTTCCAAAATCTTTCCTGCAACCAAGTAAAGAATCATTTCACTTGAAAGATTATCAGCCATTTGGGAAATTCTAAAATTATACTACCCTGCTTGAATCAAATGTCACTAAAGACAAGGAGTTCCTCTGCACATGTGCGCACGGCTTACCTGCCAAACACAAGGAGTTAGTTCCTGCCACCACACCCAAACTGGTGCAACAGGTGAGGTGTCCGCAGTAAAGAGAAAGAGAACTTTCTGTTAATATTGTGAAACAAAAGCTCTAGGACACCTATGGTTGTGGTGGGAGGACAGAACACAAATGATGAGATATTTACAGTTGTAAAAATTAGCAGATAGGTTTTTTTAGAATTCTAGAAAACTGTAATAATTACCCAGTCTGTCTCACCAGCTGAACTGATGATGATAAGAACAAACTCCTTAAAGGTCCTTGCTAAAGGCTTTCTTCTATGTGACTGGAGAGCTTAACAACATCCCCAGGGATCCTGCTTTCACCAGCACTCAATCAGTTCATAGGGGTCCCTAGAAACTAACGAGAAGTCAAGTGAAATAGGCAAAGACAGGTAAGCCAGAAAAGTCTCTTGCTGGTTTTATCACTTACTGCAGTTCATGAGAGTACTGGACAAAGCCAGATTGATACACAAATGAAAGGTGAAAATACAGATAGACATGAGAGTAGACTACTCTTTTCTAAAAGTCTGAATTGAAAAAAAAGAAACGCAGCAGTTAAAGGAAAAGGGCTAACGGAGGGTTCTTAAAGATGAGAAACACATGTGAGTATTTAATGTCTGAAGAGGAGGAAAAGCGTACTTGATAGGACAAATTTCCAGAGCCAAGATAAAGGACCTAACTAACTTTGACAGATGAGGAACACATCTTGACTGATCTTTGAAAACCTGTCTAGCTCCTGTGATCTACTCTTTCAAAGCACAAAAATGCACCTAAACCACCTTCCTCAAAAAAAAAAAAAAAAGAAGAAACCTAACAACCTAAATTCTACTTTTCCCCTTACATTCACTTTATTACATAAGTATCTACATAATAACTTTTATTGAGTGTTTGTTATTTCTCTGGCACTGTGCTAAGCCCTTTATACAGATTAGCTCATTAAATTCCCTAAATTAATTTCTTATTCTATAAAAGGGCATTAAAGATTAGAGAAGATCAGCACTTTACTGCTTATCACGTATTAACAAAAGTTATTCTAAGCCTCTTTAAAACATGAGGGGGAAAAGGCAAAGTTTTTCATCTTTGTTTCAACTTTGCACATTAATCACAAATTTCTCCATTAGTTCTGAAGTGTGAGCTAGACTTGCTGAAGTGTCCTGTGTAACTCACACCACGTGGTTAATAACTACGGCCAGACATGATGGTGCATGCCTGTAATCCAAACACACTGGAGGCTGATGCAGGAGAATCACCTCAAGTTTGAGGCCAGCCTGGACTACATAGTGAGTCCAGATCAGCCTGAACTATTACATAGCAAGATCTTGTCTCAAAAAAACAAAACAAAAATAACTGACTATGCCCCCAAGATACTACTGACTTCAACTCTCCCAGGGAATGTGCTGATTAAATCAAATCACTTTCCAATTGTCTTATACTCAGGAAGCTGAGAGAAAGACTTGGGGGGGGGGGCTCTTTTAATTCAAAACACATACTTAAAAAAAAAAAACATACTTGACCTAAAACCTGGGTCTAAAGGAAATTACAAACACTTCTCTAACCAGCACTGTCTTTACTAAAGGGAAAAATGAGACAAAAAGTAATTGCTTAGGAGAAAAACAGAAAAAAAACAAAAAATGAATGTTCAAAGGCTTCAAGACCTCTCTGTCAAGAGACCTAAATAATTTAGGAAGACACAGTGACACAGACTTTAGCAATGGGAGTAAAACATGTCTAGTTCAAATTCCAGCTCCCCCAACACTTATGTAGCTAGAAGCCCTCGGACAAATTACTAAAATTCTCTAAGATCAGTGTTTCCAATGATGATATGTGCGCTCACACACTTCACTGTAATGCTTTTAAGATTAAGCTAAGGTCTAAGTAAAGAATTTCTTAAAATATGACAATACACACATGAGGCTAAAGGTGTGAGTAGTAGAGCATTTGCTTAGCAGGCAAGAGGCCCTGGAACCAATCCCCAGTCAAAAGGAAAAAAAAGACACATAATATGCAGTACATATATAATCATACACAGAAGCATTTATTATTAGAAAAAAAGTAGAACCTCTAGTGACTGATGCCTCTATTTCTAGGTACTTAAAAAAGTTGGTTTAGGTCTCTTAAAAACAACTGCAAAAAAAAGTAAAATACAAAACTAGAAGCAGAGAAAACAAACTTTTTTTTTCACTAACTGAACCCACTCCAGTACCATTCCATCCCAGGTGAAAAGTTTTTATTAGGTGGGTATAAATATGGCAATTTACATAAATCTTTCAGCATATATTTACCACACATCACAAGAATAACCATCAAATGTGGAACATTCACATTTGTTCCAACTCTAAATTCCAGAACTCCTCTACTTCCATTGGTTTACTATGCATATAATATGAATGATCTCACACCTTCTATTATTTAGAGGTTTTACAACTATCAGTTAAATTCTTATCCTACAATTCTGAGGTTTCAATAATATTCCTAAAACACCAAACAACTCTCAAAACTAAATTTTACTTAGTAACTTAAGAATATAGGTAACCAGCCAGAATAAGACTGTGCAAGATTTTATGATTACTACAGAAACCTCTCATATTAAGCTAAATACTGGCTCACATCAGTAATCCCACCTTCTTGGGAGGCTAAGGCAGGAGGACCGTCTGAGCTCAGGAGTTTGAGCCCAGCCTGGGGAACAAAACAAGACCCCATCTCATAAAGGAAAGGGACATTATATTGTGTATTTGTACAAAAAAAAAAAAAAAGCAACCTACTTGAACCTGTTTCCTCATCAAGCATAACCCAATCTAACGCTCTAGAAATTCCACGTGTGCTTATTCCTTTTTCATATAAATGTGTATATTTTAGGAATAAGAACTGGTTTCAAATTGAGAAACAGGTTTCAAAATTTTTTCACAGTAATAAAAAGTTCCAAATCCATATATTTAATATTAGAGAGGAGCACCAAAACTAAAAATATTATGTATACATTCTAGAGGGATTCTGGAACTATATATTTGACATATTTCCTACCTTGAAAGTTTTATAGTTTACTAGGGAAATAATAACTAAGAAACAAAACAGCTACAAGCCAATTAATGTTAAACAATTAGTGCTAAGTTGAATTACCAAAATGTTTACAGTCAGCACAAAATGTAGTTCAAAATAAGAAACCTCAATTAACAGAACAAATATTTATCAATCACACAATTATATGAAGGCATTGTGTGTGGAAAATAAACATGATAACGTCATCCAGCAAGGCAGTTGAGCACAACAGACAGTATTATGTGACAAGTACAAGAAATTTTTCGGAGGTTTCAGAGGAAAAGACCTCAAATTATCTTGTAAGTTATCTGAAAGAGCTTAACAAGGGAGGTGTAATTTGAAGTGTACGGATAGGAATATTTAAGCAGCATGCTATGGCTTATATCTAGGTGTCCCCCTAAAGCCTCACAAGCTCATAGGTGCAGTTTTTAGGAAAAGATTGAATCATGGGTGTGTGATACTGGATCATGGACGAATATAACTGGATTAGCCCACTGACTGGTTTAGTGCAGCTGTGGGTGATGGGACTGCTGAAGAGGGAAGCCCAGCCCTGATTGTGGGCAGCATCAACCTATAGGTCTATAGTCTAGATAGAATATGAAGGGAAAGAAAGGCTCACTGCTCTGCTGCTTTTTGCCTGCCCTGCCATGGACTGTTTTTCCTCTGCCATGCACCCCGCCTTGGTGCCAGCCAACTATGGACTGAAATCTCTACAAACTGTAAGCCAAAATAACCCTCTCCTACTTTAACTTGTGGATATCGGGTGTTTTGTCCCAGCAAGTAACAGTAAAGACACAGAAAAATTAGAGAAAGGACAAAAAAGAAAGAGAAATTAAATTAAAAGATGGAACAGCTAAGATCTCAGAGATGAAGAAAACAATCAACATTTGGTAGAACTGAGGATAAATAAAGGGAAAAATATAAGGTTTAAACAGATACGGAGCATGAATCTGATCCTATGAATTAGGGAGCTATTACAAGTTTCCAATCAAGTAAAGGACATGGGCAAAGTGATGGTCTAGGTAAAAGAACCTGGTAGCGATGTCCAGAATGAGCTGTGGAAGAAAGGACTTCAAGTAGAGAAACCATTTGTTGTTAATTATAGTAACAATCTCAGTCTGATGTCAACAGAACTGAGTCTTAGTGGAGTCAGTAAAACTGGAAAGGAAAGGATGGGTCAAGAGAATTTTCAATTATAAATCCAAGGTTCCTCCCTTGCTTGGAAATGTTATACTAACTCCTGAGTACACACTGGATAAAATTTAGACTCCTTAGACCAGTAATGGTGCACCTTTTAGAGCTTTCAATGATACGGACTGCTGCAGCACACATGCCACAAATTTGCCACCACTCCCTTAGACTATCGTTTAGATCAGTGTACAAAATAACCTTAGGTGTGCTTTTCTTCCCCACGCTTGTCTCTCCACCTGGAGATTAGAACAGGTGGGTTTAGACCACTAGCATTACTTGGATTGAGGGTAGGATGGAAGAGGTTCCCAAGAGGAAAAGTAGGACAAAGTTTACTGGAAGAGGGAAAGAATAAAGCAGACAAAAAACAGAAGCATCCTCTACTTTGCAGCTAGATATTCACAATGTAAGGGAAGAAACTGGTGACTCATTTCATCTGGGATACAGACAAATTAATCTTTTTACTGTAAAGTCTTATGTACAAGCTAAATTAGCCATACATAAACATATATAATATTTACATGTTATATATATTTACCTTATTCATTTTTTAAAACTTTTTAAATCACATACAAATGACACAGGGCCGGGGATACGGCTCAGTGGCACAAGCACCTGCCTGGCAAGTACAAGGTCCTGAGTTTGATTCCCAGTACCAAACAAAACAAAATAAAAAATGACACAAAACGTGGGTTACAACTTGTTTAAGTCATTTCATTGTAACTTTTTGTTTTTGTACCAGAAATCGAACTCAGAACCTTGCGCTTGCCAGGCAGGCACTTGCGCCACTGAGCTATAGCTCCGACCCGTTTAAGTCATTTCAAATCAATCACACCATCGGAACAAGTCCCAAGCCAAGGCCAGCTGCCCATGCCTATAATCCCAGCTACTTGGGAGGCCAAAGCAGGAAGATCTCAAGTTCAAGGCTGGTCTGGTCAACTTACTGAGACTTTGTCTCAAATAAAAAGGGGTGAGGATATACCTCAGTGGTAGAGTGTTTGCCTGGCATGTGTGAGGCCCCAGGGTCAACTTCCAGCACCACAAAATAAATCAAATTTTAAATACTAACTCTCTAACCTATAAAAGTGTCAAAACTAAAAAAATTGATTAAATAAAATAAAATGTTTATTACTGATAATATATTTTCACATTTTGGGTTTGGTCATTTGTAAACAAGAATCCTAATACAGACTCTCTGAAAAAAAAAAAATATGAAAGACTTTTCATAGAATTCTAGCTTCCAACTTGGAACAGTCTGCTTTTTAGGTTTATCATTCCAGGACTTCCCTCCATCTCCTTCCCTTTACAGAAAAGGATACAAACATTCTTATACTCCTCATTCATAATATGCTCCTTCATTCTTCTGAGCATATCCCTTCAGTAGCTTCCTAAGAAGAGATAAGTGGAAGTAATTTTTGGAGACGTGGCGTGCTCCCAAATGTCTTTACTCTGCTTTCACACTTATTCGAGCACATGACTGCACTCTAAGCTAGACAGCATCTTCCCTGAGGATTCGAAGGCACTGCTCTACCATGTTCTTCTCACTCTTGGCATTGCTGCTGAGAAGTTGGTGCTATTTCTAGTTCTTAATGTGAAAGTGAAAAGTCCAATACCTGAATGATTAAGACCCTTCCTTTTCCCAGTTGGCAAATGATGATCTTCATTTCAGAGTGTCTGGCAAGGTAACCTGGCTGTTTCATTGGTAGACTCCAAATCTGAGAAGTGTCTTCTCTGCAGTTGTCCAATATTTTGCATAAAAAACTTGTTCAGACAGGATAAAAGATGTAAATGGGGGCCTAGGGATATAGCTCAGCAGCGCAGCACCTGCCTGGCAAGGGCAAGGTACTGAGTTCAATTCCCAGTACCAAAAAAAGAAGGAAAAAAAAGATGTTAATGGCTGCTAGTGTTCCTGGAGCTGAGCAGCGCAAGCAGCTCAAGTTTAAGCATCTAAGATGTGCCCAGCCCTCTCATTTTCAGGTGGGTATTTCTCTCCCACTTTCACAGTGCCAAGTATCCCTGCCCATCTGGAGATAGTTTCTCCACATGGTAAGATTTTAACTTTTTGCAAGGGTGGAGGAAGAAGTTACCTTTGTTGCCCGGGCTGGTCTCAAACTCCTGAACGCAAGTGCTCCTTCTATCTAAACCTTCCAAATGGGACTATAAGCTGGGCCACCATGCCTAGCTTTGCTTTTATAAATTTGTGCTAATTTTAATCCTTTTATCCAACTGAATGGGATTCTGGAAAAATGCAGAAATAAACGTTTCTTTTCTCTCCCAAGCTTAAAAAGACAGTTCTTGAATGATTTTTATCTGATGCTAATGTATTCTGGGTACAGCCAGGTTTTGTTAAGGTGAGTTTACAGGGCTTTAGGGGATCTACTTTAATAAGAACACAGAATTAGGTAAAGGACTCTATATTCAATTTCCGAATAAGAAAGTAAATCTTAAGTTGACAAATATCACCAACATTATAAAATCTAGAAAAATAAAAGTATTTTTGTTATGCCAAGTTTGTCATTTGTTTTACTGAAATAACTTGCATAACATGAAATCCACTATTTGAAACTGTACAATTTAATTGTTTTTAATATATTCACAATGCTGTAAAACCATCACCACTATCTAACTCTAGAACACTTCTATCACCCCAAAAAGAAACCCTGTACATATCAATAATCACTCTCCCTCCTCCTCTCCCGGTAACTACAAACCTTTCTGTCTCAATGGATGTGCCAAATGAAATCAAACAATGTGGCCTTTTGTATCTAGCATCTTTAAGTCAGCATGATATTTCTGAAGCTCACCATGCTGGAGAATATATCAATACTTTAACCTTGTTAGAGCTGAATAATATTCCATTGTTTAGATATGCCACAATTTTTCTTTCTTCACTCAGGAGAGCTCTAATTTCTTCACCTTCATAAAAATGTTCATATTCTCTCTTTCTAGTACTGCAGATTAAACCAACATTCCCAGCCTCCCCCACACTTTTTCCTCCTTGAAACAGGGTCTCATTGAGAGAGTAGTTGCCTAGGCCTCCCAGAGTGCTGAGATTACAGACATGCAGCACTATACCCACCCCCATTTTTTATTATAGACTTCCTAGTGGGTGTGACGTTGGGATTCTGATTTTCACTTCCTTAGAGATTGATGATATGTGGTAATTGGCCACTAACATCTTCTTTAGAGAAATGGCTATTCAAACCCTCTTTTTTTTTGGAGACAAGATCTCAGGGGTCTTGCTTGCATAGTTCAGGCTGGCCTTGAACTTATTACACAGCACACACTAGCCCTGAACTGGTGGCAATCTTCCTGCCCCAGCACTACACCCAGCTATGCCCATTTTAAAATCAGATTTGTCCTTCTATTGTTGAGCTATCAGAGTGCTTTATATAATCTTCCATATACTAGACATTTATCAGATACATGATTTGTAAAGATTTTCCTCCACTCTGTAACCTGTTTATTCACTTTTTTATCATGTCCTCTAGGACCCAAAGGTTTTTAATTTTGATGAAGTCCAATTATTCATCTTTTTCCTTAGTTACTTGTGTTTTTGGTATCATATTTTAGAAATCGGCTGGGCATGGTGGCGCATGCCAGTAATCCCAGCACTCAGGAGGCTGAGGCAGGAGGATCATTGCAAGTTTGAGACCAGCCTGGGCTACAAAGTGAGCTCAAGGCCTGAACTGCATAGTGAGACCCTATCTCAAAAAGACAAAAAAAAAAAAAAAAAGCTAGTAGTAGAAATCATTGCATATCCAGGGTCTTGTGTCTCCTTTGAGTTAATTTTGTATATGGTATGAGGTAGGGGTCCAATTTCTTTCTTTTGCATGGCAATATCCACTTACTTCAACATCATTTGTTGAAAAGATTATCCTTCCCCGTTGAATCTTAGCAATCTTGTCAAAAATCAACTAACCACTGATGAATGGGTTTCCTTTTGGACTCTCAATTCTAGTTTATTGATCTATATATCTATCTTTATACCAGTATCACACTTTTTTATGAGCTTTATGTCACTTTCTATAGAGATTACAGAAAAATAACTTAGTCCTTCCTGTAGTATAGTTTAACATATTTTTCTTATTACTGATAGCTTAGAAGTTTCTTTTGGCAAAAGACAATTATCTGTACTACTATATAAACTTTCAGGATTGTGGTCAAACTTAGGAAAACTCTTAAGTCTCTTGTATTAAGCTACAAGAGATGGAATAACTCTCCTCAAACTGGCTTTTGGTATCAAACATTGTTTTTCCTATACTTACCAAAAACTCCACACAACAGATGTAATAGGATATACTCAATCACTGTATCACCTCTAGCTGTCCAAGTTTATGTCACAATACAAGTGGTTACCACAACAGGCAGTATTAATGGAAGCCATCCCTACAGTGGCATCACTAATAATACCTTGACTACCCTATACATGAAGAAAACCCACCTAAACGTATTCCCCAAGTCAATTCCCCCATACCTAGATCCTAGAAATCCCTACTCCCATCCAGTACAAGAAGTGTAACAGAAAAATATAACAGAAGTTGGGAGAAAAGATAGTAATTCTAGCTGACTCTGTAGTTTTAGATAACTTATGTTTACAAACTCTTCAAAAACATGTGACCACATTTGGCAGCAATGTTCTGTTTCTTGATCTACATGCTGGTTATGTAGGTGTGTTCAATTTGTTAAAAAGTCTTTAACTACACTACACCCCTACAAACTTTACTCTTTTTTTGGTACATGTACTACATGCCGCTAAAATATTACTGCTAAAATATTACAAAAATGGTCACCTAAACACATTACCAGGGTATTCCCCAGGGGTTCAGATTAAGCCTTCTTACTTTCACAGTAAACCCATCTCTGTCCAGCAAACTGGACATCATAAGATGTAGCCTCCAGTACGAACTCTACCATGAACCAGCCATGAGACTTGGAGAAGACACACAGACCTCCTCAAGCAACTGTTTCACCAAAAATGAGAAAGAGGTTAGACTATAAACTCTAAGCGCTTTCTAGCAGCCATTCAAGAAATATTTCCTTATTACTTTGTTAGTGTTAATATAACTGGTGAATAAGAAACACGCACTCCCTGCCTTGCAAGAACTCCCAAATCTAGGAGGGATAAAAGACAATCAGCAATAAAGGAAAAAAATAATTACAAATCTAAATAAAGTATGGACTTCAGTTAATACCAACATTAGCTCACTGACTGTGACAAATGCATCACACTAACTTAAAATTAGTTAATAGGAGAAATAGTATTGAAATACAGAAACTCTGCACAATTTGTAATTATAAAATTTAGAGTTTATTTTTTAAAAAGACAATAAGCAGGTAAACAAACGAATATGAAAATAAACTAGCAAATCTTCTGAAGATACAGGAGATTAGGTGGAGATAATGACACTATAGAGACTAAACAGAGCAACTGGGTACTCTTTGAGGTGACTATTACATTGAGGGGAAAAAAAGGTGCAACCAGATAAAAACAAGCTCCCTGAGAAAGAAAAGACGTAAGAAAAGAAATTGGCCTTCGTAAGAAATCACAAGAAAATCAATACGACCAACCAGTCAACTGGCGCCAGATCATACAGGCTCCTATTGGTTTCCATTTCATTCAAAGTATAAGAGAAGCCACTGGAGAGTTCCATCAGGGAAATACACATCACCTTACATTTTTAAACATTTATGAAGCTATTCTACTGAGAATAATTTGTGAAGGATTAAACAATGTGAACTTTATGGAGCAGCACTACCATTTTTTGCATCTTTGTTTTGTTTTGTTTTGTTACAGGGTCTCGCTATGTAGTCCAAGCTGGCCTTGAACTCTCCGCCACCTTCCTGCCTCAACCTCTTGAGCACTGGGATTACAGGTGTGCGCCACCACACCTGGCCATTCTTTTAGTTCTTAACCCTGAATTATACTATTTTTTCAACATAAAAATCATCCAAGAGAATCAAAGAATTAAATTCACATATTTACATAAGTTGTTTTATTCAGATAGTGTCCAACTTCTTTTTGCCAGTTAGTTTCGGTTTCCACTGAGTATCTTTTTAATCCTTTACCAAAGTGATTTTGGATTTTAATGCTTTAATAAAATTTTCCTAGAAGCTGTTGAAAATTTTTGTGGTATTTTTAAGTAATCTGTTATACAACTCCTAGAAACTTCAAAGGCAGAACAGTAAATAAATTATAAAAGCTAGAAAATGTTACCTATTGGATTAGTACACCAAAGAATATATACTATCCAATCTAAAAATTAAAATGTAGCCGAGAGTGGTAGCACACAGCTGTTATCTCAACTCAGGAGGAGGAGGCAGGAAGATCACCTCAAGTTTGAGACCAGCCTGGGCTACATTAGAGAGACCCTCTCAAAACATAAAACAATAAATAAAATTAAAATGAAAAAGTGACAGCAGCAACAGCTGCCACTGCCACCACCTGTGACAACTGTTCAAACAGCTAGAAATTCTTTGACACTTCTTCCATCAAGAGATGTGATCCACATTCCCTCCTCTTGAATCTAGAAAAGTCTGTAACTTACTTGCTTATAACCAAGCAGAATGTAGACTAAGTCAGAAGAGTTCTGTTGATGCCCCACTGGCACCGACTCCTGCTTTAGCCCTCTTGACAACATAACTGCAATGAAGTGCCAAAACCTAGTCCATGCAGAGACCACATGGAAATGCCCAGCCAGCCCCATTATTCCACCTCCACCCACCATCTGAATAAACAGATGACACGCCCTGAGCCAAAACTGTCCAAGGCCCCTCCCAAACTCTAGACCCACAGAAACCGCAAGATAAAGTTTACAGGGAGAGGGTCAAATTTTAGCCCTACTTTTTAATGCAACAATGCTAAAAGCATTTATCTAGTAAATATATGATAATTTTCAAATGGGTGAGAGAGTTTGTTTACCAATAAGGGTGAGTTTTCCAGATAGAGACCAAGTTTCATATATTTAGGAAATTTGAAAAAAAAAATGTAAGAACTTACAGAAAGTAAGGCACATTCTTCCTAGAGTCAATATAATTGACCTTACAACCTCTACAAATTATTTTTCTACACCAAGATTCTCCTATAGCAAGAGAGGGGATAAACACACTTCCCAGGCCACTGAGCAATGCAGACCTGTGCATTACAATCCTTCCTAATGTAGTAGCTATTTATTACGGCTTAAATTAATCCCCAGCTGCTCTTGAACCAAAATGAGTAGAGACACCTTTATTGCAGAAGCACCAAAACCGCCAAAGCAAAAATTATTGTATCTACTCTTTTGACCTAAGAATTGCCACACATTAGTACTAAAAAGGAAAAAACCTTTTAAATTTTACTTCTTGCCCAGCCTCTTTAAAACATCTATTCATTTAACAAAAATCTATTGAGAACTGTGGGCATGCAAATATTAATAAAAGATACTCCACAACTACAAGAGAGTTGAGAGTACTATGGGAAAAAACATAAACACAACCAGGCATGGTGGTACAGGCCTGTAATCTAAGCACTCAGGAGGCTGAAGCAGAAAGATCATAAATTCAAGGCCAGCTTTGGCTACCTAGTGAGTTCAAGGCCAGCCTGGACTACACAGTGAGACCCTATCTCAAACAATTTTAAGTTGAATTTTAGGTCAATATGATAATTCAATGAAGAGTTTGCTAAAAAGCAGTAGGAAAACAGATGTTATGGCTTGTGTCTAGATGTTCCCCCAAAACCTCGTGCAATCACAGGGGAGTGCCCAGAGGTGGCTGGATCTGGAGTGTGTGGGATCAAGGGTGTGTGATTACTAAATCAGTCCACTGATTGGTTTGGCACAGTTCTGGCTAGGATTAAGGGTGTGAGGGCCACACCACCCTAGGTGGGAGCCTGCATAAAATACAAGGGACAGAAAGACGGCTAATATGCTCTCACCTGCCTGCTTGCTGTGGACTATTTCTCCTCTTCAGTGCCCCTCTGCCATGCCACCCCTGCCTTGGGACCAGCTGACTATGGACTGAAACCTCTACAAACTGCAAGCCAAATACACCTTTCCTCCTTTACCTTCGGATGTTCGGTATTTTGTCTTAGCAACAAGTGACTAAGAAAACAGATAAGGATATTGTTATGGTTTAGATCTAAAATGTCCCCCAGAAGTCTTGTGGTTAGAGGTCAAAAGAAGGGTGGGCCAGTGTGAGTTTGACCTGGACGCTGTATTCTTGCCTGCTGGCCCCTCCCCTCCTGCTACCAAGATTTGAATAGTTTTCCTCTGTCATTCCCTCTCACCATGCCTTTTCTGCCCTGGAGCCAGCTAACTACGGACTAAGTCACCTGAAACTGTGAGCTTTATCTGAAACTGTAAACTTCCTAAACTGTGGGTGTGGGGTATTTTGTCCCACTGAAGCAAAAAACAAAAATCAAAAAACTAGTGGAGGTGTGCTGGATGCTTGTGATTTGTTCCTCCAGATTCACTGCCCACACTTTACCCTCTGCCCTAGAGGATGCCTGTGTGGACTACATAAACAGGGCTCCCCAAACCTCTGGTTTCAAGGGGGGTTCAGTAAATGAGAAACATCTGCATTCCCTTAGCTACTCTCTCCCTTTGCCTTGTGTCATGATTCCCTATCCCTGCTAATCCTGAAGGGCTGTGCTGGTCCCTTCATTACTTTTACCTAGCTTGAGCTACCTGTTTCTTCCTACCAAGACCCTGATAGAGAGGGATACTACCTACCTGAGCCTTTGGCTAGCTAGAAAGTTTAGAGGAGATAATGCTACAGCTATGTCTTAAAAACTGAGTACATGCCAGGCATGGTGGCACACAACTGTAATCCCAGCACTCAGGAGGCTGAAGCAGGAAGATTGCTGCGCGTTCGAGGCCAGTCTGGGCTACAAAGTGAGTTCAACGCCAGGCTCAGTTACATAGTGAAACCCTGTCTCAAAAAAGACCAAAACAAAACAAAACAAGTTGGAGATAAAGGTGAAATTTAAAAATAGTTAAGAGTGGTGGAACATAACAGTATGATGGCAAGGCTAGAGTAGAATCATAGTTTTTAGAGGTAAATGTATATAAATGGATGTGGTTTCTGTGAAAAATACATTTGAAGAAAAAGATAAAGAAAAATGAAAGATGCTTGTAGTTAAGAGATTCAAGACAGCGAGGTATGGTGGCCCATGCCTGTACTGTCAGCATTCTGGGAGGCTAGGTAAGAGAATCGTGAGTTTGAACCCAGACATTACCCTTAGCAAGACTCTATGTCAAAATGAAATAATAAAAAGAGCTAGGACTATAGATCAATGTGAAGGCTACAGGCTCAACCCCCAGTACAAGAGAAGCTGGGGGCAACATAGAAGCTGGAAGGGGAGGAGGAAAGAGAGGAGGGATTACAATTTTCAAACTAGGTACTGTGTATAGGTTTCTACTGGATCTTGATTAGAACAAATTATTCAAAAGGGGAATGGAAAAAGGAGGAAAGAATTGGAAATACACCTCATTAATGAGATGTGTGAAGTTTCTTATTTTTAATTACTTTATATATCTGTAAGTGAATATTACTGCTGGAATGTGTCAGCATATAGCATAAATTCTATTCATATTTTTCATTTTTACGTAGTGCTAAACTTATCTACATAAATAAGCAGATGGAAATTAAAATTTTGTTACCATAATACCACTAGTTTACTTCTTTTAGTAATATATGCAAAAAAAATTCCAAAAATCTAAAATTCTTTTTTAACTTTTTGGAAAATACTGACATCTATTTGATATTGGGGAGGAGGTACTGGGGACTGAACTCAGGCCAGCGCCTCCTTACTAAGCCGTATTTCCAGTCCTTTTTAAAACTTTTTCTACTTTGAGACAGTCTTGCGAAATCACTGTTACCTAGATGGGGCTAAAACTCACAGTCCTCCTACCTCAGCCTTCCAGGCTGCTGTGATTCTAACTGTACACCACCACACCCAGCTGACTTATTTGTTATGAAAATTGTTTTTAATGATCAGCTAACAACTTGACCAAGGCCTTCAACTTTGTTGAAAATTAAGAAATGGAAGCTGCCCGGCTTGTGAAAAGCTATCACCGCATCACAGGAACCACTGTCTTTTCAACAACCTCATCTGCATTCTGATTTGTTTCTTTGAGGCCTAGAAAGCCTCTCACCACAGGACGAGCTGTTTGGGACAGCTAAGCAACATATCTTTCTTTGATAAAAGAAAGTAGAACACATGAAAGACTGATCAATGTTAGAACCTGAAACCCAAACCCCTTGAAAATATCCATGGCCTTTCATTCATTTCACCTTCCCTGCACATTCCACTCACTCTAGCACTATTTAGTTAGTTCATCTGTCAAGTCATTGCATGTCTGTCTGTTTGCACTGCAAGTTCCCTGAAAGCAAGATTAGCGTTCTAACCTCCTCTTAACATCACAGAGCCTAGCTGGGTGTGGAGGCACACATCTGTAATCCTAGCACTTGGGAGGCTGAGGCAGGAGGACTGCTGTGAGTTGGAGACCAGCTTGGGCTATATAGTGATTTCAAGGGCAGCCTCAACTGCAGAGTGAGACCCTGTCTCAAAAAAATAAATAAATAAATAAAATCACAGAGCACACACCTCCAATGTTAGGTACATGTGAGACTCTCAGCAAATGTCCACTGAATGAATATGTAAACATGAACACATTTCATCCCAATCCATGTCATCTTTCTGGCTAAGGAAAACAGACTTAAGAGCAAACTAAAGTGGAAATTTAAAAAAAGTTTGAAATATCATCACTAATGCCCACCCCGCCCCCTTCCCCTACAGCTCTGAGGATGGAACCCAAGGCCTTGTGCATATTAGACAAGCACTCTACCACTGAAGTACCATCCCCAGGCCTCTTTTTACAATCCAATATTCTATTTAAAAAGACAGGGTCTTGCTAAACTGCCGAGGCTGGCCTTGAACTTGTGATCCTCACGCCTCCATCTCCTGAGTAGCTCAGATTACAGGTGTACACCACCATGCCCAGCTATTAACCCCATTTGGGGGAGGGGTGATACTGGGAATCAAACTTAGGACCACATGCCTGACAGGCAATTAACCCCATTTTTTATGAGAGAGAATAAAGTTTTACTTTTATGTTAAACTGCCTTGCCTCAGTGAATTGCACAATAAGGGATAGACGGTAAAACAAGGACAAGAACACCCTGAGGCAGCATTTTACAGCAAAAACTTCCTAAGGAATAGGAGAACACATCTCACATTGTACTGTCCACCAGAGTCCAGGTTTGGGGCTTTGACCTTAATCCTCAGGGGAAACTTCAGGTTTTGCCACTTGGGACATTTTCCAGGGCTCTCCTAACCCGATCAGCACTGAAGTTGTTCAAAGACACATTCTTCTTTCAGCCAAAAGTGTAGCAGGCCCAAAGCCTGGACTGAACATCAGGACATTCACATATCGGAATGGGATAGTCAGGGTTCACCTTCAGCAGCTGACTGCCAGGCGAGTGCTGGCACTAAGTGGATATGAATCTCACGGAGGTCCAACTTTGCCCCAACAACTCAACTGACTGCTGCCACTGGCATCTTCATTAGTACTCTTAACCCCATTTGAAAGTGACAAAAAGACTGGTTTCCTACTCAGCTGAGCTAAAACAAAAAAGAAAAAAAAGTAAAACTAGGAAATAGACAACTAAAGTATATAAGGATTTAAATTTATTACAATTTTTGACACATCTATCCTCATTTTTAAAAAAAATGACATAGTTGTACCAAGTTCCCTCAAAATTTAAAAAAATTTTTTCACCTAATAAAAGGTACTCATTTCACTTTTACTGGTTCAGAATACCTATAAAAACAAGGTCCAAATGGAATTAAATAAGAACATTAAAAACTCAGAGCTCTGAAATATGTATTAAATTGTCTTCCTAAGTAGTAAGAACATGTTCAAATGGGAAAGGGACAGTAACAGATAGAGACTAAAACAAGGAGAAGGGAGGAGAAAGTGGAGGAAGGGAAAAAGAGACTAAAAAACAAAAGAATGCAATGAAAAAAATGAAAACAAAGCTTCTATAAACAAGGGGAGGGAAGCAGGGTTGAGAGAGGGGAGGAGAATGGGAAAAAAAAGATTGAAATATATTATGTACAAGTACAAATCCCTATGATGAATGTGAACAATATGTATGACAAATATACATTAATATTTTTTAAATTAAAAATAATCTTTGTGCTGGTCAACTATTTCTGTATATGAATTTTCTTAAGTGATACTCCAACATTTTCAGTGACTATCTGCTTGATCTTTATATTATTAAGAAACACAATTTACAGAGCATACAAGACAGCTCTACTCATCAAATACTAACAAAATACTAATAAAAGAACTCTTCAGTCTTTTTTTTGAGACAGAATCTCACTATGTAGTCCAGACTGGCCTCAGACTTGCAGAGATCCTCCTGCCTCAGCCTCCTAAGTGCTATGATTACAGGCATGCAGCATGATGCTTAGCTAGTCCTACATCTTTATAGCTTAATCTTGTCAAAATTACTAACATTAAATGTCAGTTAATTCAATAATGACATGACAAAGATAGATATTATTATTTCAAACGCAGTCCTGAGGACCAAGAAAGCTTTTTTTCAATTTCATCATTCTTTAATTCACAATATTTATGAAGGGTGTACTATGTACCAGGTACTGTGTTAGATATGGTATTCTGAATATATTGAACACCACTTACTTTTCTGAAAAAAATTTTTTTGTGTCTTTGTTTTGAGACGGGGTCTCAGTATGTAGTGCAGGCTGGTTTTGAATTCACTATGTAGCCCAGGCTGGCCTCAAATTTAGGGCAATCCTCTTGTCTCACCCTGCAGAGTACTGGGATTACAGGTGTGCACGACCACACGCAGACATTTTAAAATTTAAAGATTTCTTCTCCTGCTTTTTCCTTTACAAAATGCCCAATCCAACTAATCAATGTTTTCTTTTCTACTAGAAGAAGTTAAATTTTAAGACTGATGATATAAGATCATACAAGAATATTTTGCCAGCTATTCCTCAGAGGACTAATATTTAGAGTATATAAAGAACTCAAAAAAATTAGAACCCTGAAAATTGAAGATCCAATCAAAACTGGCCAACTGACACTTCTCAGAAAAAGGAGAAATGGGATGTGAGGGTGATCTGGCTGCGACATCTGTCACCCCACTCTTCACCCCGGTTGATTCAGCTTATCTGGCTGGCTAGGAGGGTGTCCCCTTCCTCCCTCAATGCTCCATGTGCGTCCCTCCCGAAGCTGTGCGCTCAGTCGGTCGAAGAGGACGACCACCCCTGATAGAGAGGACCGTTCCTCGGTCAAGGGTATACGAGTAGCTGCGCTCCCCTGCTAGAACCTCCAAACAAGCTCTCAAGAAAAAGTAGAAATGGCTGATAAATACATAAAAAAATGTTTAACATCACTAGCCATTAGAGAAATGCAAATTAAAACATCAAGATTCTATTTTACTCCAGAAAGATGACCATTACCAAGAAATCAAATTAAAAAAAGAGAAATCAAATAATATCAAATGCTGGGGGAAGGGGTGTTCAACATTGTTGGCAGGAATGTAAACTAATACAACCACTATGAAAATCAGTGTAGTGATTTCTCAAAACACTAAAACTAGAAATTCTATTCCACCCAGCTGTCAGTGGAAGATACCCTTCTAGGTATCTTCCCAAAACAGACATCATATTACAATGATACATGCACACCCTTGTTTATAGCGGCACAACTCATAATAGCTAAATCTTGAAAGCAACCTAAATATCCATTACCAGATGAATGGATAAAGATGTGGTCCTTACACACAATGCAGTGCTACTCCACCATAAAGAAGAATAAACTTAAGGCCTTTGTAGGAAAATGTATGCACCTTGAGACTAATCTTAAATGAAGTAAATCAGACACACCAGCTTAACTATCACATGGCTACTCTTATATGAGAAACCAAAATTATAAATAAAAAGCAAAATAAAAGACAGGAAATAGGGAAATAGATATTTTCCAATCGGCCAGGGACCAAGAGACGAAAGCAGGGAGTCAGGAGAGAGAGAAGGAAATGAAAACAGAATGAGGACATGTTATGCACATGTACCAACTCCCTGGAATGTAATAATTATATACTGCAAACATGTACAGTACTAAGGAAAAATAAAAATTGAAAAAATCATACAAAAATAAAAACTTGCTGGGCACGGTGGTACACGCCTATAATCCCAGCACTTCAGAGGCTGAGGCAAGAGGATTGCCTTGTGTTCTAGGCCAGCCTGGGCTACAAAGCAAGACCCTGTTTCAAAAAGAAAATTTAAAAAATGACTAACGTTTGCAATTCTAATGAAAGGATTTTTTTGTACATATAGCATTTAAAGCTTACAGAAGAAAGCTGATACTAAGGTGTGGATTTTCATCAGAAGCTGGAGTCCTCTTTCATAGTGTCTAATCTTTCATTTATTTCAAAGTACACTCATTGTGACTTTGGGTTTCAGTTTTACAGGCTCCCCCTTGACATTTATCTACCTGTGTGGAAACACCTCCATCTACTGGAAAGAGGCAAAACTACAGGCTATTTTTTAAAGTGCCAGGATGCTACAGAGAAATACATCGAATTATAAAGACTTAATCCAAATAATTCCCCCATTCTCAGCCTCCCCCTCCCAAATCCTGAGCCATCCAAACTGCTCTCCAAAGTTCTACTTCTTACCAAAAATTTGGGGAGGAAAGAACAGAGAAATACAGTTGTTTAAATATTTGCTACACTTAAGAGAAATTTAACATAGCTATATGAACACTGCATGATACAGTGGTGCTCCAAGGTATACGAAAAATGTATGCCTATTTTAAAACACAGTATTTAAATCAATATCTATATTAATCATTAATGTTGTACCTGCTTCTATGAAAGATACAACAATTTGACATTTAAAATATAATCCTTTGTCAAATAACAAAGCATATTTACATAAAACTACACTTTAAACAGTATTTTTCACACATTACTGTATTTCTTGTCTAATGGATTCCTAACATAAATAGCACTGTCATTTTAAGTATACACTTATAACTATACACTTATAACTAAAGGCAGAGGCACAGAGAAAATAAGTGATCTGCTCAAAGGCAAAGTTAGTAAGTGGCATAACTAAAATCTGAACTCAAATTTTCTTTTTTTTTGGGGGGGGTCTTTTTGAGACAGGGTCTCACTATGCAGTTCAGGCTGGCCTTGAGCTCACTTCGTAGCCCAGGCTGGTCTCAAATTCACAATGATCCTCCCGCCTCAGCCTCCCAAGTGCTGGGATTACAGGCGTGCGCCGCCATGCCCAGCCAGAACCCAAATTTTCTTACTCCAAGATCTATACTCTTTCCACATCATCCCAACTGCCTCCCATAAAATTATCAAGCGTAACTTAAAAAATACAATCTTATGTTATTTCTGCTTTGTGATCATTCTCAAGAATCCAGGGATCAAAATAATCTGTTTAAATTTTAATATAATTTTCCTTTCCCGTGTGGAAAAAAATAAAACCAATAAATACTCTAAACAATCCAAACCACATTTAACACAACAATTCTTTCCTCTCATTTTCAATGTTAATTCTTTTTTTTTTTTTTTTTTTGGTTTTTCTCCGGTACCGGGAACTGAACTCACGACCTTGCGCTTGCCAGACAGGCGCCTTTGCCGCTGAGCTAAATCCCCAGCCCCTTCAATGTTAATTCTTTTAAAAAATTAACACATAATAATTACACATATTTATGGGAGACAGTAATATTTTGATATATGTATACGATATATAATGATCTGGATATGTTTATTCTTTATTTTTTGGAGAAGGGGAATCAAACTCAGGACCTTGTACTTGCCAGGCAGGTGCTTATGCCACTGAGCTATATCCCTGGCCCATGTTTATTCTTTATATCATCTCTTTTTCTAAAAGTAATTTGACAGAGCTGGTAGCTAGTAAATAGGCAAACTTTATTAAGTCGAGTTTGTTGTAACCCATTTTCATCAGTATGAGATGAAAAACATCACGAAATTATAGGGTCAACAACAGAAAGTATGAAAGAAAAATACAAGACAATCTAGGCTTATTCTGATTTCTTATATCTCCATTCATGCTATCACATAATAAAAATTATCAATACCTGGCACAGATCAAAAACAACAAATACTTGTTGACTGAATAAATGAATAGCTCTGACGTATTACAAGATCCTAAATCAGATTCAAGTATGTTTATTAAAACTCTGCTCAGCAAAATGCTTATGAAACATTTCTAATTTATTTTTGATTTTTTCTTTTTTTTTTTTTTTGAGACAGTGTCCTCCTGTGTAGCTCAGGCTGGCCTCAAACTCGGAACAATCCTCCTGCTTCAGCCTCCTAAGTGCTAGGGTTATAAGTGTGCGCCACCATGCCTGGTCTTAATTTATTTTTGAACCCAGATTGAGACAGATTCTCCTTATGTAGTTCAGGCTGGCCTTGGAACTCGCAGCAATCCTCCTGCCTCATCCTCCCAAATGCTGGGATAACAGGTGTGTGCCACCACACCCAGCTCTTATTTTAAAACTACACTAATCAAGACAACATGGTATTATAACAAATAAATTTATAAAGGTCAGAATTACAGGTAAAAGGAGGAGAATGGAGTTTAGAAATAGAATTATATGTATACTGTAAATCGGTCCAACCACAGTGCCAAGACAATTCAATGAAGGAAACAAAAGCACTTTCAACAAATAGCCCTGGGAAAACAGAATTACCATATTCTTAAAAAATCCTCAACCCTTATTTTTCGCAACATATTAAAAAACTGGCTTGAAAATAATCATAAATGTAAATGTAAGCGCTAAAATTACAAGTAAAGAAGAAAACCACAGGAGAAAATCCTTAGAATGGTAAGTAGCAAAGATTTCTTAGCCAGGCACTGTGGCCTGTAATGCCAGCTACTTGGTAGGCTGAGGTAGGATGATTTCAAATTTGAGGCCAGCTTGGGCAACTTAGCAGCACCCTGTCACAAAATGCAAAGCAAACAGGAATGGCAATACTGTACAGCCCCCTATGCTCAGCATTTAGCACACTCAAGGTCCTGGGTTTAATCCCCAATCCTGCAAAAGGGTATGGAAGGACCTCTTAGGATCCAAAAAGCAAGAACCATAAAAGAAAAAATTGATAAATAGGACTTCAACATTCACAACTTCTCTTTGAGACATCGCAGGGAGAGGAAAAACTAGAAAAAAATAATGTACAATATATATGTAATAAAGGACTTGTATCCAGAAGAATTAATTTTCAAAACCCAGTAAGAAAAAAAATCCAATATTAAAACTATAAGTCAAACATTTGAACAGATATTCACTAAAAATTACATAATAACAAGCCCATGAAAAGATGTTTAACACTTCAGGCCAGTAAGGAAGTAAAAATTAAAATACAATGAAATGCCTATACATACCAATACATCAAACCCTGGCTAGGACAAGCAGCAACTGAAACCCATACACTGCTCTTGGAAATGCAAATGGTACAACTTTGAAAAACTTAAGCAGAATACTACAAAGTTCAGATATATACATACCATATTACCTAACAAACCCCCTCATTTACCCAAGAAAAAGAAAAGCATGTTCACAAAGAACCATCTACTCAAACACTTAGAGCATTTCATTCATATCAGCTAAAAACTAGAAACAGCAAGTGCTTGTGGGTATTTGTGAATGGATACACAAACTGGGATGTAACTGTACAATTAAATACTACTCAGGGGCTGGGGATTTAGCTCAGTGGCACAGCGCCTGCCTGGCAAGTGCAAGGTCCTGAGTTCGATTCCTGATGCCGGAAAAGCAAAACAAACAAACAAAAAAAAATATTACTCAGGAATTTTTAAAAAAAATGTGGGTTTGCTATATGGATGGATCTCACAAGCATTACGCTAAGTGAAAGAAGCCTAACTCAGAAAACCAGAAATTTCACAGTTTTATTTACACAAAATGATGGTGACAGCAAGCAGACTGGTGGTTGACAGGACCTGGGGATGGAAGAAGGCTGACTAGGACATGAGGAAGTTCTTTGGGAAGAAAGAAATACCCTCCTTCTGTGTAATCATCTGTGTAGTAATTCCTACCTAAACTGAACCATCAAAATGTGTTTACAGGATACAAAACCAACACACAAAAATCAACAGCATTCCTACAGACCAATTCACCACCCACCCAAAGACAGAGGGAGGAGAGAAGGGGAGAGAACAGGGGGAAAGGAGAAGGAGCCAGGGAGGGAATGTAAAAAGAATTAAAATGTGTTATGCACATGTACCAATTCCTCACAATGAATATAAGCATTATGTACCTGCAAACATATCCTAATAAAAATTAAAATTTGAAGCAAAAAATAATTAAAATTTGAAGTAAAAAAAATATCATTCACAATAGCTTCAAGAAAAATTAAATACTTAGGAATTAGTCTAACAATGAAGTGAACAACCTCTGTAACAAAAATCACAGTACTCTTACAAAAAAAAAGGAGATCAAAAAGAATACCAGAAAATGGAAAGATATCCCCTGTTCTGGATAGGCAAAAATCAATAATGTCAAAATGGTCTTTCTTCCAAAACTGACATATACATTTAATGCAATCCCAATCAAAATACGAAAAGCATTCCTCACAGAAAGAGGAACAAGCCAGGTGTGGTGGTACTCACCTGTAATCCCAGCAAGTGGGAGGCTGAGGCAGGAGGATCACTGGGAGGCCAGTCTGAGCTATAAAGTGAGTTCAAGGCCAGCCTGAACTGAGAGACCCTGGCTCAAAAAGAAAGAACGGAAGACAGAAAGACAGACAGACAGACAGAGAGGGAGAGAAAGAGGAAGGGAGGGAGGGAGGGAGGGAGGGAGGAAGGAAGGAAGGAAGGAAGGAAGGAAGGAAGGAAAGAAGGAAGGAAGGAAGGAATGAGGGAGGGAGGAAGAGGAGGACAATCCTAAAATTCACAAAAAACCAGAAGAGACCCCGAACAGCAAAAGCAATCCTGGGCAACAAGGGCAAAGTAGCAGGCACCACAATCCCAGAATTCAAGTTATATTATGAAGCTACAGTGATAAAAACAGAATGGAACTGGCACAATAACAGATATGTGGATCAATGGAATAGAATAGAGGACACAGAAACAACAGGCACATTAAGCCATCTATCTGATCCTCAACAAAGGGGCCAAAAGCATATGCTGGAGGAAAAACAGCCTCTTCCGACACAGTGCTGAGAAAACTGGCTATATACATGTAGAAGATTGACTCTAGATGCACATCTCTCATGTATTAAACTAACATCAAAATGGACCAAAGATCTAAATACTAAAAGAAACAATCTTCTGGAAGACCAAATAGGTAAAACCCTTCAAGACACAGGCACTGGCAAGGACTTTCTGAACAGAATCCCAATTGTACAAGAAACAACATCAAGAATCAACAAATGGGTTTATATCAAGTTAAAAAGCTTCCCCATAGCAAAGGAAACAACAGAGTGAAGAGACAACTTACAGATTGAAAAAAACTTTTTTCCAAGTACTCACTGGACAGACAACTAATATCTAAAACATATAAAGAACTCAAAAATATTAGGCATCTGAAAATAAAAGACCCAAGCAAAAAATGGGCAATACAATGAACAGAGCTTTCTCAGAAAAAGTACAAATGGCCAATAAATACAAGAAAAATGACTCAACAACTCTGGCCATTAGCAAAATGCAAATTAAAAAACACTGAGTTTTCATCCTACTCCAGAAAGAACAGCTATCATCCAGAAATCAACTAATAACAAATCCTGGTGAGGTGGGGAAGAGGGCACTTCAACATTATTGGTGGGAATGTAAACTAGTACAACCACTATAGAGATCAGGATGAAAATTCTGCAAAACACTAAAACTACAAATTCCATGTGACTCAGATATTTCCGTTCTAAATCAACGTGGAGATTCCTCAAAAAGCTACAACTAGAAATTCCATTCCCCCAGCTAGGTATTTTCCCAAAAGAGGTAAAGACATCACATTACAATGATACATGCATATGCTTGTTTATAGCTGCACAACACTTAATAGCTAAATTTGGAAGTGGTCTATCTGTCCACCAACGGATGGACAAGGAGTGCTTCTCACCATGAAGACGGGTAAACTTGAGGCCTTTGTAGGGAAAGGGATGCACCTTGAGGCCATAATGTTAAGTGAAATAAATCACACACGTAAGCTTAAATATCACATGGGGTTATATGAAAAACTTCAAAGTATAAATTGAAGAACTGAATTGGGTATAGTGGCACATGCCTATAATCCCAGCACTTGAGAGGCTGAGGTATCACCATGAGGATCACTGTGAGTTTGATGGTAGCCCCAGCCTGGGCTACACAGTGAAACCCAGTCTCAAATCTTAAAAAAAAAAATAAAAAATGTAAGTGAAAAAAAAAAATAAAACTAACTGAATAGTTTTAATAGTAGAGAAAAAAAAAAAAAAAAAAAAGCACAGAAAACATAGAGAACAAAATAAAAGACAATAGGAAACAGAGAGACAGACTTTTTGCAAACAGGAAGACAACCAAGAGATGAGCGGTTATAAAAAGAATTAAGATGTGTTGTGTACATGTACAAACTCCCCAGGATGAACGTAATCATTATGTACTGCAAACATGTACTAATGAAAATAAAAATTAGAAGCCAGGTATGGTAGTACACACCTGTAATCCTAGCACTGGGCTGGCTGAGGCGGGAGGATCACCTCAAATTCAAGCCCAGCCCCAGCTACACAGTGAGTTCAAGGCCAGTCTGAACTATATACCAAGGCCTTGTTTCAAAAAACAAAATAAATAAATATTAAAACACTGCAATTTTTAAAAAGACTTTTAAGCTTCATTTCTATTGTCAATTTTTAGTACAAAACAAACTGAATGGCAGATCAAACTTAAGATATGTTTTGATACTTTTTAGTACAATATCAAATTTGTTTTTGATATCAAAAACAATTTGTTTTGATATCAAATTTGGGTTTTTTGGTGTTTTACTTTGCTTTGTTGTGGAACCAGGGATGAAGCGCAGAGCCTCTCAGGTTCGGCAACCACTCCATCACTAAACTACAGCCCAGCTCTTTTGGAATTTGGAATCCTCCTGCCTCAGGCTTCCAAGTAGTCAGGATACAGGCATGCACCACCACACCCACTTCAAGTGAGATTTTTTTTAAATGAAGTAAATGGCTTTAGAAGCTACTCTAATACAAATAAAATTCCTTACTTTGTTCAACTCTGTATTAATGAGAAAGTCCAAGAGAAATTTTTTAAAGATGTTAACATTCAACTCTGTGTAGTGCCAAAATCATACCTAGAAAACTAGTATCAAGCTATACTGATAGGCTTTGTGGCAGTAAAACTGCACTTATCAAGCAAAAATACACAACTGCATTCTGTTTGTTTCTTTGCGGTTTTGTTTTGTTTTGTTTTGTTTTGTTTTTTGTCTTTTTTGAGACAGGGTCTTGCTATATAGTTTAGGCTAAGGCCAGGGATATAGCTCAGCAGCACAGCTGTTGCCTGGCAAGCAGAAAGTTGTGAGTTCGATTCCCAGTACCAAAAAAAAAAAAAAAAAAGAAGATACTCTTCTATAGTTTAGGCTGGTTTTGAACTCATTTTGCAGTCCTAGTTGGCCTTAACTCCTAGAGATTCTCCTGCCTCAGGCTCCCAATGCTGGGATTACAGGCATGAGCTACCACACCCAGCTCACGTAACTCCATTCCAAAATACAAGAAATACCTAAAATAAAATAACTTGTATGTGCCACAAATATAAATTTGCTGAAATTAAGTTGAAATGTGGGAAGAAGCCACAAGTGGTGGCGCACATCTGTAATCTCACCACTTGGGAGGCTGAGGCAAGAGGATCTTTGCGAGTTCTACACCAGCCTGGGCTACAAAATGAGCTCAAGGCTGCACTGCATAGCAAGACCCTTCTCAAAAAGATAAAAAAAAAGTGGGAAGAATATTATAAAACTATCTTGACCAATATGGAACAAACCTTAAATAAATGTAAAAATCAAAACATACTCCTACTGAAAAGACTAAACACACTTAGTCTCTTTTTCCCAGAATAGTGCAATTATAATCATAATCCCAAACTTCTTTTTAAATTTAAGCTTAATATTTATATGAAACAGCAAAATAAGTATTAAAAATGTTTGGACCAATTAGGTTTTCTGTTGTTTTGGTTTTGATTCTTGGTGCTGGGACTGAGCCCAAGGCCTCAAGCATGCTAAGCACGTGCCCTGCCACCAAGCTACACTTCTAAACCTCAATAAGAATATTAAACTAAATTAAAAAGCTGTAATAATTAAAATAATATGATACTGAACAAGAGCTAGATCTGATTCTATTTTAACTAATTTAGCAAAACTGAAATGACATATCACCACAGAAAGAACTGATTAATAAATACTGATGAACTGGCTAACAATTTGAAATGAAAGGTTTTGGTTTGTTTTGGTTTGGTTTTTTGAGACCTTGAACTCTCTATGTAGCCCAGGCTGCCCTTAAAACTCGCAACAATCCTCCTGCCTCAGCCTCCACCATGCTGGGATTATAGGCGTGTGCCACCATACCTGGCGAGGTGAAAATTTCTTAAACCATTTTTTAAACAATAAAAATGTACTTTACAAAAATAAATAAATATTTACCAAGATTCTTGAAGAGCATTCCTAAGTATCAATGTAATTAGGAAAAAAGCTGGACAGTTTTGACTCCAAAAATAAATTTCTGAATGTCCAAAAATGCTCAAAATTAAAAGACATGCTGGGCGTGATGGCACATGCCTATAATCCCAGCACTCAGGAGGCTGAAGCAGGAGGATCCCCAAGAGTTCAAGGCCAGCCTGGACTACATAATGAGTTCAGCAACAGCCTGGACTATACAGCGAGACCCTGTTTCAAAACACAATCAAAAAAGCCCATATTCATAATGGAATAGTAAAAAACAAAACAAAAAAGAAAGAGTCGTTGTTCTAAATAGACACAACTCTTCAGGAAATAGCCTAAGCAAAACTTAATAAGAACTGTAAAAAAAAAAAAAAAAAAAAAGGGGGGCTGGGGATTTAGCTCAGCGGCAAAAGCGCCTGCCTGGCAAGCGCAAGGTCGTGAGTTCGGTTCCCGGTACCAGAGAAAAACAAAAACAAAAAAACAAAACAAAAAAAAAAAAAACATGCTTAAACTCAATAATACCATTTGTATGAAAATCTTTTAAAAATACCTTTTAAAAAATCAAAGCTATCTACACCAAAATGTTTACAGCAACTATTTGTAATAACAAAATTTAGATATAGTCACTACTAAATCCTCTTAACTTCTGGTCCTAAAACTAATCTTTATAGGTCGTATCCTAGCCCATCCTCCATTTTGTTCATATACATTTTCTAATTAGCAAGTACACCAAAGCTTCAACTACTTCAGTGGTTCCCATCAACTTTTCTTAAAAAATCAAAACTTCTTGTCAATATATAGCAAGGTACCAAATAGGTTGACTCCTATCTACAGAATCACCTCTCAGCACTCAAACTCAACGCATTAGCCATAACAAACACATATAAAACTACACAGAACACTCCAGCTGTGCAGTATTCATTCAGTAAAATGTCAAAAAGCTCATAATCCACGCTGACACAAGGATCCTGCCTTCATGGAGTTTACAGCATATATATTTACAACAAATTCCTGTTAGTGTGTTAGGTCTGATATCAGGGAAAAGAGTCACACAGGGGAGCCAGGCACAGTGGTGTACATCTGTAATCCCAGCACTAGGGAAGCTGAGTCAGGAGGAACACCACAAGAACTACATAGGGAAGCCCTGTTTCAAAAAAAGGAAAAAACAGAGTCACAGAGGAGACATCAATTCAGGCCAAGAAAACTTCTAAAAAAAAAGGGTAATCTTTGAGTTGAGGTTAAGGTGAGCAGGGACTGGAAGGGGTGAGGGTAATTCCAAAGGAATGTAATACATTTCTTCACACAACTTCTAATTCATTTGTAACAAGCTTTCAAGACAGATAACTTGGATTCTGACATGTACTTAACCTCCTACTTCTAGAGCTACTGTGAGAACTAAAAGTGCTGTGAACTTGACAGTGTCTGGCACTTAATACAAGTCAGCCACAAGGAAACATGTAATTGTGGGTGTGGTGGCCTTGCCTGTAAACCCAGTACTCCAGAGGCTGAGACAGGAGATCCTGTCTCAAAATAAAAAAAAATGAAAAGGTCTGGTTCAATCTCCCAGGACCACAATAAACAAACAAGTATGTAACAATGCTGATTACAGGGCCTAGCATTCTCAAACATAACAGTAACAATAAACAAAAGTTAGAGCGAAAGAGAAAAAAATCAGACCAAAGTTAACCAACAAAACATCATTTAGTAAGGCCTGTTAATTCTATCTACAGACCATGATGATATCCTTACACTAAATATTACAATAATATAATCATAAGTGAATCACACATGAAACATAACATTCTGTTCAGTATATTCTATTTTAAGAGTAGGACAAAGGCCAAGTGTGTTGACACATGCCTGCAATCCCAGCACTCAGGAGGCTGAGGCAAGAGAATCACCACAAATTCAAGGCCAGCCTAGGCTACATAGTTAAGTCAAGGCCAGCCTAATCTACATAGCAAGACCCTGTCTCAAAATAAATAAATATTAAAAGGTGTAGTACCTATCACATCTTTAGAAGACTCTCATCAAAAATGGCTAAAATAAAAATCCTATGTATCTTAAGTGCAACCTTTCATTTTACCTTGAAAATTCACTTACTAAATACACTAAATTATATGCTAAATAAATGAGATGTTAGTATGCTGTGATACTAACAGCTCAACCAACAGGAACAAAGGAGAAGCCATGATTAAAATAACACATGCACACAAACATACACACTTTACTCACCAAGAAAACCATGCTACACTTAGGCATCTTACACTGTGTGAAAGAATTTAAGAGAAAAGGAAAAAACGAAGCCACACTGGCTTCTCCTCAGAGTTAAAAAAAAAAAAAAAAAGAATTGGGGAGATTCAAATCAATTACTTACACCCCTATAAGAAGTCATTAGGGTATACAGTATATATACACTTGGAAATTGCAAGAAGCAACAAGTTATAATTTTTAAAGCCTTGTGTCAATAAAATGTACAATGAATCTATATTAAGATACATCAAGACCAGCCTGGACTACAAAGTGAGCTCAAGGCCAGCCTGAATTGCAAAGCAAGATCCTGCCTCAAAAAAAAAAAAAAAAAGAAAAAAAAGATACCAGCATATTTAAAGTGAGATTTTGAAATTAATTTTTCTTAAATTATATACCAAATAGGCCTCCCTACTGCCAAGGATTTTATAAATTAATAACATGAGGAGAAGCAAACAAAAACACTGAATTTACAAAAGGTCTGAAATAAATATTCTGAGGAAGAAATCTACTAATTCTCCATACCTAAGAATTTTACATATTAGAAGTTACACTAAACTGGTTTTTCCAGCCTTGGTTTTCAAAAACAACAACGGTATTAAAAATTACCCCATTTTTGTTGTTGTTGTTTGTTTTCTGGTTTTCCTGAGACAGGGTCTTGCTATGTGGTTCAGGCTGGCCTCTAAACTCAGTATGTGGCCCAGGCTGGCCTCAAACTAATGGCCATCCTCCTGCCTCAGCCTCCCAAGTGCTGGGATTACAGGCACGCACCACCACACCCAGCTAATTATCCTATTTTTATGTAACCAAATATAAAGAATATTTTTCATCTAAACCATTTCTTACTGAATTAAGAAAAGTAAGTAACAAAAACTGGGGGTGATGGCACATGTCTGTAATCCCAGCACTCAGGGGGCTGAGGCAGGAGGATCACGGCAAGTTCTAGACCAGCCTGGGCTACAAAGTGAAATCAAGGCCAGCCTGAATGGCATAGTGAGACCCTGTCTCAAAAAGACAAAAAAAAAAAAAAAAAGTAACAGATACAAAACAATACTACACAAATTACACACTGTATAACCCAATTTACTCTAAAAATACTAGTTGAAGATAACAATACCATATAGCCCATTTTAATGATCAAGTGTTAATGTATCATAAAGAACAAGAAATAGTCTGATGGATCTAATCAGATTTCAACCACCCATCTCAAATTTGGTATTAGATTAGCCCTACCTTCTCAGCACTAACAAATGACATAGTTCACTAATTGATTATCATTTTAGGCATAATACATGGAAAAACAATTCTATTGTGGGCAGAAAACTCCTGGCTCAAAATTTCCTTCCAGTTGATGTGTGTATCACCGTACAAGAGTTAACACCTTTTAGCAAATGGGCAATTCCACATTAAGGATATAATTAACTACAGTTCATACAGCCCCTTGGAATCAAAAGCACTCTATAAATTTAAAATACTAGTGTAGCATTAAAGCAAAGAACAATAATTTTAAAACATCTTATAGCCCGTGTATTGTAAACCGAATAAAAATTCACTGATATATCTGCCTTTTTTAAAAGTGATTTTTCCTCTATTAGATAACCTAGATCTAAATGAACTGTTAAACACTTAGTCTAAAGGTATGGCAAACATTTCTTAAGGTCTTAACAAAAAATCAACTTTTTTAAAAAACAAAATGAGGCCTAGGTTAAATATTTTATTTGGCTTCTCGAGATGGACTGAGAAGTTGGGCACCAGCTCCAGACCAATTCCTGGACTCACATCAAACACAGCCCTGTCATTTATCCAGTCAGTCAAAACAATCTTTTCCATCTTACCCTTTAATGTTTATGTCCTAAAAAGCTGCTAATTGAATCCAGCTCTTGAGATCTATTTGTTAGAATCTATACCATCTAATTTGTAAATGATGAACAAAAATGAAAAAAATATACGTTAACTTTCCTGGCAAAACAGAGGAGACTCCACCATATGTAACCCAAAGGGGGAGGGCAATGTTTTCAGTATCTGTCAAACTTTAAAAATATTAAGAGGCGAAATTCCCAATGGATTTTAGAAATTGAGAGTACTTCAAACTATTTTTACAATTAAGGGGAACGCGGGCTATTTAAAATTCTTCAGGAAAATCTAAATATACAAAAATTATATAAACTTAGTCCTGTGTTCGCTCCCCCCAATAAGTATAATCTTTCCTCTCAACAACCTTCACTCATAAATTTTTATAATGAATCATAGGTAGTAGAGAAACCACAGATAAATACTTTTAAGATCTACTGAATCACACTAAAAACCTCAAAATTCATTGTATCTGCAGAAAATCAAAATCCCTGTTTCCTCCCTCATCTCCGCATGTATATACTCCAGAGGGAAATAAACGGCAACAGCCTTCTTCTGATGGTTTCTGCACGCGGAGGATCACACGTTCTTTCCACGACTTCTGGTACAAGACTGACTCCGGATAAGAACAGCAATAGATAAACTAAAGCCACAAAGATTCCTTATAATGGTTTCCACTAACTGGCCCTAAATAAGGTGAATGAAAGGGGTAAAGACGAGCGTCCCCAGTCCAGATTTTCCACTAAGAACTACTCAGTTCAGGTCTCCTTGCAGTTTTCCCCAGGGAATATGAAACTGTCATAAAGATCATGTATTTTTTAAAAATTGCAGCCAACATACATTCACGCTACATTCTCAAATACCAAATTCACTCAGTTTTTATGCAGAACATTCAGCCAGTAGCCTGGGATGTGACATACAAATATTCAACTACAAAATTAGTCCACATAAATCTCCAAGTCTAGTGTGGGCAAACGTAACTACCGTTTATTCTTACCCTTGCGCACGTACACACACATAAATCCTCTAAGAAAAAACATCTTTCTCACCACACGTTCGAATCTATCAACGTGGACAATTTATTAACGGCAAATGAGGAAACTAGTATAACCACACTGATTTCAACTGCACTTTTCAAATAATTTTTTTTTTTTTCTTAAAATCACAGCGACGTGCCTATAGATGACCAAAAATGGGAAGCAAAACACACCTGCGGCATTAAGGACTGCACGCCCCCGGAATCAAACCCTTCGTAGGAGTCCCGTCTACCTGGTGAACCTCTCCGCACGTTCTTTTCCATTTAGGACAGGAGAGGGGCGAGGGGTGAGAGGGAAAGTTTGCTCCGGAGTTCGCACGGGCGCAGACTTAGAAACGCACCCAAAGGCCGGTGGCGGGGGGCGGGGGTCCCCTAAAGCAAGTCTAGGGTTAGACGTGAGCCGCAAGAGTGCGGCCTGCGAGGAGCCACCAGGACGTGCCGCCCTGCAGTCACACGCTCGCAGACTCACGGCGCGCCGGGCGCCGGCCGCGAGCTCGGGCAGACGCACCGGAAAGTCGGGCCCGGCCTCCTTCCCCTCCGCCGACGCGCGCTCGGGGCACCGCGCGGCCGGGGCGAAGGCGACGGGGGCCGAAGGCGCTGCACGCGGGCACAGGCGGGCGTCCAAGTTAACGCCCGGGAACACTCACACGCGCACACACGCGCACACACGCGCGCACACGGCCTCCCGTTAAGCGCTCCATCTTTAATGAGTGTTTACTGCGCGCAGCCAGAAACCGGACTCCGCGATCCCCCCACGACCCCACCTGGCGGCCGCCGCCGCGGGGACAGAGTGGGAGCCCGCGGCCCGGGGCTCCGGACCCCACATCCGCCCGCG
>NW_004955478.1:7204598-7217773 GCF_000276665.1 Chinchilla lanigera | reverse complement strand
GCGCTGCCGCCCGCGTCTCGCGCCGGGCTCGGGGAGGGGCTGGGCGGGCGAGGAGGTGGTGTCCACGGCACCTGGAGGGGCGCGGTATCGGCCCAAGGGCGGGGGCGATTGCGTGCCGGCCGGCCGCCTTGGTTAGACGCCTACTGTGTGCGGCGGGCGCGCCGGGAGGGCAGGCGAGCGCTAGGAGGCGCGCAGGGGCGCCGGGGGAGCCCGCTGCCCTCCTCGGTCCGCGTGGCGGCGGGGAAGGAACGCCGTCCCGCGCCAGCGTTCCGGCAAACGCCGAGGAAGGCTGTTCGCTCCTCGCCCTTCCATCCGGGCTCACCTGGTGGATGAGCTCAGCTTACCTGCTTGCTCGGGCTCTTCTGCCAACTGCAGCGCAAGGGCAGAGAGATGACCCTAATGCCATAGGATTGTTAATGAAGTCAGCCTTGGAGATCACCGTGTGAAAAGCTGTCCATAAAGTACTTTACTTCGTTATCTCAGAAGGAAGAGATAAAAAATAAAAATGTGTGACTTACTCTTTGACCCTGTAATTGCACTGCCAGGAATTTGTTCTGTCAATAATAATGCAGAAGATGTTCTTTGCAGAGTTGGAGTAATAGCAAAAAGGGGAACAGTCTAATGGTGAATTATAGGGAGTTATTTTACACCAGCTGCGTGGATGTTTTGTTCTGTTTTTTGAGACAGGGTCTCCCTTATGCAGTTCAGGCTGGCCTTGAACTCACTATGTAGCCCAGGCTGGCCTCAGACTCTCGGAGATCCTTCCATTTCAGCTTCCTAAATGCTGGGATTACAAGTGTGTGCCACACACACACACACACACACTCACTTTTAACCGCAATGATGACTATCATATATGGAAGCTGATAGATAACGCAGAATTTAAAAGTAGAATAAGCCGGGCGTGGTGGCGCACACCTGTAATCCCAGCACTCAGGAAGCTGAGGCAGGAGGATCATTGCGAGTTCGAGGCCAGCCTGGGCTACAAAGTGAGCTCAAGGCCAGCCTGAACTGCATACCGAGACTCTTGTCTCAAGAAGACAAAAAATAAAATAAAATAAAAGTAAAATAAGAGATATATATGCACGCAAACCATCTCTGGCCCAGTGAAAACTAAAGATAACAGAGAGGAGTGAGTGAGTATGTGTGTGTGTGTGTGTGTGTGTACGTAATTTGTTAATTTTACTTATGTCCATTGTGACATTAATGCAATTTAAAATGTTTAATAAAGTCTAGAAGGTTTTCATCCTAATCACTGAGTCATTGCTTTTAATTCATCAGTAAAGTCTCTTCCCTGTCCAGATGAAGTTACCTCCAAGAACATTTCAGCAGTCCAGATGCAGCCCTACAACTAAAGTGATTCCCAAAGTGTATAAATCCTAGAAGTCAGACTAAAAATACAAGGAAGAATGCTAGACATTCACTCAACGTCCACTAGGTGCAAAGCAGTGAACAGGGTGCTTTAGAAACGCTCCCATTACAGGAGAGCTGAAGATACACAAAACAATTTGAACAACAGCTTCCACGAGGCCGGATGATGACAATACGCTTAGCAAACTGATGCACGCAAACCCACTTGCCTTATTCTCACAGCGCACACTTTGTTCCCAGCCACCCACCGGCATAATTGTAGCTTCGATTCGGTAACGCGAGTCAGGGTTTAAGGTGGTGATGGTAACCTTGGGGAAGCACACTGCCGGTTGTGCAGCTGGAAACAGTGCACTGAAATGTGTAAGTGACGGCGCAGGGAAACGGATACGGACGCAGGGTGCAGAGCACTGTGCTGAGGCTTGCCTCTGTGTAAGTGGAAATGCTATTGTCTAAAACAAAGATTCTGACAAGAGGGGCTGAGAATTTAACTCAGTTGCAAAGCTCCTGCCTGGCAAGCGCAAGGTCGTGAGTTCGGTTCCCGGTACCGGAGAAAAACCAAAAAAAAAAAAAAAAAAGATTCTGATAAGAATAATGCTGTACTTTAAAACCGTTCACTGATGGTGATAATGTTTTTAAATCTGGGTACATGGATGTCTGTTTTACTATTGTCTCTCTTACCATGCTAAGCATTATTTGATGTGTACTTTCATTTAATATTGTAATTTTACTTTTATTAAATATTTATTCAGTCTGAATAAAAGTAAAATTACAAAACTAAAAGTTTGTGGGGGGTTTTGGCTTTTTTTTTCTTTTTTTTCTTTTTTTTTTTCTTTTTTTTGTCTTTGTTTTTGTGTTTTTGAGACAGGGTTTTGCTATGCAGTTCAGGCTGGACGTGAGCTCACTTTGTAGCCCAGGGTGGTCTCGAACTCACAACGACCCACCTGGCTCAGCCTCCCAAGTGCTGGGATTACAGGCATGCGCCATCACGCCCAGTCGGTGTTTGGCTTTTTGAGATGGCATCTCACTATATAGTGCAGGCTGGCCTTCAACTCACAGCGATCTTCCTGCTTCAGCCTCCCAAATGCTGAGATTATAGGCTTGTGCTACTACACCTGGCTCAAAAATTTTATATAACATTAATTATATGCATTCAAACTTCTAGAAAAGGAAATAGCATTGAAGATGAAAATATGACCGTTCTCTACACAGCAAAATATTGCTATGAGATTTGTTGATTTATCCAACTTTTTTTTTTTTACCTTATTCCATGTATGAGTTACTATACTATACTTTGAAGACACTGAGATGGAATATAATAATAATTAGAAGTCAACATAATAAGAATAATTATAGTGGGAGAGAGGGAAAGACAGAAGGAAGGGAGAGAAAAGGACTTATTAACTTAGACTGAATTTAATTATCGGTGTTTTTTAATCAATGGCTCCCAAGATCATCTTGCATTGACAGTATAGGTTCTAACCCCTTCCCAGGCCTACTGAATCAGAATTTCCCACAGTCAGCCTGAGTAGTGTTTATAAAAGCCCCAGAGGGGACTCTGGCCCACACCAACTTGGGAACTACCATCCCAGTGGCTCTGGAACTTCAGCATGTATCAAAATCACCTGGAGAACTTGTTCAGCGCAGCTCCCTGGGTTCCCTGCCTAAGGGTCTGATTGGGTCAGTGTAGGGTGGACCGCGGGTGTGTGTCTCTAAGCAAGTTACCAGGGTACCACGTTTTGAGCCAGCTCTCCTCTTCAAAATTATGCTGAGAAGCCAGATTTTCATTCAAGTTCAGCATTAGATTTAGAACATTTCTTTATCATGGCCTTCCTTTGAGACATATTTTTGAGAAAAAAAAGAGAGGAATGATAATTCTTAGGGAGTCTATCCTATGCTTTCTTCCTAAAATAGAAATCCACTCAGAATGTAAAGTCTGCCTGTGTGTATCTTGGTTACACATGTTTTTGAGAATTGCAGAAAATCTTTTTTTTTTTTTCCAGAAAATCTTTTTATTCCCTTATGACTCCTAATTCATTCTCAATAGAATGATAATGCCTTTTATCAAATCCTTTTCTTAAACTTCTATCTCACCACTTATTTCATACCAATAAAGTCAGTCTTTCTCCATAAATGTCATGGAATAGAACCTTCCAACTCATTCATTAGCATTTTTAGCAAAAGCTTTATTTTTTTCATTAATATACTTGACTAATTACTTGGAGTGGTATTCTTTATAATGGTATTCTACACCGTAAGTGCAAATCTACACATGGTTTTGAGAATGTTTAAAACCCTTTGTTTAAAACATATTCTTGTGTTCCAGGCTAACATTAAATTTGATATGGCTTTGCAAGAAAGTGCCTACCCTCTGTAGTTAATATTTCTTCTGCTCCAGCCATTAATATTTTTTTAACATAGAAGAGTTGTCTCCAGTAATAAAAAAATCTGTCTGAGGTAAGGGTATGTTAATAATGGTACTCCTGCAAAGCTATTTTTATAGTGTAAATTTCTAATGTAATACAGTATGTATGCCATGGAAAAATCAGGCACTCAGCAGTTTATACCACTGCTCAAAACTCTTCTGTTTTTTCATCTTTTAAAATGGCACAATTTAAATAACACTAGATCTGGCTTCCTCTGAATAAGCTCATAACTGATAGAGCAGGGTTTTTCGTTTTTGTTTTTTTCCGATACCAAGAATCGAACTCACGACTTAGTGCTTGCCAGTCAGGTACTGTGCTGCTGAGCTAAGTCCCCAAGCCCATAGCTCGTCACTGATAAAGCAGCCATCTGTGCGTTATTCCTGTCAAGCTCTCTTCCTCCCGTGCCCACTCATGTTTTCCTGTGCTTCTGCCTGTCCCAGCTCCTGAGAGCTGGCTCCATAAACCCACCAGGATGGCCCTGTTCTGGCAGGGTTTAGGGTGAAGTCACATCCTGAGCTGTGCTTTGGGCCACTTTTCTGATGCCACACCCTCCTCAGCCCCCCCACCTCCTAGCACACCTGGCTTCCAGTGATCAAAGCTGAGGTCACATCTCCTTCCTGTGTCTGTCCACCTCTGGGCTCCCCCATGCCACTCCCCTCTTGCAGTACACACATCCTCTTCTGAGGAAAGCTGCCCTGGCCCGTGCTCTGACAGTGTGCTGGTCTATTGTCAGATCTTCATTCCGTTTCTGTCCAGGGGTGACGGGTCCCCAGAACGAGGTGCCCGCGGATGAAAAGAAAAGTAAGAGAGACAAGAAAAACAAGAGAGGCAAAAGTCTAGGATCAGGGGGCAGGGTGGATATCAAACGTTTTTCCAAGGGTAATGAAAGGATTATCCTTCTCCGCATGTAATCCAACACATGCCTGTAGTCCCAGCATTCAAGAGGCTGAGACAGGAGGATCGTAAACTCAAGGCTAATCCGGGCTGTATAATGAAGCCTTACCTTAAGAAATTCTAACAAAAAAATAAATAAATCACTGTGTCCTCAATGCATTCTAATCAAAGAATGTCCTTCTCCACAGTCTAATCCTGGATGTTCTGATTCCTGCGGTTGAGATGGGGCATGTGAATTTGTGTTGTGTTTCTAATGGCGCTGGTGCAAGGCCCACTGTGAGAACCATTGCCTTAGCAGGTACCATTCAAGGGACACATGTCTGACCCAGGCCAGCTGAGGTGGGTCGCCAAGCAAGCAGCCAGTCAGACTGCCCACCCCACCCCACCCCCCGCCACCTTGGAGCATAAGATGGAAACACCAGGTGCTGAGCCAGCCGTGGGGAGCCAAGTTGAGAGATCATAGAGTTAGCGGTTGAGGAAGCCATTTTAAAAGCATAGTAAGGCCTTCCAATTACATAAACGGAAGAAATAAGTCTGTAGAAAGAGACTGATGGGGAAAAGCTGAGGTGACAGGCTTCCTCACCCTCAAGGACGCAGAGTGACTGCCAGTTCCCTGCCAGTGCTCCTGGCCTGGTGCACTCCGATACCTCAGCTCTGAGGGAGCCTGCTGCTGAGGAGCCTCCCGGCCTCCCGGGAAGGAAGCGGGAGTGAGCCCCGGCTCCTTACCTTTACCTCGATTGCCTTGGGGCCCTTTGTTCCTCAGGCCTGCCCTGCTCTTTGACTGTCCGTGTTGCTCCTGCCCATCTCCTTCCCTGGAACGGATCCTCCTGCTCACAGGCAGCAGTTCTAGAATAGAGTCTCCAGCCATCTGGTACACGTGGCTATTGTGCACTTGAAATACAGTGCACTTGCAGTGTTGCTGCGAGTGTAAAATATGTCAGAGCCCAGCATGGTAGCGCATGTCTGTAATCCCAGCTACGCATAAGGCAGTGGCAGGAGGAACTCAAGTTCAAGGCCAGTCTGGGCACCTCTTTGATTTTGGTTTTGGTTTTGGGTTTTGCTTTGTTTTTGTCTTTTTGGGACAGGGTCTTGCTCTGCAGTTCAGGCTGGCCTTGAGCTCACTTTGTAGCCCAGGTTGGTCTCAAACTTGCAAGGATCCCCCTGCCTCAGCCTCCCAAGTGCTGGGATTACAGGCGTGCGCCATCACGCCTGGCTTGGGCAATTTATTGAGATCCTGCATCGAAGTTTAAAAATAAAGTGCGGAGGGTGTCATTTAGCACTCCCTTTGTTCAATCCCTAGTTATGCCAGAAGGAAAAAGAAGGAATTTTGAAGAGTTAGCATAGAAAACAAAGCAAAATAGCTTATTAATATTTTCACTTTGGTGACATATTGGTATATTTTTGGTATATTGGATTAAATAAAAGATAAGATTTGGGTTAATTTCACCATTTGTACTTTTTTAACATAGCTACTAACACATTAAAATTACAAAAGTGACTTGCGTTCTATGTCTACTAGAGGTGATCTTGAGGTGACGGCCAGTCACCCCCAGACCTCCCCGGTGTTCTTCCCGAGGTTCCCCAGTGGGTCTCCACACTCTGTCCAGCATCGAACTGTGCCTGTTCCATCCTAGACCTTACCTTCCAGCTCTCCCCCACACCTAGCTGGTTTTGCTTAAGTTAACCAGCATGTTCTGTACCTAGGTATTAAAACTAGACAAAACCTATGCTGAAGCCCTAACCTTTGGGTGCCTATAAATGTGACCTTATCTGGAAATAGGGGCTTTTTAGATGTGATCAAGATAAAACCACTAGAATGGGTCCTAATTTTAATTTTTTTTTTTTTTTTTTTTTTTTTGTACCAGGAATCTAGTTCAGGATGTTGCGCTTGCCAGGCAGGTGCTTGTGCCGCTGAGCTATATCGCTGGCCCCTAATTTTAATTTTGAGACAAGGTCTCCCACAGTTCTCCAGGCATGACTTGAATTTGAAATCCTCCTGCTTCAGCCTCCTAGAGTGCCAAATTATAAGCCTGCACCACAACACCCAGCTGAATGGTACATTTTTAAGAAGAGAAAAATGCTATAGAGCTGGGCATGGTGGCACATGCCTATAATCCCAGCACTCAGGAGGCTGAGGCAGGAGGATTACTGTGAAGTCAAGGCCAGCCAGCCTAGGCTACATAGTGCATTTAAAGCCAGATTGAACTACATAGCAACACCATGTCTCAAAAAAAAAAAAAAAAAAAAAAAAACAGAAAAAGAAAATTCCTTTGGACAGAAACACACAGAAAGAATGTCATATGATGGTAGGGACTGAGGTAGCAGAAGGCCAAAGAACACCAAAGATTGCCGGTCAACACAAAATTCTACCCAGAGATTCAGACATAGCGTTTAGCATTCAGAACTGTGGGAGAAGAAATTTCTGTCATTTTAAGCCACCCAGTTTGAGGTAACTGATCTTGGGAGTCCTGGGAAACGAATCCAAGCTCTAGTTCCGCTCCATGCCTTATCCTATATAAAACAGGTGATAAGGTACGTTATGCAGCTGATTTTCATTTTTTGCTGCATTTACAATATGTTGCCTTTTAACGAACAGAAAGCCGTGTAGCTCCAGGTCATTTTTTATGTACCGCTTTGAAACGTCTTAAGTATATACAAACTGGCCTGTGACACGGAGAATTCGGAGTTAAAAGAGAATGTAATTTGAAGAGATTGCATATTTTCCAAAGCCAATTTGGTGATTTAAGCATGAAAGTATTACAATTAAATGTTTGAAAAGTTATCTGTGCATGTTTTGCTGTAAGCTGATAGCATGAAACAACACATCTTTTCAGGATGAGGTAGCAGCCCCGGCCCCCGGGGGAAGGGAGCGGGGTATCGCTCCACTGCAACTGCCTCGGACGACTGGACAACACGAGCAGGCTCAGAAGAAAGTCATCTCCAATCATCTTCAAAATACAAACTGTAGTAGCTACAACACGATTCTCTAAGGGCGGGATGGGAGGAGATGTGGAAATATTTGTACGATGCTGTCTTTATGGGTAGTGCGGAGAATATGGGCCAGAATGAGATCAACGTGACTCCTAAGCCCATGGGTCAATGTCGAGCCATTGTTTAAAATCCTCAAGGGCTGCTCATGGCCTTCAGGATCCGGTCCAAACTGCTTTGTGTGGCATTCCTGGCATTACCAGGCCTCTGCCTGTCTCTTCAGCCTCATTGCCTCCTTCTCCCCTGCTCTGCCTGTGCCAAGGACCCAAGGCTCTTATTTTCCAGGTTCCCACACTTGATTTCATCTCTCATCTGCAGAGAAGGCTTTTTTTTTTTTTTTTTCTGGTACCAGGATTCGAATTCACGACCTTGAGCTTGCCAGGCAAGCGCTGTGCTGCTGAGCTAAATCCCCAGCCCCTGAGAAGGAATTTTCTTTCCAGGCCGGTTGCCCTGTCAGAACAGGAGAGCATCTCTCATGAGTCTTTTACCTAATGCAATGGACTACTTGATTGATTAATAAATTATATATTTTTTTCTTTTTTTTTTTTTTGTACTGGGAATTGAACTCAGGACCTTGCGCTTGTGCCACTGAGCTATATCCCCGGCCCAAATAAATTCTATTTTAGTGTGAATGTGTCTGTTAATGTATTACTTGCAACGTGTCACTTTGGTTAATGGTAGATCATTGTATGGGAGACTTACTAGAGATTATCTACCGTGCTGATCTCTGTCTGGCTGAAGAGAGATATGCTATTTTCTGACATCTTAAAAGACAAGCACCTGTTGCCCTTGGTGTGCCTATTTCAGATGATTAACAATAAAGTTAACTATTGAAATACAGCTTCTTTGGTGTTAAGGTCTTAAGGTAGCACCTCTAAAGTGTCAGACCAAAGCTTCAGACCTTGAGCTAGGCTGGGACTCCGGTGGAGCCTCCGGCAAGAGAGGCCTAGTCCAATAAGACCGCGGGCGTGGAGGAGCTAAAGAGACGGCAAGTACTGTCTGAGCCGCTGGACTCCGAGGAAGCTGAGGTCCAGGGTGAGCAGGCGGCCCACCTTTCCGAGAGCTGCGTGAAGTAAAAAGTAGGTAGAAAGGAGTATCACATTCACTTACACCCTTCCACATGTCAGGAAACACCAAGAGCTGAATCACAAGCTACATTTCCCTGCTATTCATTAAGAGCAGACTCCGTACATTTCAAGATCATTAGCAAGCAACATCGTTTGGTATTTATCAAGTGATGATGACAGAGGAAAATGATTAAATGTACCCATTTCCTGGGAAAGCTGATACCGTAACTGTGGAGGTATTTATGGAACAACAAGAGTCTTTTACTGATACAGATACATGAAGGCGCTAGAAGTTGCCAGACACAATGGCTCATTATGCAGTCATTATAACGGCTTGTGCTTGCAGTCCCAGCTGTGTCGTGGCTAATGGAGGAGGATTGCTTGAACCCAGGAGTCTGACACCAGCCTGAGCGACATAGCGAGATCCTAGCTCCCAGTGCGGTGGGAGGGGGAGCTTGAATAGAATTTTTCAATAATTATTTTTGTTATTAGACCATCATGGGCCATTTTTATAACTCAGCTCCTTTTTTATAACTTGTTATTGTGGGTTTAAAACCTTACCCACGGAATTGATTTTAACCTTACTGGAAAGGAATTTACAAATAAATATGAAAACACAAGTTATACCCTATAATTCCATTCCTAGGAAACTGTCCTAAGGAAACAATCAGAGGTATGCAGAAAGACATATGCAGTTATTCATCCCGATACTATTTATAAGAATAACAAATTGAAAGCAATTTAAATGTACAAAAGGAGGTTGGTTTAAATATAATTGATATAGTCATATGATAAACTATTATGCAACCATGGAAAATTGTGTTCCCAAGACTTTTTTTTAATCAGATGTTTTTATATTTAAAAAACATGAAAAGTACCCTCCTGCCCCTAGCCCCAGAGGAAAAAAACCATCATGAATTTGGCATGCATACTTTCTGTAAAATTTCATACTTCATTTATTTAGTGACAAAGAGAAATGTTTATAATATAAATATATCCATTTTTAAAAAGCAGAAAATAAAAATATGTGTGAGGAATAATCCCAATCTGAATTGTTAAGTGACTATACTTCTACATTCACCATCCAAAATGATAGTTGCTAAGAATACACCAGGTACTGAGCACTGTTCCTTAGAGTTTGTAACCTAGAAGAGGACAGAGAGCCAAAAAGGATATAGTAGTAAACTCTATTATCTGTACTTTTTTTATGTACTCAGCAAAGGGTCAGCGAATTGTCCATTGTTTCCTAGACTGACTTTCAGTGCTGATGTTATCAGTTGCAGCGATTCTCCAGTTGTATTGAAAATGTTGAAACAAAGATTTTATCTCCTTGTACCAGGCAGAGTGCTGCACGCCTGTAACCCCAGCACTGAGGAGGCTGAGGCAGGAGGGTCTCTGTGAGTTTGAGGCCAGCCCGGGCTATATAGTGAGTTCAGGGCCACCCTGAACTACAGGACAAGACCTTGTCTCAAAAAAAACCACAATAAATAAATAAATAAATAAAATGAAACCCTATCACACACACACACATACACATACACACGCACAAAAAAATATATAAATATCTCCATACTAGACACAGCTCGGAAGGACAGACACTGCTGGGACATGTTGTGGCCCTCAGTGGCCAACACTGTCTGAGATGGAAGTCAGCACAGAGGAAGAGGAAGCATGAGATAGACAAAGTGAAATCTTATTTTATTAGCCCACGCGGCCCTGCATCCAGCCATTCCTAAAACCACCACCTGGTTTGGATGAGGTTTTCAGCCATGTGCCTGCAAGAGAATCCTAACTCCTCCATCTCACGAAGCAAAATCTATCTGGTGAAAGCTGCAGTCTGCATTGTTAAGTAGTCTCATGTGAGTCTTCCTGAGGGGAAGCACTGGCTCCCAAACAAGCAAGGCTGACAATTTTTTTCCGCGAAGGGCCAGATAATAAATATTTTAGGCTTTGAGGGGTCATAGGATTTCCATAGCAACTACTCGACTTCAGTGTTTTAGTGCAAAAGCAGCCGTAGATGAATGGGCGTAGCTGGGTTCTAATAAAGCTTTATTTACAAAAGAAGGCAGTGGGTTCAGTTTGCCTCCCTGAGCATAGTGTCAAGACCTGCTCCAGACCCAGAGTCATAAGTAAAAAGAGGAATGCCAAATCTGGGAAGGATTCTGTAAATCATTTTTTCCCAAGATCTGTGAAATCTGAAACTATTTAATAGTTGAAAGAGCCGGGCATGATGGCGCACGCTTATAATCCCAGCACTCGGGAGGCTGAGGCAGGAGGATCGTTGTGAGTTTGAGACCAGCCTGGGCTACAAAGTGAGCTCAAGGCCAGCCTGAACTGCATAGCGAGACCCTGTCTCAAACAAACAAACAAAATAGTTGAAAGAAAGACTCAAATACAGTTATAATGTTAATTGAAGAGTTACTATGTGCTAAATGTAGTGCTAAGGGAGATGTCATTTAAGATGCTTAGGCCAGCAAGGAACGGAAAACCCTGTCTCGGACTTACACAGTGTCATTGCATGTAACAAGTGGTTTTCTGTGTGTTTATTTTTTATTGTTTCCAGTCCTGGGCATTGAACTCAGGGCCTTTCCTATCAGCTACATCCCAGGCTTTTTGTTTTGTTTTGTTCTTTTTTAGATAGAGCCTCCCTAAGTTTATAAATGGCCCAGGCAGGGCTTGAATTTTCAGCCTCCTGCCTCGGCCTCCCAGAGTTGAGATTGTAGCCATGTGCCCCACCTCTCCCAGTTTAACAAGCAGTTTTGTTTTGTTTTGTTTTTTTTAACAGGAATCGAACTCAGGACCTTGTGCTTGCCAGGCAGGTGCTGTGCTGCTGAGCTATATCCTTGGCCCTAACAAGTAGTTCTGAAATAGGACTGACTCCATGATTGGAGTTTCAGTGGTTTAGTGATTTATTTAAGGACCCAAGTTCCTTCCATGTCAGGATTCTGCTTTCTGCAGGGCTCTCTCCTCAGCCACAAGATGGCAGCTACCGTTCTAAGCTTCACATCCAAATTAACCTTCAGAATAGACACAGCAGTTCTTCCCAGAAGTGAAGACACGTTCAGCAGCAGCACTTCCACATCTGCATGTTTCCTTCCTCAGAAGGTGATTATGTGCTCCCTCTTAAACTGTGCATTAGAACAGCGGTTGGAATTTCTGAGGTCAGTTGAGATCACTCAGGAGCCACCCCCGATCTTGGCTATGCAGGGGATGCCTGACTGAAATCAGGGGTCTGTGAGTAAGGGAGTATCGGGGTCGGGAATGGAGATTTAGATAAATAATCACAAACTTCCATGATTTACAGATGAGAGTATACAATTCAGACAGGGGAAAGTGACTTACCAAGGCCACAATGCTGGAGAGAGACTGGATTCAGGCCTAGCTGTGTGGCTACGGTGTCCAAGACCTCAAACCCTACTCTGAGGGCTTTGGTAGGAAAGCTGAGAACATCAGGGATAACGAGATAGCTCCACAGTGTACCTGGACATCAAGCACAATCGCACCAGGCAGGAAACCTGTCAGGTGACCAGGCCTCCTTAGCAGGCTGGACCACTTCGCTTTTGCTGTGCAACAAACAACCTCATAATTCCCTGAGTAAAAACCCCAACCGTTCACGGACCTCACAACTATGTGGGTCAGCAATCTGGTCTGGGCTTCTGATCTCAGCTGGACTCCGTCGCGCCTGTCCGGCCAGCTGGCAGTCAGTTGAGGACCTGAGGTGACCTGAGCTGGAGCGCCTCGCCTGGGCTCCGCACGCGCCCTCATCCTCCCGCAGGTGAGCCGTTCACACGGCGGCTGGGAAGATGGAAGGAGAGAGCAGACGCACATGAGGCCTCTTGAGGCCTAGCTAGGACCTAGGAGAATGGCTTTTCTGAAGAGGCCCTGAGCCAAGAAAGAAAGGAGGAAAAGAAGAAAGGAAGGAGGGGAGGAGGGAGGGAAGAGAAAGAACAAAAGAAAAATTTTCTTTTTTTCCTGCCACAGAAAGGCTGAGGTTCTAACCCTCCCGTGCAGCATTAGAAGTGCCACTCCCACGGCTGCAGTTCAGGAGGTATTCAAAAGAGCAGCCTATTTCATGGCCAACATCACCGAGGATTCCCAAGGACAAGGGCTCTTAGCCAAAGCTGACAGAGGAAGCCAAGAAGTAGGACATGGATTCGGTACAAAAAGTTAGAAAAACAGCACCGTGGTCCATGGATTGAGGCTGGGGTAAGACCACATGAAGACGGCATCTGAAAAACAAATATTTCAACCCGAAGACAAAATTCCACCTTATTTGTGTCCCGCCTGAAAACATAGTCCACACGACAACCAACCAGAACCATGTTTTCTGTTATCTTGGCAAAATAAATATGTTATATATCCATTCAACAAATGTTAATGGCGCCAAACCCCATAAACTTGGACAGAATTCTTTCTTAACTATCAAGTAGCA
>NW_004955478.1:7200858-7204363 GCF_000276665.1 Chinchilla lanigera | reverse complement strand
TTTTTTTTTTTTTTTTTTTTTTTTCTGAATTCATCTGAACTCCTTCACTGCTATCAGCAGTTTCAATCTGTGACTGTAAGCATTTAAAACATTTTGGAACTAATGTGTAAGGCAAGGGCAGTGAGCAGAAGTAAGCTATATTTCCATCTAGGAGTCCATTCAGAAATTTACAGTCTTTAGGTATGAACTTACCCAGCATGGAGCTTGGCCCACGGCATCTCTGAACATGGAATCCAGCAAGTGTGAACCCTCGTAAGAAAAGAGAAGTTGCCAAAACAAGCAACTTTCTCTAAATACAGGTGAAATAATATTCTTACAGAGTAAATCTTCACAACGTGAAAACATACAGAGTCAGTTCACCAAACATTCTCTAAAATAGTTTTCCAGAGAACCGAAGCCGTGAAAAGTGAGTTAGCCTGTCAGAAATGCACAGGGATTCCTCCCCCGGCGGAGCTGCGCAGGGAGCCCGTCTCTCCAGGCAGAGGAACGTGATCCTGCCCACCCCAGGGCAGAGGAGCTTGGAGCGAGGGACCCTGCGGGCTTGTTATCTCAGCCTCTTCTTGGACAGTGTCGTGAATGCAGAAAGTGTTTGTTACTATCAATGTAGAAAAATATAAAAAACACAAACAAGAGCCACCTGCTCCATTGTTCAGTATTCACGGCAACATTCCTTGCTGGAAATAGCAATTTCTGATGTGCCATTTTGACTACATCGTAGCTAAATAGTCTATAATACATCAATTGTATAGAATATTATAGAGCCACTAAAAACGCCAAGCAGGTCAACTATGTGACTCTATTAAAATGCATCTTTGTGCCAGGCGTGGTGGCGCACGCCTGTAATCCCAGCACTAGGGAGGCTGAGGCAGGAGGATCATTGCAAGTTCGAGAACAGCCTGGGCTACAAAGTGAGCTCAAGGCCAGCCTGAACTGCATAGCGAGACCCTGTCTCAAAAAGGCAAAAAAAAAAAAAAAAAAGCATCTTTGTAAAAGTTAAGTTTAAGAATGAAGCATCATCAAATAGCACATATTAAGGAGATGAAGAATATATGATCGGGACTGGGGCTGGTGCTCAACGGGAGACCACTTGTGGATCATGTAGAGGGGCCTTGGGCTCCATCTCCAGCACTACAAAAAAAAAAAAAAATTGAGTGGAGCAATTCTGTTTAGGATTAAAAAGTTTGTAATCCACCCAGAAAGTTTAAGCTATTTTGTGTCTAATCTTAAGGAATCAGGTAAATAGGTTATGGCACATTCATACTATGGAATATGTACAACCATTAAAATAATATTAGAGAAACATTAATTATATAAATATATAGCATATATAATATTATACATTATATATATTGGGGGGTAGTACCAGAGCTTGAACCCAGGGCCTCACCCATGCTAGGCATTACCCCTAAGAGTGGTACCCATCCTATCACTAAGCCACACTGTCAACTCTTTCTTTGAGGCAGGGTTCCCCTATGCAGTTCAGGCTGGCCTTGAGCTCACTTTGTAGCCCAAGCTGGCTTTGAACTCCCAACAATCCTCCTGTCTCAGCCTCCCAACTTCTGGAATTACAGGCGTGCGCCACCATGCCCAGCTCAAAGTCTCACTAACTTGCCCAGGCTGGCCTGGAACTTGAGATCCTCTTGCCTCAGCCTCTTGAGCAATTGGGATTACAGGCGTATGCCATTATATCCAAATAAATACTCCTATTTCCTGATATGGGAAAAATGCTTCCAACATGTAAAGTGAAAAAATTTGATTTTACCATAGACTGTTACTGTATAAATCTATTTCACAAAAAATATAATCAATATGCAGATTTAACTGTCTTAAAGGAAACATATCAAAACATAATTAGAGATAGTTTCAAAATAATGAGACCATGGCGGATTTCTAATTCTGTGACATATTTAAATTTTTTACTTTTTTCTATAATGAACATCTATAGTTTATGCAATAAAACAGTTAATGTTGAATTTTAGCAAGTAAAATGTGCAAAAAAAAAAAAAAGAAAGAAAGAAAGAAAGAAATACAGCAAGTGCCAATAATGGTTGCCATTAGAAAATAGCCTTATAAGGGATTTTATTTGTAACTTTGATGTATTCTCAATTTTCCACAAGAAGCAAACATTCCAGAATATAAAAATCAATGTTAGAAAATCAATAGTTTTTCTATATATCAATAATGGACTAGCTGAGAAATAAATCAGGAATATAATTCCATTCACAATAGTTTTTTTTAAGAAAATCTAGGGATCGATCTAACCAAGGAGGTGAAAATTCTCTACAGTAAAACTTTTCAAAACACTGAAGAAAGAAATTGAAGAAGATGCTACAAAATGGAAAGACCCCCCAGGTTCATGGATAGGCAAATTTAATAGTTTTTCAATGGCCACATTACAAAAAGCAATCTACAGATTCTACTCAATCCTCATCAAAATACCAACAGTCTTCTCAGAACTAGGAAAAAACAATCCTAAAATTCTTGTGGAAACACAAGTTCCAAAATAGTCAAGCAAAAAGAACAAGGCTGTTCAATACCTTGTTTCAAACTATACTACAAAGCCATTGTAACAAACACAGCATGGTACTGGCACAAAAATAGACATACAGGCCACTGAAACAGAACAGAAGATACAGAAGCAAACCCACACAACTACAACCATCTGACTCTGAACAAAGAAGCCAAAAATATGCCTTGGAAAAATGATAGCCTCTTTTAAAAATGATGCTGGAAAAACTGGATTTCCACTTGCAGAAGACTGAAACTCTATCCTTATATCTCGCCCTGTACAAAAATCAATTCAAAATGAAGGCCAGGTGTAATGGTGCATGCCTGGAATCCCACCACTTGGAAGGCTGAGGCAGGAGGATTGCCACAAGTTGGGTGCCAGCCTGAGCTACATAGTGAGTGTGAGGCCAGCCTGGACCACATGGCAAAACTCTGCTCAAAAAAAACAAAAACAAAAATGACAGCAGAAAGAACCAAAAGCCCTAGGTCTGAAACCTGAAATTGTAAAACTGCTAGAAGAAAACATAGAGGAAACACTTGAAGTCATAGGCACACAAACACTTCCTAACTAGGACTCCAATAGCACAGGAAATATTAGTAAGAATCAATAAATAGGACTGTGTCAAATTTAAAAGTTTCTGCAAAACAAGAAAACCAGCTGACAGTAAAGAGAACTACCAAATGGGAGAAAATCTTCCAACAGAGGATTTATATTCAGAATATATAGAGAAATTTAAAAATTTAACACCAAAAAAATCAGATAGCCCAATAATAAATGTGCAAATGAACTGATAAAACATTCCTCAAAAGAAGTACAAATGACAATAAATATATGAAAAAAGTATGATATCATCAGCCACTAACAAAATGCAAATGGCAACTACACTGAGATTCCATCTCATTCCAGTCAGGGTCACTGTCATCCAAAGACAAAAACTATAAATGCTGCCGGGTGTGGTGGCGCACACCTGTAATCCTAGCACTCAGGAGGCTGAGG
>NW_004955478.1:7197025-7200672 GCF_000276665.1 Chinchilla lanigera | reverse complement strand
TTCCCCTCCCCCTTCCCCTCCCCTTTCCCCTTCCCCTTCCTTACACCTCTTCCCCTTCTCCTTTTTCAGGGCTGGCGACTGAACTCAGGGCCTGGTGCTAAGCAAGAACTCTACTACTGAATTAATCACCAGCCTAATACACAGTGCTTGGAGTACATAATATTTCACACACACACACACACACACACACACACACACACACACACACACGCACGCACCACTGGATGAATGGGCAGAGGAAGAGGAATGGTTACAGTGGAAGAAAGGTCACATCAATAAACTCAGTAAACTCAAAAGCTTCTGCATTATCATCAGCTACTATAGATTCTTCAGAAATGGTGGACCGTCCGCAGAATAACAGGGTTCGTCACCCAGGCAGGTCAGGCGTGGTCCACAGGCCCGGGCGCCGCCCTCGCTGTCCGACTCAATGCGCCCCGCCCCGCGCTCAGGGCGCACAGCTGGATTGCAGGTTTGAGCCGGCACACTGGAGCCTAATGGGGGTCCCTCGGATTTCTTGGGTCTGAAGCGTCAAGAAGAAGTTGAAGGAGATGTGTGTGGACATCTGGCACGGTGCACATGGCTTCCGGCTTTCAGTTGCCAAGCGGCGCACCCCGAGTTACTCCAGGGGCGCAGGCTCCCCGGACATCACAAGGGAATTCCGCTGCGGATGGGGCACGATGATCTCTTCTGCTCGCGGTTCACCAGCCCACGCTGCAGTTCTGGGTGCTGTATTGGAAAAAGGACAGCAGGAGAGGAGTTTAAAAACGCTAGGAACTTCAAGTCATGCCCGGTGAGGAAGGACTGGAGAAGCTGAGAACCAAAACTCAGGGGAAGGTAACAGTTGCCTTAAGACTTAGTAAGTTATCAATCAGATTCATTTAAATTTAACTCCTTCTGTGTGTTTGGTTTTGTTTGGTTGGTTTTGGTTTTGTTTTTTGGACAGGGTCTTGCACTGTAGTTCGGACTGGCCTTGAACTCACTGTGTAGCCCAGGTTGGCCTCCGGAGCACAGGGATCCTCCTGCCTCAGCCTCCTGGGTGCTGGGATTACAGGCGTGTGCCCCCACGTGGCTCCTCAGGCATGGTCAGGACCAGTGTGCTAACGCTTGGGATTGGAATTATATTGAGACAGACCTTGAGAAAGGAGGAGGAGTTTCTGAGTTGTTTGAGTTGGCAGAGGACAGGCTGGTTTTGAAACCATTCCTCGAAATGTGGTGCAGAGCCACAGCCTGACGTCAGCCCATCAGAAAAGTGCTAGACCTCCAGCTGCGGCTCAGACAGGCTGAATCAGAACCCGTGGTGCGTGCCCAGGTAGCGAAACTGCTCTGTGTGCCACTACATAGAAGGGCGGATACATATCGTCACACATTTCTCCAGGCCTGTGCAATGTGCAACACCAAGGGCGAGCCTAATGTAAACTATGGGCTTGGTAAAAATGAGGTGTCGTGTGGGCCGGTGGGTGGTATCAAGTACACACTGTGGTGTGGGCATAGGGCATTTATGGGAAAGCATGGCACTGCTGTTCATTTTACTGAGCATAAAATTGCTCTGAAAAAGAAAGAATTTTAATAAAAAGGGCTGAGGGTGTAGCTCAGCTGTGCAGTGCTTGCCTGGCATGAGCAAGGCCCTGGGTTCAATCCCCACCACCACCAAGGAAAGATTTTTAAAAAGAATTTGATAAAAAAACTGCCCAGGTAATTCATATGAACATTTGAGTCAGAGGGGTTCTGACCTGGATTGCTAGCCCAGGAGAGGATAAATGCCCTGTTCTTATTCAGGAAAGAACTCAAAAACCGGAGGACTCTGAAAATGAATTATGAGTAAGAATGTTCACTGGAGCGGCTTGAATTTGAAAACTAAAAATAATAACCTACATACAACAAAAGCTTTTAGGAGAATTATGCAGTCATCAAAATGCTATTTCAAGTGAATAGGGACATAAAAGTGCTCAGAATATATGAGTGGAAAATAAATTTTAAAATAATATGTACAATGGGATAGTTTATGTTTTTAACATTCACTTCAAAATTATAATGAAAAAATATGAAGTTACAGTACTGGGGTCTGAACCCAGGGCCCTCTACCACAAAGCTACTTCCCTAACCCTTTTCCATTTTTATTTTTTATTCTGAGACAGGGTCTCAATAAATTGCCCAGGCAGGACTCTGACTCTTGATTCTCCTGCTTCAGTCTCCCAAGTAGGTGGGATTACAAGCACCATCACACCAAGCCTAAAAAATAAAAGGTTTTACCTAGATGGTGGAGATTGATTATTTTTTAAATGCTTATTATAAAAGCAATATTGCTCATTATAAAATTCGGGTAATGGTCAATACTCTAAAGGAGAAAATTAAAACTATCATGCAAAGATAACCATCCTTATCATTTTGGTATGCTCCTTTTTCCTAATGCTGGGCAAATTTATGTACTTTAAGTAATTTTTTATGATTATAAAAGTAGTACATGTTAATGTGGAAAATTAGAAAAATACAAAGGCAAGAATGTGAAATGCTCAATTATCATTACTAATATGATTTCTAACCAGCTTGTATCTTTTGTGCCCAAATGTAAAAGAAAGTTAAGTCAAATTGGAATTAATTAGCTTAATATTCTGATTTTTCACTTGTTAAATTGTTTCCATATCATTAACTATTACTCAAATATAAATTAGTAGTTGTGTTATATTTTATTCTGTAAGTATACATGATTTATCATTTGTTCTCATATTGATTAATATTTAGGTCATTTCCAATTTTTTTTTTTTTTTGTCTTTTTGAGACAGGATCTCGCTTTGCAGTTCAGGCTGGCCTTGAGCTCTCTTTGTAGCCTAGGCTGGTCTCGAACTTGCAGCGATCCTCCTGCCTCAGCCTCCCAAGTGCTGGGATTACAGGCGTGCACCACCATGCCCAGCGTTGATTTTTCACTACTTTACATCTATGATGAATGTTCTTGTTCTTAAATCCTGGTTATTTTATTACAGTAAGCACAAGAATTGGGATTACATTAAGGTCAAAGGGCACGAACTCTTTCAGTATAACCTTCTTTCCGGAAAAACGAGACTGCCTCTCACGGAGCGCCCACCAATCAGCCTTTCTGTCCCTGAAAGCTGGTAAGCGTACACACTGGCAAATTCTCTGGACTCAGAGATTTTTCTCCGAACTAATTTTTTTTTAATGGCGTGTTCAGCTTCTTCATAGCTGTTTGCTTATTCTGGAACACTATTTTTCATGGATCAGTTTTGGTGATTTAAATTTTCCAAGAAAAAAATTTTCCACTTCTTCAGGAATTGCAGAGTCACTGGAATTATACATTATATGCTCTTGGTCTTTTTTTTTTTTTTCTTCAGGGAGGGGTCTCTTTAGGTTGCCCTGGCTGGGCTCCAACTCCTGGACCAAAGGGATCCTCCCTGCCTCACCCCTAAAGTAGCTGGAACTGCAAATAAGTGAGCCACCAAACCCGGCATAGGGTTTCTCTCCACATTATATTCTTCTTTTTTCTTTTTTTGGCTTAATTATATCATGAGACTATTTTAGTATGTTAAGCATCAGCCCTTCGATTTATTTATCAATTCAACCTTGTTCCTGACTCATTATTATTTCCTCCAGAAAGCAATAAAAGAGATTACAGGGGCTGGGGATTTAGCTCAGCC
>NW_004955478.1:7184976-7192860 GCF_000276665.1 Chinchilla lanigera | reverse complement strand
CTTATGCGGCTGAGCTATATCCCCGGCCCTATTTTCTTCCTTTTTATGATACCCTGTTGTATAGATGTATCATATTTTGCTTTTCCATTCAATTAATGGATATTTGACTTATTTCCACTTTTTGGCTGTTTTGGATAATATTGTTATGAACATTCTGTACGCATTATCATGCGAAAGAACTCACTGTCTTTTCCATGGCTGGAAATACACAAATATGATGCAACTTTTACAAGTCATATATAAAACGGCCATACTTTGTCGTGCTGAGGACTGCGCCCAGGCCCTTGAGCAGGTTAGGCAAGTGCTCTACCGCTGAAGGACAGCCCCTCATGCTGTATAGATCCGTATTCCACTTCTCAAAATCGGACCTGCATAACTAGGCAACATACAACGTGGGAAAGCACTAAACCAGCTAGCTGGGCCTTGTAAGGCTTATACAGTCCTGGACAGTAGGGAGACCCCACAGATCGTGATGCTGCACCGGGAGTGACAGCCTGGCGCTGACCTCACCTCCGTGCCCGCTGTGCACAGTCAGACCCCGCCCCCACCCCGCATCCCCAGGCGTCAGACGTTAAATGCGCCTGCGCAGCTCGGAGAGCACAACAGCAGCCGCAACGCTACCAGCATTCCAGCTGCCCACGCGCGTGTGCCTGAGAAGACGGGCGCTATTGTTATTAAACAGACGTGTAAGTTTTTTAATTATCAAACTCGGGCTTGTGTTAGTTTGTAAAATAATTTACTAAGTTAAAATTATTTTTTAGCGGAGTGGTATAGAAGGTACAAAAAGTATCAAATCGTTCTTTTACTCAGGACTTTGTTAGAATTACATATACAACATCACTAATGCTGGAAGAATAAATGATTGCTTATTTATTCATTTTGGAACGCATTGAGTTGCAGTCCGACGTTTAACTCCAAGAAAAATGTGATCACGTCTCTTTAGTAGATTTGTATACAATTTATGTTTTCAGAGACAAAAAAAAAACCAAAAAAACCACACCGGGGCTGGGGATTTAGCTCAGCGGCACAGCGCCTGTCTGGCAAGCGCGAGGTCGTGAGTTTGATTCCTGGTACCGGAAAAAAACCAAAACCAAAATAATTTTTAAAATATTAAAAAAAAAAAAAAAAAAACCTCACTTCACCATCAGACTTCATGTCATTACTTTTTGGCAAAATGTACATTTGTAAATAAATATTTTCAAGGATGGAGCACATGAAGAGTAAAATTAGATCAAAAATTTCTGATAAGCACTTGGAGGGCTCAGTAAGAATTGCAAATACTTACGTCGAACCAGCATTGATGCGCTAGTTTCACCAAAAAAACCAACTATCCCACCAGTTTTCTGCTAATATTGCCCTCTTTTTAAATGTTTTTTTGTTTTGTTTTGTTTTGTTTTTTGGTTTTTCTCCGGTACTGGGAACCGAACTCATGACCTTGCGCTTGCCAGGCAGGCGCTTTGCCGCTGAGCTAAATCCCCAGCCCCGCCCTCTTTTTAAATGTTATAATGAAAATATTTTAAAATGAAAGAGGTTTTGTTACATTAGCCATATTATACATTTTAGATGCAGCCCAAGACAATTCCTCTTCTCTTGGTATGGTCCAGGCAAGCCAGAAGTTTGGACATCATGTACAAAGCAGAAAGTCACTCAGCACTGAAGCATAACTAATTTTTTGCTCTAGCAAAAGATACAAAAAGAAGGGCCCATCTTCCTAACCACTGAAATGACTCTATAGATACTTTGCTGTCTTTCTTTTATCCTGAGAGTCTTCTGCAAAGGAAAAAAATCAATCAGTCAGCCGGGCATGGTGGCGCACTCCTGTAATCCCAGCACTTGGGAGGCTGAGGCAGGAGGATTGCAGTGAGCTCAAGACCAGCCTGAGCTACAAAATGAGTTCAAGGCCAGCCTAGGCTCCTTAGTGAGACCCAGACTCAAAAAAAAAAAAAAAATCAATCCATCTCTGAAGGGAACAATCTGGGTGGGGGACAGTTGCTGGATGGCTCTCCCACAAGATGGCATTGCAAGAAGACTATCAGACACTTGGGTACAGGCTGGTCACATCTGATGGATTCCCAGAGGGCAGTCTAAGGACTTTCTGCCTCAGCCCCTCCCAGGCACACCTGGTGAGTCCCCAGTCCAGGCCCCTCTTAAAGGAGCGCTGTGAGGGTCAGCTCAGTGCAGCAGGGAGACTGTAAACATCAAGAGCATAGAACAGCTTTCCCACCTTCCTCCTCCTGCTTTTGAGCTTTGCTCTCTGGAGAGCATGCTAGGATGGCCTCACACCTGCCCCGTAGGGCAGGCAAGCTCTTTCCCTCCTACTGCTCAGGGCTGGCTCCTAAAGATCAACCCCTTCCTCTGGCTGGCATCTTCTACTTTTAATTTTAAAAATGCAAATCATTCGCTTTCCGTGAATAGACAGTAAGTTTCACTGAAAAATTTAAAACACACACGCACAAACACGCATACAGTAGAGTGACATCCTCCCTACAGTAGAGTGGCCCCTCCTTAGAGATGCACCGGTGTTATTACTATCAGGAAATAGATAATCCATAATCCTTCGTGCATGTTGCTTTCTTTATCATTCCATATCCTTCTTGATCAGTACACGTTTGTAACACATATGGTTTCCACTCCTTGCGGGGAATCCTTACATGTGCATAGGGCTGGGGGTACAGCTCAGCGGCACAGCGCCTGCCTGGCCAGCACAAGGTCTTGAGTTCAATTTCTGGTACCAAAGAAAAAAGTTACATGTGCATAATACATCTTAATTCTTCTTTTTTGTCCTTTTCCCCTTCTCTCCCCTTTCCTTCCCCCTCTACCCATCCCTTAATTCCCTTCCTTTCTTTATACACATTTGCAAAACACGTAACATTTACATTCCTTGTGTGGAGTTGGTACCTAACACATCTTAATTTTTCTCTTCAGCCCCTTTTCCTCCTCCCCACCCACCCCCGCTCCATCTCTTGATCCTTTTCCCCTTTCAGAAAGATCTATCTCCCTACTTCCTGCTATCTTTTATTTCTGTCCTTATTTATACTTTAAGTTCTCATGTAAGAGAAACCATGTGCTATGGAAGCTTGCATGTTTGCTTAGTCACTTAACACTACCTTCTCAAGGTGCATCTGTTTTCCTACAAATGATTTAAGTTTATCTTTCATGGAAGAGTAGTAATTGTGTATAAATACCAGGTTTTCTTTATCCAGTCATCTGCCCATGAACATACAGGCTATTATGAGTTGTGCTGCTATAAAATGGGTATGCATGTATCACTATAATATGTCTTTAACTCTTTCGGGAAGAGCGCTAGAAGGGGAATAGCTAGGTCAAATGGAATTTCAAGTTTCAGTTGTTTGAATACATTATAATTTAGTTAACCAATACCACATTAGGCTGTTTCCAGTCTTTTGCCAATTAAGTGTAACATATTTTAAATTTGGTGGATGTCACCAATTTGGTCTCCATGGAGACTAAGTGACTCACTTAAACCATATCGAATGAGCTCAGATTTGAAACTCTATTCTCACCAGGCATGGTGGCGCACACCTGTAATCCCAGCACTCAGGTGGCTGAAGCGGGAGGATCACCATGGGTTTGAGGTCGGCCTGGGCTACATAGTGAGTTCATGGCCACCTTGAACTATGCAGTGAGACCTTGTCTCAAAAAGCAAACAAGGGCTGGGGATGTAGGGCGGTGTGGTGCAACGCCTTTAATGGCAAAAGTGAGGTCCTGGGTTCAAATCCCGGTACTAAAACAAACAAACAAAACCAAAATACAGTCTCTAGGCCCAAGCGTAGTCTCTTGACTAGCAAACTAAATTGCCTTTTTGATCTTTGCCACTCTGAGACAGAGACTAGTACTGCCCACCAGCTCTCCTCTGAATTTCTTTTTATGAGAGAAGGTGAATATGTTTCAGATGTTTAAGAATAGTTGCATTTCCTTGTCTACTGACGGTCTGTATATTACCTTTGCTCGTATTTCCCTTAGGTTATTGCTCCCTTACCACTTTGTAGAAACTCTATATACATATTAGGGAAATTAGTGCTTTCTGTACTCAGAATTTAAAATACATTTCCCAGTTTGTCTTCAATCCTAGTGCTTTCTGTTGTGAAGAATTTATATTTTTATATAATCATAACTACTCATTTTTTATTTTATGGATTCTGGACTTAGTTTCATACTTGGATGAAGTCTCCATTTATTAAATAGTAAAATATTTTCCATGAATTTTTCGAATATTTTTACAGTTTTTCTTTTTCTCCAACATCTAAATATTTGGTACATTTGGAAAGATCCCAGTGAAAGATACGGCTCCAACGTTTTCTTCCCAGATGGCTGCTCCGTTGTCCTCAGATTATTTTTTTAAGTGATCTATATTTTCCCATCAACTTACACTGGCCTTCAATTCCGCTGGCAGCCTTCACACGCTACTTCCTCACGAGGATGAAATAAAGCAACATACACTGGGCATAGTCATTCCACTTCATTCCCCCACCTCCTTGGTGCACTTAGGAATCCAGGCCAGGGACACCTTGACTATTTAAGCCAAGGAAAGAATAGGATCCTGGTTAAATCATATTCTTGTAAATCTCCTTGATGGAATATGATACAAGCTTTGAAGAAGTGATTATAGGGGCTGGGGATTTAGCTCAGCGGCACAGCTCCTGCCTGGCAAGCGCAAGGTCGTGAGTTCGATTCCCGGTACTGGAAAAACAAAAAAAAAAAACAAAGAAGTGATTATAAAGAATATGTCAAAATGGGAAGTACTTCTGATGAAAACGTTAAGCAGGGAAGAAGGGTGCACACTTTATGCAAACCGAGATGACCACATTCTGAAACCATGCGCAGAAAAGAATTACATGAGCAATACCCGAAGGATGAGAGTGATTCTGTTGGAATGTGGGGTGAGCGATTCCATCCACCTTTCCCTCCCTAAGTTTTCTATAAAGTGATGATATCAGCATAATTTTCAAATTCGTACTTTTTAATAATGGCCCTTTGTCTGTATGCATTTTTCTCCTCTGTCTCAAAAGACATCATGAAAATGATGGGGGGATAAAAATAAAAAGATTACAAACCCACAAGTACAAGGGGGGAGAAAAGGAAGAGAAAGATCTCATGGTTGGAAAATTCCGATCTGTTTCTGGGAGACGCGCGGATGGAGGAGTGGGAGCAGACACCGCAGAGCCGTGAGGGAGGCGGCTGGGTGGGGTGGTGAGCAAAGCCGAGCATGTGCCTGGCGGACGGGGCTCCAGATCCCCCTTCTGCGAGTCGCTGCTGACTCACTGTGTGTGCCCTCGGGCCAAGACACCCAGAAGTGCCCTCGCCTCTTTTCTCCCAGACAAACAAGGGACACTGTGTTTAGCATCGCCGCTTCCACTCAGAGCTGGAGCTGCGCTGCACTGCGGGAGAGTTAATTACAGTTGGAGAAGCCCTGTGAGCTGATGGAATCAAAGACCCAGCAGGCCCAGGAGGGTTAGTGCCAGTTAGGTAACCCTTTACGCCCCGTGCTCCCCTCATGGTCCCAGAGAACAGTGCTCCGTGGACAGCTGGGCAGCTGCAGATGCAACCTCAAAGCAGGCCTCTGCGGACGGCTGCCGTCCCTGGGAGAACATGGCAGGGATGGCCAACTGCGAAGACAGGAATGGGAGCAAGAGTCCCAGCCAAGGGCCGGGGATATAGCTCTGTGGCATAAGCACCTGCCTGGCAAGCACAAGGTCCTGAGTTCGATTCCCGGTATCAAAAAAAAAAAAAGAGTCCTAGCCAAGACCCTAGCCCAGGCGTCTTCCTGGGCAGCTACTTCTCCTAGAGCCCATAACGTGGCCTGGTGGGCTCCCACCCAGAGACCTAGTTTCTCCCCACATCCGGAGATGTCTCAAGCTCTCATCTAGGGTCCTCACCACTGGGTTTTGCTCCACCTGTGAGGACAAATCCAGTCTCCGCACGCTGCGAGCCCCAGTGCCCTGGCCTTGCTTCTCTGGATATAAAGGTCTTGCTAAGATGTAGAAGTATGTTAATCTAGGGGTCTCCGAGAAACTGGTGGTGTTGACAGATGTATGATTCAGAAGGGACACAGTGTACGTGCCCCCTCCCCATCCCCATGACCTGGCTTTCAAGAACCTGGGGAAGCTTGGGTCCAGTCTTTGTTCTGTAGCTGGCAAGCCAGGTGGGGATAAAATATTCATTCATTTATTCATTCACTCATTCATTCCACTGTGTTCTTGTATTTGAGAAAATGAATTCCTAGGCCCAGATATGAAGCTTTGAAAACTACAATCAGCATTTATTGAAAATCTACTCTATAAGTCAGACTCTATCCAGAAAATATGAAAATAGGTAGAAATATGACCTCTAGGGCTGGGGATGTAGCTCAGTGGTACAGCACGCGCTTAGCATGCACTTGGAGTGAATCTCCAGCACCAAACAAAACAAAACAACTGACTTCTGGCTCAGAGCTCACTAGACTATTTCTACTCATTCTAAAGATTCAAACATTCAAAAAAGATTCAAATGTTCTTTTCTCCATGAGGTAAAAAAAACACATCTGTCTTCTTTAGTGTTATAGATTTCTTTTTTCTTTTGTTTTTCTTCCAGTACCAGGAATCAAACTCACAACCTTGCACTTGCAAGGCAGGTGCTGTGCCGCTGAGCTAAATCCCCAGCCCTACTGCTATAGATTTTATTCACTTACCTAGGAACTACTTAGTGAGCACCTAGTATATGCCAGGTCCCAACTCAGGAACTGGGATATGAAGTGAGCAAAAACAAAATACTATTTTCGTGGAGCTTAGATTCTAGTAACAAAGAGAGAAATAAGTAAATGAACAAAAAAAGCCAATAATATGTAAAATGGTAATAAGTATTTAAGAAAAATGAAGAGCCTGGAATAATGGCACATGCCTACAATCCCCACACTCTGCAAACTTGAAGCAGGAGAATTGTAAATTCAAGCCCAGCCTGGGCAATTTAGTGACTTGGCCAGAACCTGTCTCCAAACAAAATTATTTTTAAAGGCCTGGAGATGTAGCTCTGTGCTAAACCCCTGAGCTCAATCCCTGGCTCCGTGAAAAGGTCCTGGGTTCAATCCTCAGTACTGAAAAAAAGGAGGGATTTACTTTCACCATGTGATAACGGGACAAGTGAGGGCCACAACCAGCTGGAGCCTTGATTTTGGGTTTCCTGACCTCCAGGACCTGAGCAGTACGTTTCTGTTTGGTTGCAGTTTGGATGTGGTTTGAGCGTGTCCTCCAACTCTCGCCTGTTACAGTGCTGATCCCAGTGTGTTGACAAAGGATCTGCCTGGCACGTATGAGGCCTTGGATGTGATCCCCAGTCTCTCTCTCTCTCACACATGCACGCACGCGCGCGCGCAGAAGTGAGGCTCGGTGGGAAGTTGTTATCAGCCCCTTCGTGTGCTCTAGCTTTCCATCCTGCCACTCCCACAGTGATCCCGCCAGGAAGTCGCCCATCCCCAGGCCCTCACTGGAGACTGAACTGGTGGGCTATCCAGTATTGAACTTTCAGCCTCCAAAGCTGTGAGCTAAAACCAGGTATGGTGGAGGAATCAATCTAATAAAGGAGATGAAAGACCAACACACTGAAACTGCAGTGCCCCACAAAGATCAAAGAGGAGAGCCGGGCATGCTGGCGCACGCCTGTAATCCCAGCACTCGGGAGGCTGAGGCAGGAGGGTCGTTGTGAGTTCGAGGCCAGCCTGGGCTACAAAGTGAGCTCAAGGCCAGCCTGAACTGCTTAGCAAGACCCTGTCTCAAAAAGAAAACCAAAAATCAAAGAGGATATCAGAAAATTGAAAGATACCACCTGTGTTTGGATAGGTAGAATCAATATAGTAAAAATAGGTATACTACCAAAACTGTTATACATATT
>NW_004955478.1:7180403-7184626 GCF_000276665.1 Chinchilla lanigera | reverse complement strand
GAGAGAAAAGTAACCAAGACACATATTTAATGCAATCCCAACCAAAATGCCAATAACATACCTCACAGAACTAGAAAAAACAATCTTAAAATTCATATGGAACCAGAAGAGATCCAAAACAGCAAAAGCAGGGCTGGGGATATAGCTCAGTGGCATAAGCACCTGCCTGGCAAGCACAAGGTCATGAGTTCAATCCCTGGTACTGAAAAAAAAAAAAAAAAATAGCAAAAGCAATTCTGGGCAACAAGGCAAGTCAGGAAGCATCACAATCCCCAATTTGAAGTTATACTACAAAGCTACCATGATAAAAACAGCATGACCCACTGTCACAAAAACAGACTCAAGGATCAATGGAACAGAATAGAAAATGCAGAAATAACCTGAAGCACACTCAGCTACCTTATGTTTGACAAAGGGGCCAAATACCTTCACTGGAAGGTATCTTCACATGCTGGAGATTAAAACTAGACCTGTATCTTTCACTATGCACTAAATTAAAATAAAAATGAATCAAAGATCTAAATATAAAAACAGAAGCACTAAATCTGCTGGAAGATAAAATAGGCAGAACTTTTGAAGACACTGGTGTAGGCAAAGACTTTATGAATGAAATGCTCATTGCACAGGAACTATCACAAAGAGTCATCAACTGGGATCTCATCTCATTAAAAAGCTTTAATGACAAAGCAAAAGAAACCACCAACAGGGTAAAGAGACAATCCAGAGTGGGAAAAAGTTTTTACCAGCTTTTTCTTAGACAAAGGACCAATATCTGGAATATATAAAGAACTCAGGAAAAACCAGATCCCCTCCAGATTTAAAGAACCAATCCAAAATGTGGTGTTTATATACAATGGAGTACTACTCTGCCATACAGAAAGATAAACTTAAATCATTTGTAAGTAAATAGGTGCACCTCAAGACTATAATCTTAAGTGAAATAAATCGGACACACAAATTTAAATACTGCATTGTCTCTCTTGTGTGCAAAACTGGAAGGATAAATAAGGAGCACCCTGGAGGAGATACTGGGGGTAGGAAGAACATGTTCAGATGAGAGCAGGAAGGGGAGGAAGGGGAAGAGAAAAGAGAATGACAGAAAAAAATGGAAACAAAGCTTGTGTAAACAAGGAGGGGAAGAAGGGCTAAAGGAAGGGAAGGGAAGGGAGAAAAAAGAATTGAATGTGTTATGTACAGGTGCAAATTCCCTATGAGGAGTGTGATCACTGTGTGTGACAAATATGCATCAGTAAGAAGAGTAGCCGGGTGTGGCGGTACACGCCTATAATCCCAGCACTTGGGAGGCTGAGGCAGGAGGATCGTTGTGAGTTCAAGACCAACCTAGGCTCCAAAGTGAGCTCAAGGCCAGCCTGAACTGCATATCGAGACCCTGTCTCAAAAAGACCAAAAATAAATAAATAAATAAAGAGTAAAGTTAAAAAATGAATGAGTAAATTTTTTTTAAACTGTGAGCTAAATAATCCTCTTTTCTTCATAAATATCCAGCATCAAGTATTTTGTCATAATAATGAAAAACTGACTGGTTGCTTACATTTTTCACTCTTTCTAAGTTGGTGGTACAGACTATAAGCTGTATAAACATGGACTGCAGCAGATTTAATTCTGGCTCATAATGTACTTTGATCATTTTCCCCGTCACCCCTCACTACATCTCCTCCTCAGTTTCACACATTTTTTTCTTTTCCCTTTTCCTTCCTTCCTCTTTCTGTGGCACTGGGGATTGAACCCATGGTCTTCCCACAGAGCTACATGCAACAAGCAGGTACCTAGCTCTAATTTCTCTCTTAGGGGAGGTTTCAATGTGTGAAAGAGATTTCTCTCATATTCATCCTCCCTATGATCTATACTTCAGCCCTCTCACCCTCCCTCTTTTTTTTTTTTGTTTTTTCTCCGGTACCGGGAACCGAACTCACGACCTTGCGCTTGCCAGGCAGGCGCTTTGCCACTGAGCTAAATCCCCAGCCCCTCACCCTCCCTCTTATTCCCTTCCTCAGGCCAGACTCAGGAAGATAATATCACACGTTTTCCCCAATATGTGGACTCTCAAAGAGAGAGTAGAAGACAAGAAGCCGGGAGTGGTGGCACATGCCTGTGACCCCAGCACTCTGGGAGGCTGAGGCAGGAGGACTGCAAGTTGAGCCCAGCCTGGGCAACTTAGTGATTAAATTTAAATGCAAGGCCCTGGGAGAAAAAAGTAAGGAGAGTGGACAAGGGGTGGCAGAGGACGTTGTTCCACACAGGCTAGTCAGGGAGGCCGTCTCTGACAAGGGGAGTGTCCAGCAAAGGCTCACGTTAGGTGAGGGAGCAGGCTGCACGGCTACCCAGGAGGACATGCAAAATCCCCAAGAGTGGTGTGTTGGAGGACAGCAGTGAGGAACATATCACAAGAGTGGGGTGAGTACAGTCAGGGTGCATCAGAAACAGAGGTTGGGGAGGCACAGCGCCACCATGCAGAACCTTTTAGATGGGGGTTTTGTGGGAGCACAAGGGGAGAAAAGCACATAAATCATAACTGTACAACCTCATAATTCTCCCTAGCTGGACTCTCCCCATTACCCCGCCATCCAGACCACACTATAGAACATTCCAGCAACGCTGCCGCCTCCCCCTCCCCCCTGTGTTATTACCAACCTGCCTGCCCAAGGGTAACCACTGTTTATTGCCATAGATAAAGTTTGCCTATTTTGAGCTTTCTACAAATGGACTCAAAGACAGGTGTGGCAGAGCACACCTGAAATCTCAGCACTTGGGAGGCTGAGGCAGGAGGATCTCAGCAAGTTTGAGGCCAGACTGAGTGGCACAGCAAGACCCTGTTTCAGAAAACAAAACAAACAAAAATGAAGTCATGTAGTATTTCCCTTTGTTCACCAAATACTGTGTCTGTGAGGTTTATCCCTATTGTTGTGTGTACCCCATGGCTCACTTTTTCCACTGCTGTGTAGTATCACGTTATGTAAATATACCACAATTCACTTATCCATCCTACCACTGGCTGACATTTGGACTATTCCCAATTTAAAGACTCTCAAATGCTGTGCTCTGAGCATTCGCATTTGGGTTCTTTGGAACACACAAGTGCGGATTTCGGCTGAGTAGACACTTAAGAACGGGGTTCTGCGGTTTTTGTTCATTTCCGTATGTCTCACCACAGTCTTCAGGCCCTCCACCCTCCGGCACTGGGGGTTAAATCCAGAGCCTTTGCACTGAGCTATATCCCTAGCCTTTTTTATTTTTTGATTCAAAGTCTCACTAAGTCACTAAACTGCCCTGGGCTTAAACTTGAGATCTTCCTGCCTCATCCTTCCATAGTGCTGGGATCACAGGTATGTGCCACCATGCCAGGCTCAGATTTTTTTTTTTTTTTATTATTTGTTTTCTCAGACTTTGTTTTTAAAGCTGATGAACAGGACAAGAATTTATAGGTTTTAAGAGGAGAAACCACATCATTAGGTCTAATCGTTAAAGGATCACATACTAGAGTTTTTGGTAGGGTGGGTAAAGTATAGGACCCCCCACATGCTAGGCAAGCACCCTACCACTGAGCTACCCCTCCAGTCCTTTTTAGGTTTTGTTTGCAACAGGGTCTCCCTAAATTGCTCAGACAGGGCTCAAACTTGTGACCTGCCTGCCTCAGCCTCCTAAATAGCTGGGATGATAGTCCTGTACAACTACACCTAACTGACATAAAAGAAAATTTGTAAAGATTACATTTTCAAAACGCTCGCCGCAGGAAATAAAATCCTGCTGAGCAGTCCCAGCAATGAAAACATGACTTCAAATGTGTATCTCCAGCCAGGATCCCTCCTCTAAGCTCAGGCTCATGTCTCTGTAGCCTACCTGGCAACTACTCAAGAGAATACCTGATGAACACCCTCAACTCCCAAAGGCCAAGGCTTCTGAAAGTTCACCCTACAGGGTCTCCTGTCTTGGCCCACAGCAGCTTTCTCCCGTCTCCTTAGCCACACACAGCTGCTGTTACCTTTGCCTTGCGTTTTCTCATACCCTGCATTCCCACAATAAGGGGCATGCGCTGTGAGCCATGTCTTTGGAGTGTTCCAGAACCACGCTCCTCACCCACCTCGCCACCCTATCTCTTCCCTAGACTATCGCAGTCCTCACCTAACTGTCACCCTCCTTTCATGTCCTTTTTTTTTTTTTTTTTTTTTTTTCTCCGGTACCGGGAACTGAACTCACGACCTTGC
>NW_004955478.1:7171699-7180303 GCF_000276665.1 Chinchilla lanigera | reverse complement strand
CTTGCCAGGCAGGCACTTGTGCCCCTGAGCTATATCCCCGGCCCTCCTCTTATGTCCTGACCTCAGCCTGCATCACCGCAGCATCCCCCCGACACCCAAAATCCTATTAAAGCAAAAATCAGATCCTGTCACTTCTGTTAAAACTCAGTAGTAGCTCCCCCTATCACGCAGAGCCAAAACCAGCCCATGCTCACACTCTGGAGCTGGGGCAAGATTCTGTTCCCTTTACCATCTCTGACTTGCCCTCCTGTGACACCACTGGCTCACTTGGTTCCTGCTGCCCCAACCTTTTTCCTAGTCATAAAACTATCTAGGATGTTCCAACCTCAGGACCTTTGCACTTGCCTTTCCCTTAGCCTGAACACCTCTTGCCCCCAGCTAATTGCCGGGTTCCTCCCTGGCCTCCTTCAAGTCTTTACTCAAAATTCCCTTTCCCAGGAAGAACATGCCCAACCACTCTGGTTTATTAAAGTTTTATTATTATTCACGTTTCCTCTATACCCAACATTCATATTCACTTTCCCAGCTTTGTTCTCTCTCCTCAGCATTTATCACTATCATACATGCTATACTTTTTGACATTTTTATCTTGTTTATCAACTGTCCCTCCCACTGGGACATAATTGTTGTGAGGACATTGATTTTTGTGTTTTGTTTACCACTACAGCCCAGCGTCTATAGAACAGGGCTTGGCACATAGTAGGAACTCAGTAAATATTTACTGATTGAATGAATGAATGGACCCTTGCCCTAGATCCCTTTCTGATTACCTGAGCCCGAGAGGCTAGTGAGAAATCAAGGGTGGCACCCAAGCACCACCAGTACACTGGAGCTGCCAGTGGAAACTTCCCGTCTGTACCCTCCCTTCCTGGCACGCGGGGAGCCGGGAAAGCGGAGCTGCCGGTCGCTATCTCCATCTGGAAGGAAGATGGGGTTCTGCACTCGGAACCAGAGGAAGGATGTCTCCGCCCGTCTGCTGCTGGATCTGCCTGGCAGGCCGCCTGCTCGCAGAAACAGGAGGCGTCCAGAGAGGAAGTGACCGCAGCCGCGGAGCGGGGCGACATGCCCCGGGCCCGAGGCGGGACCCTTGAGGCTAGCCACTCCGGAGCCTTCCCAGGGCCCGTTCCTGGGAGATGGAATCTGCAGCCCTCGGGGGGCCGCGTCCTCACAGCGGGAGGCAAGGCTGAGCGCCGCCTGGGACCCCACATGTGCGGTGCCGGCCTGCGGGCGCCTGCACAAGGCGGCCGCTTCGAGGCACGTCCCTGCACCGATCTTGTCTTCCTCGGTTTGAGGCCAGATAGACGGTCTCGTAAGTCATTCCTGGGGTCTCTTAAGAAACCCGCTTTCTGCACCTCCGCCAGGAGCGGGTGAAGACGCAGTCTGGGCCTGACCGAGCCCTGGGGCGCTGCAGCCGGGCAGCTCAGGGAAAGGAACCTGCAGCCTCACCCCGGCCGCCCGGGCGGGACTCGGAGGCCGGAGCCTGAGGCCCTGCTTTGCAGCTCCAGGAGGCAGACCGAGCACTCTGCCCTGCTGGGCTCTACCGCGCGGGCCCTGGGCCAGAGAGCGCTCGTGTCACGAACCCGCACCGGGAAGCGTGATGGGAAGGAGCTCGGCCGCTTCAGGAGCAAGCACAAACCCAGCGCTCGGGATGGAGGCCGGCGGAGACGTCAGTTCGCGGCTGCAGAAGAGCAGGAAAACCGCGCTGCGAAACCACAGCGATCCGCAGACGGCGCCGGGCCTCGCGTGAACGGTGAGAGCGGAGCGCGGCGGGCAGGTCAGAGCTTGGAACGTTACTACGACGAGCGTTAAAATAATGCTAATGACAGCTGCAGCAGTTTTCCCTCTTTTTTAAAAAAAACCAAAACAAGCATCTTTAAGCTTGTTCTTTGATAAGATTTTGAAGATAGCAGAGGTGTCGTTCCAGCACGCAGCTCCTAAGGTGCTTGTTTACAAAGCTCAACCATTAACCGCTGTCAAGTGTTCGGCAAGCCGGGCTTTTTCTTTTCCTTAAGCAATGGACCCTGAGCGTCTTTTCAAGTCGGTCTGCACCTACACCTCTGCTGTGTGCTTTCTGTAACCTAAGAAACTAAAGGCCCTTCCTCGGGCGAAGAGATGAAGCAATCCTAGAAACGGCCCAGAAGTGAACACGGTCTAGGGACCCCCAGCCCGAAGCAGCGGCTCTGCTGAGCGCCCCAGCACCTAGCACCGTGCGGCGGCCGCACTCCCGGGGTCGGGTGGCTTGCCACCTTTTGGCTGTTTTGAGCTCCCGCTACCTCTTGAATCTGCCCTCACGACTGCCCCAAACTCTTATCTTCCTTTCTGGAGCCCAGAGAGGACACAAAGCAGTCATCCTCCCTCGAAGAGCAACCACCTGTCCCCATGTTGCCGAGGACTGCAGCTTCCCAGGACGTGGAGCTTTTGAGCTTGAAAACTAGGACAGCCCCGGGAAAACCAGGACAGTTGCTCACTCTCTTCCTGGAATTGCGGTGCGTGGTTCATCCTGACTGAGGAGCTGGCGGCCCCCTCTTCACAGTCCCACCCGGGGCAGGTTGAAAGCTTCCAGAATGCACATTTTCTGGAACTCCCACTGGCTGGGCCCACTGAGGCGCCGTGCCCACCCAGAGGCGACTGCCAGCACGGACAAGGGCCGGGCATCCCCCGGGGGCGGGGCCAGCTGAGGACGCCCACCACTTCCCCGATCATCAAAGCCTGCAAATGCTTGAAACCAGCCTCAAGTTCACCCCAGTTGCTCCAATTTGTCCTCAAGTGAAAGGGTCCCCAGGGCTTCCCCTCTGTGGGGTCAGGAGCAGATCACCCAGGGAGGAGACCTGAGGCTCGCACTCCCAGCAGAGCAGCTCTAGCCTTGGAGAAGAGGATCTGGGGACAAAACAGACACCCAAAAGGTCACAGACACTGGTGGGCAGGCCGCCAAGATGGAAGCTACAGAGCCCACCCCACCGCTGTGGGAGACACTACCCTCTGGGCCACCAAAGTCAGGCAACCAGGGTGAGGTGCTTTTTTTTTTTTTTTGGTTTTTCTCCGGTACCGGGAACCGAACTCACGACCTTGCACTTGCCAGGCAGGCGCTTTGCCGCTGAGCTAAATCCCCAGCCCGGTGATGTGCTTTTAAGTGACGTTTTCCAATAATCAGCACCACTGGTTTTAATTCAGCCTACCCAATACCCTTTTTAGGTGAAATACTTCTATATATCAACCCATGGGTCTAATTATTGTACCTTTTTTTAGTCTGATGGTTGGAAAAATTAATTTAAAATACTTCACCTGAAAGTGTAATGAATATATTATTTGGAAATGTCAGTAGCAAACACTTTTTTAAAGAAATAAATGATTGAGGGCCTACCGTGTAGCTCAAGCTGGGCTTAGTGGCAAATGCCTATAATCCCAGCGCTCCGGAGGCTGAGGCAGGAGGATTACCATGAGTTTAAGGCCAGCCTGGGCTACATAGTGAGTTCAACGTCAGCCTGACCTACACAGCAAGACTTGTCTCAAAAAGAAAAAAAACAACGTGTAGCTCAATGGCAGCAGGTGCTCTGGTCAAGCAAGGCCCTAGATTCCAGCCCAAGCACCAAGAGAATAAAAAAGATTGAATAAGTAAATACACAGGGATGAGAAGACAACTCTCCTATGCAGAAGAATTCCAAATCATTTCTGTAGATGCTTCCTTGTCAAGGGGGCTGATCCTGACTGTCCTCCTTCAGCGTGGGTTGTATGTAGTGACCGAAAAGCACTGAACACAAAAGGGAAGGAAAGCGTGCCTTAAGCAAATGCTCTGCCTCTGAGCATTTAGAGGAGAATGTCTTACAGTGGAGAAACCTGACATAGCTGCCTTGCCTATGAGAGTTTGTCCTGTGTCACCAGGCTTTGCTGACACCCTGTGGTAAGGCGGAGAGATGGTCCCCACAAGCAGAACGGTGCTGGCTCTGTAACTGGCCAACCCTGAGTTCCGGTCCTACCTATGTGCACTCCTGGGGCAGGTACTTCACCTCCCCGAGCCGCCGTTCCTGCAGCTGTAGGCGAGAAGGTTAGCGTGCGGGGCCGTGATAGAATGGAGGGCAGCGGCCACTCACAGAGGGGCTGGCTGTCACCCGCCCTCGCCGGAGCAGTTCCCTCCACCCCGCATCCACCGAGCCCTCCAGTCCCTGTCTGCTAAAAGCAGCAAGGTCAAGGGCCTTTCAGAACTCTTGGGCAGTTTGGCTAAGGCCTCTTTTGCACAAAGCTTCGCCTGCCGAGTTTAAGGGCCACGGAGGGTACACTTTGTAGAACACAATGTTCATACCAGCATCTCTAACCACAAACCCCAAGAGTCTGACTGTTGAGACACTCAGGAAGTCTAAAGGGTCCTCTCATCTTCAGAGGCCCAGCGCAGCTCACGGGAATGGCATGCATCAAAGGCAGGAAGTCCCTGACAAGTCTGTCCCATAAGCCGCCAGACGCTGGTTACCTTTATGTGGCCGTACAAGCAGTGGAGTTCTCAGGGAGGGGTGAGGCGGTCTGAGGCCTCTGCAGTGGGTGGAGCCCCAGCCTGAGAAGCGAGGCCTGGGCTCCCCACCACCGGAAGCCTGGCCGCCAGCTGCCGAAGAGGGATTCTGAGTTCGGGCCTCGGCTCCCTTGGGGATAAGTGGCATTTGAGTTCCCTTTTCCTTCCCTCTGTGTTTTGCTTTTTCTTTTTTTTTTCTTCCTACAGATTCCCTAAAGGAATATTAAACATATACTGCAAATCTGAGGAATAAGACCTCAGAGAAATACAGGGAAGTGTGAGCAGCCTTCCTCTAAGACTGCGTTGTCAGAGGTCTGGGACAGTCCTCACTGGCTGGGGGGTGCAGAGCACCGGTTCCCTGTCCTGGGCCTGGAGGGGGCAGGTTATGGGGGGCGGGTGGCTGCACTGAAGGGCTGGCCTGCCAGGTCGGGACATCGGACTTGGTGGCCTGTGGGGATGTCCCTGCAACTAACAGTCCCATGGGAGAGAAAGAGAGGAGCTCTTGGTGGGCTACAGAACCATCTTTAGAGGAGAAAGGAGAATAAATAGCAGGTAGGCCATAAAGCCCTGCTGGCTTCCTGTGATCACACACCTGCACTGACACACCTGCACTGACACACCTGCGCTCACACCTGCGCTCACACCTGTGCTCACACACCTGCGCTCACACACCTGCGCTCACCCACCTGCACTCACACCTGCACTTACACACCTGCGCTCACACACCTGCGCTCACACACCTGCGCTCACACATCTGCACTCACACCTGCACTCACACACCTGCGCTCACACACCTAGCCAGTTTAAGGCAAAAGCAAACGAGAAATTAAAGTAAAGAAAAAACAGACAGGAAGAGATGAAGGAGAAGGAAATTGAGGCAGAAAGAGGCAAAAGGCAAACCTAGGGACAGAGGACAGTGAGCCCCGCTCTGAGTGCCTCCCCTACCAGAAGATTCAGTTATGACAAGAACTCAGACCTTCACAGCCCCTTACAGAAAAAGAAGACCACCCTGGACTATGGTGAGGGACTAGCTAAGCCAGGCTTTGAACCCGGGACTGCCTCACCCCGCGTCCAGCCTTTTGTGCTAGCTCTATGCTTCATCAGCCAATGCCTCAGAGCTGTGGGTCACCTGCCTCGGGGCTACATTCCACCACGGCTTCTTTTCTTTGCTTGTAAATTTCAAAATGATCATCCTATAAAATGTTTTTAAATAGTAAACTTAAATCAGCATAGATGCTCACATGGTATATTAAATAGGAAATGGGGGGCTGGGGAGATAGCTCAGCGGCGCAGCACCTGCCTGGCAAGCTCGAGGTCCTGAGTTCAATTCCCAGTGCCCAAACAACAACTAACTAAATAAACAAATAAATAGGCAATGGGTTTGACTACTGAACATAGGACTCAAATAAAGGTGGCTTAAACAGAGCTGAGCGTCTCTCTGTGCCAGGCATGCAGGTTCTTTCTGCTTGATCACCTGTGCATCCTAAGGGTGTGGTTCAAAATGGGTCGCCCCTGCTGGGCGTGGTGATGCAGGCCTGTAATCCCAGCACGCGAGTGACTGAGGCAGGAGGATCACTGCGAGTTCGAGGCCAGCCCAGCCTACAAAGTAAGTTCAAGGCCAGCCTGAACTACATAGCAAAACACTGTCTCAAAAAACCAAAAAAATACAGCAACAAGATGTTCCTGTGAACATACACCTGCGCTCACACACCCACGCTCACACACCTGTGCTCACACCCGCGCTCACACACCTGCAGTCACACCTGCACTCACACACCTATGCTCACACACCTGTGCTCACACACCAGCACGGTCACTTGCAGCCGGTAGAAAGGGATGAAAGCAAGGGGCAGCCCTGCATCTCCTTCAAGGCACAGACTGGCGCTGAACACGTCATTCCTTCTTCCCTTTTACAGTTTAAAACACAGTCGGTTACCACATCCGGAGGCACATGGGCGCCAGGGGAGTCTGAGACAGTAACCCTCGGCTGCCAGGTAGCCGGTGAGGCTGAAGGCGTAGCGTGTTAGTCACAAGCAGCCTGGCTCACCGCGCCGGCACCTCACGCACAGGTGACTTTCCCTGCATGAACCAGACTGCACCAAAGCTGCGTTCCACCGAGCCAAGACCAGAGCCGGGCGGCCCAGACTGTGAGAAGGAGTGGGCAACGACGGCAGGGTACAGGAAGGGGCGGGGCAGAGGGCTACCAAGTGCAAAAGTGTCAAGAGAACCTCCCTCAACCGCCCCAACAAGAATCAGCAACGTGAGAACAGTTCTTCCCCAACGAATTGCAGCTCGGGAGTCTTCAGTTGGCTAGAAAATAAGAAGAGAGATTTTTAATTCATAGATGGATAGATGATAGATAGATAGATGATAGAGAGATGATAGACAGACAGATAGATAGATAGACATTGACACATCAATGTAGATATATAGATTTTAAAATCCTAAGCAATATATCAGACCCTACAGGATATTAATGAATATATGTAAAGTGAATTCATGAGGGAATAGAATAAAATGCTCATGTAAGACTCATCTCAGAGGGGCTGGGGATTTAGCTCAGCGGCACAGCGCCTGCCTGGCAAGCATGAGGTCGTGAGTTCGATTCCTGGTACCAGAAAAAACGGAAAAAAAAAAAAAAAAGACCTATCTCAGAAATTCAAGGGTTGTTAAACAAAAGAATTATAATGGTAGTGACCAATACAGCTTCACTGGACGTCTGACCACACTGAGAGGCTGCGGACTCCCTGGCACAGGGCGTAGAGGACGGAGCCTGAAGGCTCAGGCATGGCATGTTTAAATGATCGATTATATTTGACCTCTCTGCCCCCGCTACCCACTCTTCCCTTCTTCTGCCTCAGGGCCTGGCCGCCACTCCCTTTACCAAGATGGCGATGGTAAAGGGAGACGGAGACAGAGAAACATTGTAATGAGGGCGCCAGGCTCCTCGGGGAGCTCTGCAGGGGCTGTCACCATAGGCTGGAGTGCTGTTAGGGTTACTGCAAAGAAACTGGAGCCCTTGCTCTCGATGAGCAGGGAGCGGGCCAGGTAGGTACTTGTCAGACCACACAGCGCAGTTAACAAACAGCAGAGGGGAGTGACAATCTCATGTTCTGTCTTGTAGGGATCTGTGGTGATAACGTCCAGCTGATCCCAGAGATCCTAGCAGTGACTTGATGAGCAGCCTAGTAAGCTGGATGTCTAGCAAGCAGAAGTTCAGGTCTGCTCCAGTTACCCTAGGAGGGCTACACGGCCTTCTCTACAGCTCCCAGCCCTACTGGTCCTAGGTCTGGTTCCCACTGATTGAGGGGGAAGCCGTGGCCCACTGAGGTGTCTGCAACACTCACAGGTACGTCTGTAAATCTTGTCCCCAAGCCCTGCAAGGAGGGACTGAGACCTGAGACCAAGAAATATCTAGCCCCTTTATGGGTTCCTATGTGTCTGCTCTGACCTGATATTTCCTGAGACTCGAACACCGCCATAGACTGCTGATCAGAATGAGGGTTTATGGAAAACAGGTGGAAATGGAATCTCTGTGCAAGTCAAGTCTCCCTCGGTTATTTCCCTGGTCCCTGAGCACACACAAGGAAGACACAGCCTTGCTGCAGAGGACAGAAGAATGATCCCTCCCACTGCAACCCACTCTACCCTGCCCCAAGAGGTCCACATCCTAATTCCCAGGACCTGTGCATATTGTACACTGCGTAGCAAAGGGGCATTAGGGTTACAGATGGAATTAAGTTTGCTAATGAGGTTACTGTAAAATATAGTAATGTGATCCAGTCTAATCACAACTGTCTCGAAATGTGGAAGAGAGAGACAAGAGCAATGTGAGAGTGGAGCAATGTGAGACTCACACAGCCATGGCGTGGTGGCACACGCAGTAACCCCAGCACTCGGGAGGCTGAGGCAGGAAGATCGTTGTGAGTTCGGGGCCAGCCTGGGCTACAAAGGAAGTTCAAAGCCAGCCTGAACTACACAGCAAGATTTTGTCTCAAAGAAGAAAATAACAAAATAAACACAAAGCCATGGCTGGCTGTGAAGAGGACAGAAGGCTCCAGGAGCCAAGGGGCAGGTGCAGCTGCTAGGAGCCGGAGAAAGCAAGA
>NW_004955478.1:7160034-7161957 GCF_000276665.1 Chinchilla lanigera | reverse complement strand
CTCCCACACCCAGCACCACTCACTCAGTTCAGCTGGGGGTTATAAGTTGACCAGCTGTTGTCAATCCACTACAACTGGGGATGACAAAATATTCTGAAGTTAGGCTGCAGTGACAATTGCATAAACAAATTTACAAAAGTATACATTAAGGGCATGGATTTTTGTGGTCCGTGAATTTAAAAATACTGAGGCTCCCTCACTGGAGTTTGTCGTCTGCTCTGTTCAGACTCACCCACCCGCCATGACTCCGCCCCAGGGAGAAGCTCAGTGGGTAAACTTGGAAGTTGTTCAGATGCTTGGTCTTCCTCAAAGTCCTTAAGGAAACAAAGCTGGAGCCCACCACCAGAAATCCAGGTTTATATGAGTTTTAGGATTGTTTAATCCAGGTCTGTGATAAGTGCTGTCATAACTGTGATTGGGATTGTGTCAAATCTGTACATAGACCCAGAATGACAAAACCAATCCTGAGCAACAAGAGCAAAGCAGAAGGCACCACAATCCTGGACTTTGGGTTATATTACAAAGCTACAGTGATATAAACAGCACGGTACTGGCACAAAATCAGACACAAAGATCAATGGAATGGAACAGAGGCTGCAGAAACAACCCCAAGCACATTCAACTATATGATCTTTGACAGAGGGGCCAAAAACATACATTGAGGACAGATAGCCTCTTTAATCAACGGTGCTGGAAAAACTTGCTATGCACATGCCGAAGATAGACTCTAGAGCCATATCTCTTACTGAGACAGTTGATTGATTTGTCAATTTGAGTACACAATGTCCAACTAAATAGGCTCAGCATAGTTCTGGGTGTGGAAGACCCACTGGAGGGAGGATTATTGCCAGAATAGTGTAAAGGGCAACGCGGAAGGAAGGCTCACTTCTGTGCTTCTGTTTCTTTGGAGGAGCTCCAGTCTGCACCTTTACCTTGGACGTCATTTCCTGGCTTCGGGAGCGGCCCCTTCGGCCCCCAGCACTGACCCCTCGGCCTTCCAGGGCAGATCTTCCGGCCCCTTGATACAGACTCACGAGACACTACACTGAGCTCCAGACCTTCAACCAGCTCCTGCACACCCTCTTCACCCCTCCACACCTGACTCTGGGAGCTCACTGTAGGCCAATCTTGAAAATTCTTACATACTTCATATATTTGTGTATCTTGTATTATATCTGTCTCTCTAGTAAGCCCTGACTCATACACTCACCATGTATGAAACTAAAGTCAAAATGGCTCAAATACTAAACATTAAAACAAACAATCTAGTGGAAGACAAAAGAGATAGAACTCTTGAAGTCGTGTATGTGGGCAAGGACTTTCTGAGCAGAACTCCAGTCATACGGGAAATAGTACCCAAAATCAACAAATGAGAGCATGTCAAGTTTAAAAAGCTTTTGCTCAGTAAAATAAACAATTAGCAGAGTGAAAAGACAACCTACAGAATAGGAAATGAGAGGCTAGGGGTTTAGCTCAGCGGCACAGCCCCTGCCTGGCAAGCACAAGGTCGTGAGTTCAATTCCCGGTACCAGAAAACAAAACAAAAAAAAGAATGGGAAATGATTTTTGCCAGCTATTCTTCCAACCAAAGACTAATATCAAGTCTTTACACATGGCCTTATATAAAGAATTCAAGATAATAGAAGCCCCAAATAAAAGACCCAATCAAAAATGGGCAACTGAAATGAATAGACACTTCCCAAAAGAAGAAGTACAAATGGCCAATAGATACATGAAAAAATGTTCAACATTTTGGCCACTAGAGACATATAAATTAAAAGAACACTGAGATTCTATTTTACCCCAGAAAGAACGGCCATCGTGAAGAAATCAGTAACAAATACCAGCGAGGCAGCAGAAGGAAGAGGAACCCTTCCGCATTCCTGGTGGGAATGCAGACTAGTACAACCCCTGTAGAAATCA
>NW_004955478.1:7129803-7159112 GCF_000276665.1 Chinchilla lanigera | reverse complement strand
TAGGAAGCAAAGGAGCTCTGGGGTGAGGGGATGGTTTCATGTCACCCCTTCTACTCCTGTGTGACTAGTTTTTTTTTTCATGGGGACCGCTTCACGAATTTGCATGTCCGCCTTGCGCAGGGGCCATGCTAATCTTCTCCGCATGGTTCCTCTTTTAGTACATGTGCTGCTGGAGCGAGCACGGGTGTGACTACTTTTAAGGTTTTATACCACTGCCATCCCCCAGTCACAAAGCTATGGTAGTCTCTGGATGGCTAGCCATTTTCTTTTTTTTTTTTTCCCCCCGGTATGAGAATTCGAACTCATGACCTTGCCCTTGCCAGGCAGGTGCTGTGCCGCTGAGCTAAATCCCCAGAACCGGGTAGCCATTTTCATTCACTTTGCAAACAGATATAAGTACAGTTGTTTATTTGTTTGATTGTTGAGACGGGGTCTCATTATGCAGTTCAGGCTGGTCTTGAGCTCAGTTTGTAGCCCAGGTTGGCCTCAAACTTGCAGCGATCCTCCTGCCTCAGCCTCCTGAGTGCTGGGATTACAGGTGTGCGCCACCACGCCTGGCTTACAGTTGTATCTTAGATGTCTAAAATATTTGTAAATGAAAACATCTGCAAAGGCTGGGGGATGTATTCAAAGGATGGCTGCTTGCCTAGCATGGTGGAGGCCCTGGATTTGATCCCCTAGCACTACAAAGAGAGAAGAGAAGAGGGGGAGAAAGGGAGACAGAGAAAAGAGCGTGAGAGAAAGATCAGAGGGAGAAGGAAGGAAGCAGAGAGGAGGGGGAAGGCAGGGAGGGAGGAAAGACGCCCGTGTGTGCTTTATGATGTGGATGCGTTCGTTCGCATCAAGCAATGAGCACCTACCACTTCCAGGCACCGTGCTGGGCCTCGGGGAGATGCATCAGGAGATAAAAGGAACACACGGCCCAGGAGGGGAGGCAGTGACCAGGGAGGATGCCCTGACACAGGGAGGATGAGGGGACCAGGTGGGGACAACTTTGTCAGTCACAGACTTCTCTGAGAAGGAGCCCCTGGTTCAGAGTCCAGGTAGAGAGAGGGGAGGGCACGATCATCAGCTCCGCCTAGAGGAGGCAAGCTCAGCGTCCAGAGACCGGAAGGAGCCTGGATGGGAGTAGAGGAGCGGCGGGGAGCAGACGCCTCCCTCCCGAGGACCCGGCTTGATGTAGGAAGAGGCTCAGCCGCAGGAAGGTTCCAGGCAGCGCGCTGCGTTCTGCTCCGTGGGGAGCACTCGCTGAGCCTCCGTGAGGAGCGCGGGGTCTGCGAGGGCAGGAAGCAGGCGGGGGACACGGCGTCTGTGTGCAAACACAGGCAAAGAGCGGATGAACTACAGCGAACTCTCTGCGAAGTGACCACGAAGCAACTTCTAATTTTATATCGGTACAGTTCGAGTTTGTAGCGCCGGGCATGTACTGATTTGGAACTTAGAATAAAGATGTTCAAGGAGATACCGCTCATCTGAAACCCGGACATTCCCAGTGAAAAGTAAAACGATGCAAAAGCCTGGCGTGGTGGCGCACGCGGGAGGCTGAGGCAGGAGGATCTTTGCGAGTTCAAGACCAGCCTGGGCTACAAAGTGAGTTCAAGCCCAGCCTGAACTGCACAGCAAAACCTTTTCTCAAAAAACAAACGAACAAACAAATACATAAATAAGTAAATAAACCGTGCAGCCACTGAGGAATATAACATGACACTTTCTCAAAAGATAAAGTGGAGAATTAGCCTCTGACCCAGCAATTCCACTGCTAGGTACAGAGCCAAAGAATGGCGAACAGGGGTTCAAACAGCTGTTTGCACACTTGCGTCCATGGCGGCGTTATTCCACCAGCAAAGATGGAATCAATCCGATGCCCTTCAATAGGTGAACAGATAAACACAGCGTGGTATGTCCACGAAATGGAATGTTTCGTGTACCCGTGTGTGTGTGTGTGTGTGTGTGTGTGTGTGTGTGTGTGTGGTATTGAACACTGAACCCACAGATTTATGCATGCTGGGTGAGCGCTGCACCGCTAAGCTGCCTCGGTAGGCCTTTCTTTAACCTTTAGGAGGAATGAAATTCTGACACATGCTTCAGCGTGGATGAACCCAAAATGCATTTTGCTAAGTGAAATAAGCCAAGAGGACACGTATTGTGTGACTCCACCAGTACGAACAGGCAAATTCACAGGGAGGGAAAGTGTGACAGGGGATTCCAGGGCCGGGGCGGGGAAAGAGGGAGAACTGCTTCCTGAGCACAGAGTTCCTGCTTGGATGGTTAAAAAAAAAGTTCTAGAAATGGACAGCGGTGATGGTTGTGAAAGCGCTCAATGCCACTGCGCTACAGTACTAAATGTGACGTCTCTTACCACAATAAAATCGAAGATGATATTAGATGCATGAGATATTTTCAATATGTAGGAAAAAAAGATAACCACTTAGTGCTGTAGTCAGGAGGTGCAAGGGGAACAATTCAATACAGGACACGTAATTACAGGATTATTTTATAATAGTCACCCAAAGAGTTTAGTACAAAAGAGTGCAGGAAACCTGTCCACACACTAAAGACCAAAAGAAGCCAGCTGAGGGCCTGGATCCCATGGAAATGTCCTGCCTGAGTCCAGCAGGAGGCCCAGAGCCCACGACAATGTCCCATGCAGGCCTGATTCACGGATGTGAGCTGGGAAGGCCCCAAGGTCAGTGGTGGAAGCTAGAAAGTCTGTGGCAGTGGGATGAAGGATCTGTGCTGCAGGCTGAGGGATCTGAACTGGGGCCGGGACGCAACCCTCAAAGTGAGGACCAGAGCTCCCCCAAAAGGTACCACGGCCATCCTCAGCGACAGCGAGGTCCTGAGCGCCTCTGACAATGAGAACAGCCAAGTCTTCATCAGGGAAGCCTCAGCGGCCAGCTCCTCCCGGACACTGAACAGTGCACCACCTTCCCCTCCGGAGTTAGGATGCCCGAAGTAAGCATCAGAGCGCCCCCGGGTGAACCACGCCGTCCTCAGAGACAACAAGGTCCCCAGCTCCTGCGATGCTGAGAACATCAGGAAAGCCAGCCTGACAGGCTCCTCCGGGAGAAACAACAGCCCCAGGAGAGCCGGCAGCTCCCTGACAGCGTCACTTTTTCCTCTTCAGTTCTCGTTTTTCTGCTGCCGCAACGGTCCTCGGGGGGCTCCCACAGCCAGCACCACGCTGGTGAGTCCGGCCGGGCGTTACAAGCTGACTACCAGCTGTCAATCTGCCATGCTTGGGAACAGTCAGGAAACAAATCTCTTCCCAAAACTGTTCAGAGAAAGGCCACCTTCCAAAGATGTGGGGAGGGATCTGGATGGGCTCATCTATGCTGTTCCGAGGTAGCAGAATCGTACATCGAAAACTCTCCGCTATTTAAAAAGAAATGCCCATCCTATGTGTATCGGTCAGGGTTTTCCTAGAGAAACAGATGTAACACAAAATATGCAAATGCACGGGAAATGACAAGATTGGCTTACGACGGTCAGCCACAGAGTGGATGAGGAAGTGTGCAGAGGGTGTCTGCACACTGGAGACCAGAGCATTCAGTCCAGGGTCTGGAGCTCACTGCGGTGTCCGTGCAAGTCCGTATCAGGAGGCCGATGTGTCTGCGACAGAAGGCTGAAGGATCCAAGGTGGAAGCCGAAGAGTCTGCACTAGAAGCCGGGAGACGATGCCCAAGCTGAAAGCGAAAACTGGAGCTCCTCTGAAGAATGGAACCTTTCTGTCCTTCCTCATTTCCCTTTTTTTTTTTTTGGCTTTTTGAGACAGGGTCTCACTATGCAGTTCAGGCTGGCCTTGAGCTCACTTTGTAGCCCAGGCTGGTCTCAAACTCGCAACGATCCTCCTGCCTCAGCCTCCCGAATGGGTCAGTGAGCTGTACGAAAGCAAGTCCTCATTTCTCTGGGATAAAAGCCCAGGAGCCCTGCTGCTGGGCCTGATGCTGTGTGTGTATTTAACGGTGTAAGAAACTCTGTTTTCTAGAACAGAAGTGCCATTTTACATTTCCAGTCGTTACCATCTTTATTATTATTATACTAGCTAAAAAAGCTGACTCTGAGATGGGTTGGCGTCTGGAAGGCTGGTCACTGTGGCTGCTTGTGATCCCATCACGCCGTCGGCAGGAGCTGCACGGGGTTCCCTTTTGCACACAGGAGCCAGGTCCGGGGCCCACAGGCTTAGAGACCTGCACGTTATGGGCCTTATGGGCCGGCTCCCCAGGCCTCGCCCCGCGGGGTGTAGGGAAGGGTCCCCAGGCAACCCTCAGCTGGGCCCAGCAGGAAGCCGGGGTCGAAGCGCTGAGCCCAAGCTGGAGGTCAGCCTGGAACTGAGGCTCTTCACAGCGCTGTACCCTGAAAAGTTAATTTCTAAACACGGACGCTCCGCACTCCTTCTCTTGAGCAGCAGCGTCTTATAGCCTGGAATAAAAATTCTTTCTTTCTTTTCTTTCTTTTTTTTTGACTTTTTGAGACAGGGTCTCGCTATGCAGTTCAGGCTGGCCTTGAGCTCACTTTGTGGCCCAGGGTGGTCTCGAACTTGAATCCACGCATGCTATAAGATTTCATAAAATATACACCAAAATGGTGAGGAGCATGAATGCCCGTTTGATGAGCTTCTGTTATGTTCCAACATTGTTTTTGTTTATTTGTTTGTTTTTCAGTGGTGGTGGAGGTGCTGGGGCCCAAGCCCGGGATCTCACCGTACTGGTTTTTTGTTTGTTTGTTTGTTTTTGTTTTCTTGTCTTTTTGAGACAGGGTCTCGCTATGCAGTTTAGGCTGGCCTTGTACTCACTTTGTAGCCCAGGCTGGCCTCGCACTCACAAAGATCCTCCTGCCTCAGCCTCAGTGCTGGGATTACAGGCATGCTCCACCACACCAGGCACTGGCACCAGGCTTTTTGCCTGTTCTCACGGGTCCTAGAAGAGACCCAAGCAGCAAAATCGGGAGCCTACATCGTTCCCAGGAGGAGTCGCCACCTCAGCGGAGCATCCCGCGGCGGCCAGAGCTGCACGTAGGCGGGGGCGCGGAGAAAGGAGGGGAGCATGCGCAAAGAGCCGGGGTGCAGTTCGGCGGGAAGGTGCGCGCCTAACCAGCCCGAGAACCGGGTTCCGTCCGCAAGATGGGGCGGGTGGGATAAAGGAAAGGAAAAGGGAAAAATCAGCAGAGCGCTGAGACGCAGAGGAGCAAATGACAGCAAAACTCCAGACAGGTGGATGCCAGGGCCGAGGGCAGGGCCGCCTTCAAACGGCCCTTGCGTTTCAAAGAAAGTCAGCAGTTCAAGGCCAGCGTCTCTGCGGGGCACCTGCCTTCCTCCCGACAGACAGAGCGAGGGACGCCGCTCTTGTGCTCGGATGTTAACAGGGACTCCACTTACAGGTCTAGAATCACCATTTGTAGTTGATCTGGGAGTCTCCTGCAGAACTTGGCTCGGGAAGGCGTTTCGGAAGTGTTTGTTGAGTGAATGAATGAACTGCCAGAATCTGACACAAGGGTGGTGGACCGAGACACCTCAAGAGGTCAGGCAGACCATACCCAGGGTCAGGGTGGGTCGGGGGCCGTGAGGCCAGGAGTAGAGTCAGTACGTGTGCCACGGCCAAAGGGACAGCCGTGGGCGGGCCTGGGCCACGTGCTGCTGTGCGGGAGGGCGGGCCACCTTCGGCCGCGTCTGGCTTGTCACAGCAGCCAGCATCCGGGCTATGAGGATGAGTTCCTGATCTCCGACGCTGCGGACTAATTTTAAGTTTTTTTTAATTAAGCGGCGGCCAGAGGAAACACGCGTGCGCGATGAACACGGCCGGGGCGCGTGGCTTAGAACTCCGACCGCGGGGCTGGGGATTTAGCTCAGCCGCACAGCGCCTGCCTGGCAAGCGCAAGGTCATGAGTTCGATTCCCGGTACCGGAGAAAAACAAAAAACAACAAAAAAAAGAACTTCGACCGTAACCTCAGGACGTTCCGGAGTTTCTAATGCTACGTCAGTGATATTGCCGATGACTGTCAGGCAGAAAGGTCAACAGCTGCTCTCCCCCACTGTCACCGGCGGTCGTAGCCGCCATCTGCGTGGTTTTGTCCCCCAGCATCGCACTGGGAGAGGCCCAGAGAGCAGGTAGGATCTTGGAATCCTGGCGGGAAGGGACAGGGCACAGACAGCCTGTGACTGCGGGCTGCTTCGTCATAGGGTCCGTGTATAACTTGGGCCCTCATGAAAACGTCTTTTTTTGCCAGCTGTGTTGGTAATTCCAGCAGCAATTCTGGAATTACCAGCAATTCTGGTAATTCCAGCTGAGGCAGGAGGATCGCATTGAGTTTAAGGCCAACCTGGGCTACATAGTGAGACCCTGTCTCAAAAAACCAAAATAAGTCAATAAAAATAAAAAGGAAAATCATGGGACCAGCAGCTTCTTCCCATCCCATGCTCCTTCCCTCCCTCCCTTCCTCCTCGTCCTTTCCTCAGCAACTCAGTCTAAAGAGTCAGGGGACGCTGAAGGACAAGGCAGGGGCCCAGCAGAGGGGGGGCACCCACATTAATGAACATGAATGATTCTGACACAAATCAGAGCCCACACTGGTGCGAACGTGGGTGCAGGACCCGCGCAGAGGGGCACCAGAGCCCCGTCAGGAAGGAAGTGTCGCTGTCAGAATCACAAAAATGCAAAGAGAGATGCCTAGAACAAACCCTCTGGTGCCAGTTGAGCACATCAACCTGGACTCATGGTTCTTGTGTAGGTAGAGAGCTATAACAAATAAATATAGGGGGTGTGGCTCAGTGGCCTGGCATGGCGAGGCCCTGGGTTCCATCCCCAGGTTTGCTAAATAAATAAATAAAAGTAATAAATGAGCTGGGCGAAGTGGCACACGTCTGTAATCCCAGCACTCGGGAGGCTGAGGCAGGAGGATCAATGTGCGTTCGAGACCAGCGTGGGCTACAAAGTGAGCTCAAGCCCAGCCTGAACTGCACAGTGAGACCCTGTCTCAAAAAGACCAAAAAACAAAAACAAAAACAAAAAAATAATGAATGAGCCAGGTGTGGTGGCTCATGCTTGTAATCCTAGCACTGGGGAGGCTGAGGCAGGAGGATTTTGCAGAGTTTGAGTCCAGCCTGGGCTACAAAGTGAGCTCAAGGCCAGCCTGAATTGCATAGCAAGACCCTGTCTCAAAAAGACCAAAAAAAAAAAAAAAATGCTTAGTAAGTATGGCACTTTGGCTTTGCTAAGTAAAAAATTCTGTGGGGCCGGGGATCTAGCTCAGTGTACACCCCCTGCCTAGCAAACATGAGGTTCTGAGTTCGATTCCCAGTACCAACAAAAAAATTCTGTGGATAGAAAGTGGTGTGGTTCCACAATGCAAATGTGCCTCATGCCACTGAACTGCACACTTAAAATTAGCCAAGATAGTAAATTTCATGGTGTGTTTTCCTACAATTTTTGGCACAAAGGCTCAAACCTAGGTCCTCATGAACTCGGACCATGTGCTGTACCACAGAGCTATACCTCTAGCTCCCACAGCAATTTTTATCGGTAAAATATAAGAAGTATTGGTGTGACCCACATTGCCCAGCGATGTCCACCACAAGAAATGGGGCACCGCCTCACCCCAGCGTGAGCACCCATCGCTTTGAGATCTTTTTTTTTCTTCTTTTCTGTCTTTTTGAGACAGGGTCTCGCTATGCAGTTCAGACTGGCCTGGAGCTCCCTTTGTAGCCCAGGCTGGCCTCGAACTCGCAACGATCCTCCTGCCTCAGCCTCCCGAGTGCTGGGATTACAGGCGTGCACCACCACGCCCGGCCGCATTGAGATCTTGATGGGTACAACCCATTTTCACCAAAAAGTTCCAGAGTCCTCAGAGAACTGGCCGAGTCCAGGGCTGATCTAGCAGAAAGGTGAATGAGCCTGGAACAACTTGTACCAGAAAACTCAGGTTGCCGGGCAGACAGGCCTGGCAACCAGCTCCAATGGGCTCCCGCTGGCCAGACCGGGAAGAGTTTAATCATCGAAATACACAGCAAGATTGATAGATCCCAGCCCGCTGAAGGCACACGTCCACGCGGACAGAAATAAGTCGCTCACTTACCCGCGCTCGGAAGGGGGTGAGGCAGCTTTGGAAGATGGAAGATGCTCCCCCTCTTTGTTTTTTTTTTTTGTTTTTTTTGTTTTTTTTGCGCTTTTCCTTTATTTTTGTCAAATGCTGCAAGTGGACAGGACGGGACACTCAGAGCAAGCTGGAGGCCCTGAAAATTCCTAGAGAGAACAGCCAGGATATATGGGCTTCTGCGATCTGCCGGGCGTCATTTCCTGCCTCTCCCCGCGCTGGGGGAAGGGGAGATGCGGGGCTCTCGGGAGCACGGGGCGGGGGGCGAGGAGGGCAGGCGGGAGGCGGGCGGGGCGGGGGCCTCCCGCAGAGCGAGGTGCCCCACATCTGGTTCCCATTGAAGGGTGAAAACAAGCGGGTTTCGGAGCTGGACGAAGCCCAGCAGCCTCGGCCAAGCCGTGTGGCTTGGACAGCAGGGCCGGCATCACCTCCTCCCTGGGTCACCAGGCCTGGCCGCGCCCCCAAGGTCTCGCAGAGGGGACGGGTTGGAAGGAGGCCGCCCTACCGGCTTAGAACCGCGTTCTCCGGGCCCAGCTCCGCCTGATGTCCAAAACAGCCCGGGCCCGGGCCGGCCAGGCCGGCGCTGCAGCGGGGTGACTCACGGGCCGCACGCCTCCGCCCCGCCTGGGCAGGCCCGCTCTTCACTGTGCACCCTTCAGCTGCCGTCCCAGCGTCTCTGAGCCCGGGTCCCCCAGCGGTAAGACAGGAACAACAGCTCCTTCACAGGGCCGAAGCTGGCCTGGTAGGGCGCCGGGGCCTGAGGCTGTGGCACCAGGAAACGCTCGATCGTGTGCACCATTCCCGCTGGGCATCTGGATACCAGATCCCTCTCCTCTGCTGGGTGCGAGGAGTTCTCGGAAGCTGGACACGGTGGTGGTGGTGCGTGCCTGTCATCCCAGGGGCAGGAGGGCCGCAGGTTCAAGCCCAGCCTGGGCAGCTTGGAGACTTAGCCAGACCCTGTCTCAACAAACAAACAAAAAACATCTGGGGATGCAGCTTGGTGTGAAATCCCTGTGTTCAGTCTCCGGTACTGCAAAAAAGAGAATTAGGAGCAAATAGCCCTTTTCTCCAGGCCGGGTCTTAGCAGACAGGGTGCTCCCTGCAGCTCTAGGAAGTCTCCTCGGCCGCTCTGACCCTGTTTCTTCTCCATGGGTGCAGGCTTCGCCCTGTCCCGCGCGGGTGTTTGTGGGGACAGAAGCTGGGTGTGAAGCTGGGGAGTCGGAAGCCAAGGTCCCTAGAGGGCTGCCCGCACCCACCGGGCGATGCATCTCTTCCCCAGGCCGTATTAAGTGCTTGGAGAACAGTCCGCAGGTTGAAGGCAGGCGTGTGCGGGAAGTGACGCCTCGGCTGCCCCGCGCTGGCCCTTCCCCGCCCAGCGCTAGCTCTTGCTTCCTCCGCAAGAGCAAGGCCAGAAGGGCCGAGCCCAGGACGCAGCTTCCTGGGGCTTTGCGGGAGGAGGTCGAAATCGGGGAGGCGTGTTACACACTGGCAAATCCTTACGCCTCATCCTGCCTGTTTTCTCCTCTGAAAGTGGCTGATGGACACACCGGCCGCAGGGAGCCGCGGCCACGGCGTAAGCGGCCTACTTAGAACAGTGCCCGGCGCGTAACAAGCACGCAGTGAATAAATGCTCCCGGTTCTGCTGTTAGCTATCTTTTCATAGCTCTCCCCGCTAAGCAAACCTGCTGAGCAGTTCACAAGTTGCCCGAGCTCAGCTCTGACTTCCTGGGACTCCTGCAGGACAGAGACCAGCTCCCACCTGGCTTTTCTCCCCTACTTTTGTAAATGAGGTAAGTGAGCCTGAGAGATCAACAACTAATCCAGCCGGGCATAGGGGCACACACCGATAGTCCCAGCAAGGGAAGGTGAGGCAGGAGGGACACAAGTTCAAACCCAGCTTGGGCAACTTATAGGTCCTGCCTCAAAGCAAAAATAAAAGCCAAGTGTGGGGTGCATGCCCGTAATCCCAGCACTCGGGAGGTTCAGGCAGGAGGGTCTCTGAGAGTTCAAAGCCAGCCTGAGCCGCATAGTGAGACCCTGTCAAAAACACAAAAGAGCGGGGCGTGGTGGTGCACACTTGTAATCCCAGCACTCGGGAAGCTGAGGCAGGAGGATCTTGCAGAGTTCGAGACCAGCCCAGGCTACAAAGTGAGCTCAAGGCCAGCCTGGACTGCAGAGTGAGACCCTGTCTCAAAAAAAGACTAATTAATTAACTTTTTTTAAAAAAGGCTGAGACTGTCACCAGGTGTGAAGTCCTAGATTCTATCCCCAGAACCAAAAATCAGAACATTTAATCTACTTTTATGCCCCAGCCAGGCAACCCTGCCTGTAGGGTCACATTAGAATCCAGTGATTAAATCTAAATCCCCCTCGTCACCAGGACCCCCATACACGTTACACCCTTCTCCTGCTCCAAAAACTGCATCAAGCCCTTGCTCCCCTGCGTTCACCCATTTAATGACCAGCCAGGCGCTAACCACCCCTCACCCCCAGGCTTGCGCAGTTTATCCAACCAACACACAAGAAGCTTTCTCTGCAAGCCCTGTTCTCGAAACGCTGAACAAGAAAAGGGCCAAAAGAAAAAGCAGGCCTCCCCTCCGCTGTGAAATTGTAAGTAAAGCCTAGAATAAGAAAATAGAATGTATATGTAATTATAACACGCATATAATGATTATATATTAGATATATGTCAATATTCAGTGTCATAAATTTCCATACATAGATTTCTATCGTCATCACTCAAAGGCTACCGGAAGTCTCGAGGAAAATGAGACACATCATTCATTCTTTGCGTGCCAGAAAGAGCTAGAAGAGTACCATTACAGAGGGCCATGGTCTCGCAGAAGCAGCTGTTGAATCTGCTTTATGATCAGAACCGGACTGAGTGGAGGTGGAGACTGGGGACAGGCCATTTAGAGATTCTGAGTTAAACAAGTCTACACAGCCTGAAAACTAGTATGCTCTCAAAAAATCTCTCTAAGGCCAGGAATCTAGCTCAGTAAGGACATAGCTCAGAGTATAGCGCCTGCCTGGCAAGTGCAAGGTTCTGATTCCCACTGCCAAAAAAAAAACCTCTCTCTGAAATGTACTTTTTAGGTTTTTTTTTTCTTTTGGAGACAGGGTCTTACTATGTAGCCTGGTTTGGCCTTAAATTTACAGCAGTCGTCCTGCCTCAGCCTCCTGAGTGCTGGGACTACAGGTGTGCCCCACCACTACTGGCAAACTTGGACTTTTAAACTACCACTAATCGGAAGCGTACTTGAGAGCTAAGCATCTCTTGGAAACTCCTCTACAGTTAGGTACTAGCTGTGTCCCCATTTTGCCAAGTTGGAAAGCAGGGCACAGAGCAGTTAAGCAACTTGCTGCCAATCACACAGCAGCTAGGCGTCCCACCCTGGGTTGAAACTCAGATTTGTGAGTCAAGAGTCCAGGCTCCTAACCCCTAAGCTCTACTGCCTCCCTGTGGTGGTTTTCCCAGGTCATGGGGAGCTGGCTCCACAGACATCTCCCTACCAGGGAGCTCGCAGACCCAGCACCCTGCACCAGGATTTCACAGGAAACCCTGCGCAGGCGTTCACAGCCCCAGCAAGCGTGGATAGGGACCTGCTGTGGGAAAAAGCCAGCGTTGTCGGTTTTGCCAGTAACTTCCACTCTCTCTGCCTAGACCATTACAAGGAAGACAAATCTCCTCACCTCCCTAGCTGAAACCAAAATAACCCTGTCTGCTCTCAGCACCCGTGGGCAGCCGCGCAGAAGCTGGGGCAGTGGGCTCAGGTCCCAGGGACTCTGGCCTGGCCTGGCCCAGCGTGGTGCTTGTTTTGAAACCCAGATCTGCACTGGATTTTAGGCAAATTATTGTTCCTCATGACCATGATTGATTAATTGATTGTCTTTTTGAGACAGGGTCTCAGTATGCAGTTCAGGCTGGCCTTGAGCTCACTTTGTAGCCCAGGCTGGTCTCGAACTCGCAATGGTCCTCCTGTCTCAGCCTCCCCAGTGCTGGGATTACAGGTGTGCGCCACCACGCCCACCTACGACCATGTTTTAGAAAGCGAGGAATGTGACTTTTTGGTCCCCCATTAAAACTTTCAAAGCTTCAAGCAAGTGTTTTTGGCTGTTCCTTGGGGTCACTGTGACGGGGAGTCTGACCTAAGGGCAGTGAGCGCACGGGCGCCTGCGACCCAGATTAGAATCCAACGGACCAGGTCTGGGTAGGGTGGACTCAAAGGTTGACTCAGTGGCTTACTATTTCCCAGGAAAGTGAAAGAGTACAAAACAGACCCAGGAAAGACGAGGGAAAAGAAGGGAAGGGGCCCCTGAGGAGGTCCTAGGCCCCAGAAGACGTTAGGATGAGGGGTGTGAACTTACAAATAAATAAATCTTTAACATAAAGACAAAGGGGAGCTGGGCGGTGCCATCCCAGCACTCTGGAGGCTGAGGCAGGAGGATCACAAGTTCAAACCCAGCCTGGCAAATTAGCAAGACCGTCACAAAATAAAAGCGGGGGTGGGAGACGGCTCCGTGCAAAGGCCTTGGGTTCAATCCCCAGTACTGGGGGAAGAAAGGGACAAAGAAATCAAGTTTCGGTGCTGTCTCCGAATGACATCTTTCAGCGTGAAGTCTGCGGGGACCCTGTGGGATCAGCAAGGCGGAGCTCCGGGGGCGCTGATGACAGCGTCTCATCCTCTCACCTGGAACGAGCCACCCAGCCCCACAACAGCCCCAGGCGGGGATGAAGGGTTTCCTCGGAACTCGAGACTGAGGCTCAGCGAGGTTGAGGAACTTACCCGAGAGCCCAGCACGCTAGTGGCCAAGACGGCCGACGCTGACACTCCCAGCCACCACCTGCCCCAGCCCCCTTGTCGGGGTCAAGGTCGGGAACTTTTCCTTCACTGCTGAAAACTAAGGTCTGGCCCCACTCGTGCCTCTGGTTCCGCAGAACCTTGGACATATTATTTCCCTTCTCTGTGCCTCATTTTACCCACTGTAGAAAGAGGAAGTGAAATGAGAAGTCTCTGATGTCCCCTCAACTTTAACTCCACGACCAAGATGGGCCTTGAATTGACAAAGTTGGTGCCCCAAGGTTCTGAGGGTTTTTTTGTTTGTGTAGCGGGAATAGAACTCAGGACCTTAGCGCTTGCCAGGCAGGTGCTTGTGCCGCTGAGCTACATCCACGGCCCTCGGAGTGTGTCCGTAAAGTTGTACACCTGTGTTCATAGGGCTCTGAGCTTTCACTGAGATCATCCTACAGTCCGTGCCCCTCTCTTGGCGCAGTGTGCGTGTGTGTGTGTGTGTGTGTGTGTGCGCGCGCGTGCGTGTGCCGCGCGAGGAGGACTCTCTGCGCCTCTGCGGTTTGCGCCCGGCACTCCCCTAGGCACCGCTGCGCGCAGAGGAGGCGAAGCCCTGTCCCGCGCATGTGCGCCCCCAGCTCCTGCGGACCGCGCCCCCGTGAAGCCGCGCGCGTCCTCCACCTTCTCGCGCGTCCGCGAGGCCCGATGCAGTCTCAGATGGTGGCAAAGCCTGAGTCCCTGAATGAGGACCCCTGCCCTTCCGCCCGCACCGGCAGGCCACAGCAAGGGCTGACCGTCTGGGGTCCAGCCGCTGAGACTTGGGGCTGCCTGGCCTATAAACGAGGGTGTTCGCCAATCAGAGAAGGGAATGATCCGCGCAGGAAAGTGATCGGGGTGAGGGGTGACACTTAAGACAGGGTTATGAAGAGAGCGGGTGAATCCTCTGTGAGACAGGTGGGGAGACCCCTGTGCGAAGAGGAGGCAGCTGATGCAAAGGCCCTGAGGCAGCAACAAGGAGCGTCTGAAGCATCTCCCAGGCGCACAGTGAGCTCGCGGAGCCAGGAGCCAGTTCACCAGGCTTTGCAAGCCGCCTGCAGGCTTTCCCGTGTGTGCGGGCTGCCACCCAAGGGGACTTGCGCTTTCCAGAGCCCTCTGTGGAGTCCACACCGCCTGCCTTTGGTCACGCGGGGGAAGCAGGGAGAGGTGGGAAATTGCCCTAAAATAAGGCTCTGGACCCCGCCAGCATTCCACATCCTGATCGGGAAAGTGAGCTGGGTGTGTAACGGGCCAAGTGCACACTTAGGATTTTGCAGCACTTGGGCTGCTCGTGCACGCCTGTAGTCCAGCTACTCAGGAGGCTGAGGCAAGAAGACTGAAAGCTGGCGGCCAGCCTGGACAACTCAAAAAAATAAAAAGGCCTGGGAACGTAGCTCAGTGACAGAGGACTTGCCCAGCGTGCCATGTAGGAGGCCCTCGGTTCTGCCCCAGCACCACACAAAACCAGCTGGACTACTTTGTGCTTGCTGCTGCTGATGCATCTCAATAAAATCAAGAAACCGGATAGGGAGGAATTGTGGAGAAGGTGTGGGCGAGGTCTGGAGCACGGAGGAGACGAGCCCTGCGCTCGCTGCCTGGGCTGGCAGAAGACCAGAGAGGAGCGGGACGCAGGAAGGCCGGAGAGGGAGCCCACCGGGGTGCTGTCCGCGGTGTGTCTATGAGCTTGGCTCATCACTGTCATCAGCTTTACTTGTGTGTCTTTGATGTTCTGTTGTATCTCAGCTCTGCAGAGCTGGAGACACCCAGGGCCTTGCCCGCTCCGGGCCGTGCGGAGCTACAGCCCTGGCCCGGCTCGCTCCCTTCAGAGGAAAGCTGGTTTCCTGCTCTCTCCAGACTCACCTGAAGTCGGTCTCTACTTCGCATTCGGCCCCTCCCGTGCTCCGAGCCGTGTGCCGGCTGCACAGCGTCGACCCGGGAGGCCGGGAGAGATGACCCGGTGCAGGCTCAGCCGCACAGCGCCCTGACCGCGGCTGGGTGCCCCAGGGAGGGTAAGCCCAGGCTTGGGTCTGTGTCCTTGGGCAGACGAGGAGCCAAGGGGACAGTCAGCCTCCGCGGCCCGCACACGCCTTGCCTAGGCGGAAGCTACCCTTGACCCCGGGGCTCACCCCGTATTGCACACAAGTATCTTGTCTTTTTTAAACTTTGAGACAGTCTTGCTAAATTGCCCGGGCTGGGCTCAACCTTGCAATCCCCCTGCCTCAGCCTCAGAGTGCTGGGATTACAGGCGTGCGCCACCACACCCGGCTTACGTGCTTTGAAATTGGATAGTGTAAAAAAAAAATTTTTTAATTTAAAAAAAAAGAAATTGGATCGTGTGCTGCCGGTGATGGTGGCCCCTGGTGACCCCCCAGACGCTCTGGGCTCAGAGTGCAGAGGGAGTGAAAGCCCCGACGTTAGCTAGCTTACTGTCGCCGGGAGAAGTCAACCGAAAGAACGAAAGGGTTACTTTGGTTCAGTTTCCGAGGTCCCGGGCACCGGCGGTCGGCTCTGCTGTTTGAGCCACACACCCCACAGCCGAGAAAGGTGAGAGGGGGCGCAAGGGGCTGGGCCATATCCCCCTCAGGGCTCCCCCAGGGACCTCACGTCCTCCGGGAGGCCCCACTTCACAATGGTTCCCCACAGGCTGGTGAGCAGGCCCTGGCCCCACAGTCTGGGGGCTCAGGCCCCAGTCTGCACACCTGAAGCCTCCCCACAGGAGCTGAACGCAGGGCCCTCACCTGGGCTACATCTCCGGCTCTTCTTTTGTTCTTGTTCGTCACTAAGTCCCGAGGCCAGCCTCACATGTGATTCAGGCTGGCTTCAAACTATGTACTCCAAGCTGGCCTCACACTTGCGGCACTCCTTCTGCCTCAGCCTCCCGTGTGCTGGGATTAGAGGTGTGCACCCTCACATCCACCAATAATTTCTTACTTTAACTGTGGTCCCAGCCACTTGGGAGGCTGAGGCAGAAGGATCACTTGAGCCCTTGAATTTGGAGCCAGCCTCAGCAACATGACACCATCCCATTCGGTTAAAAAAAAAAACAACTAGATAGCCAGGTGTGGTAGTGTACTCCTGCAAGCCCAGCACTTGGGAGGCTGAGGCAGAACTGCCATGAATTTAAGGCCAGCCTGAACTGCATAGTGAGACACTGTCTCAAAAAACAAAACAAAACTAGATAGACAGACAAGTGACAGACAGACAGATAGATAGAGACCACCAAAAATGTATACACACTTCAGCAAGTCACTCTACCAATAAATGTCTGGAAGCTAATGGCCTCCACTCTGAGGACCTTTCTCGTTGTACCTTGTGCTTGCCAGGCAGGTGCTGTGCCACTGAGCTATACCCCAGACTCTGAGCACCTCTTGTAATTGTAGAGGCTAAAGGTAACGTACTGACCTTATGATGTCTCCGTAAACTTAGCATTAAAATACATTTTTTTTCCTGATCTCTATGTTATTGGCAGAATATATATATATACTAAAATCTCCCATCCCAGATCGTAGGTTGCATTTAGTTGTCGTGAAGGGTTGAACTGCTTCTCCCTAAAACAAGACACACTGTGGTCCATCTTCAGTACCTCCCGGTGTGATCTTATTTAGAAACAGGATCTTTACAGAGATAATCAAGTTAAAATGACGGCGTCAGGGCGGGCACCGCTCCAATGCGACTGGTGAAACGTCGACAGGGACAGAGACTAGCGGAAGCCAGCGTCAAGAGGCACAGGGGGAAGGTGCCATTCACACGCCAAGGAGCGAGGCCTGGAGCAGATCTTCCCGCCCAGCCTCAAGAGGGGCCCCGGCTGCCAGGGCCCGGGCGGGCAGGGGGAGGGCGGAGACGGCTGGCCTCCGGACCCCAGGACACCGCTGAGCACCGCCTGACCAGCTGACAACCCCCAGGGACAAGCCTTGCGCCCTGGGGTGACAGGACCGCCACCCAGAAGGGCTGTCGCGAGTTCTCAGGCATCCTCGGCTCCGTTCAGCTGGCCCTGGGTTTCATCACAAAACAAAAACAAAAACCCTCCCCACCTGACATTTTGGACCATGTTGTGTATTTGTTTGTGGTGCTGGGGGTCAAACTCAGGGCTTTCACGTGCTAGACAAGTTCTCCGCCACTGAGCCGTATCTCCAACCCTGGCTTGCCTGAGCTTGCCATCCGCCTGCCTCAGCCTCCCCGGTAGCTAGGACTGCGGCCATGTGCCACCGCACCCTAGAGAGTTACTGTCACGGGGCTGTTTCACAGCATCCCGGACCCGCACCCACTAGCAGACAGTAACATCTCTCTCCCAGACATGACCATCGAAAGGATCTCCACGCCTTGCCAAACGTTCCTTTGGGTCAGGGAGGGTGTGAGCAAATCTGCCTTGATTGAGAACCACTGCTTCAGTGAAAAGAATAATCACGGGGCTGGGGATTTAGCTCAGCGGCACAGCGCTTGCCTGGCAAGCACGAGGTCATGAGTTCAATTCCCGGTACCGGAAAAAGAACAAAAAAAGAAAAGAATAATCTTAGACCACCCCCATTCCCTGACATCTTGGGCCGAGGCCCAAGCGACCCAGTTAAAAATGCCGGTATCTGAGCCCCGCTGTCCGACCGGAGCAGACTGAGGAGGCGATCGACGATGCGTTGCCTCCCTCTCCCTCTCCCTCGCAGTTGCAGCTGTGTTAGGCGGTCGGCTTCCCTTCCTCTCCTCTGAATTCTTGCTGTGCAGGGCAAAAACAGAGGCTGCTCCACCTCAGAGCTGGCTACATTTCAATGCCGCCCGGAAGGACTCTTGTGGGGCTTTCCAGGCTTCATTAGCTCAGGTTTGTAAAGTTCCTTAGGAAGCCAGGGCCAGGATGCGGTGGGAAGCCCAAGTTACTAGGGTTCTCGGCACACTCTTACAAAGAGTACTCCCGCCTAACAAGGCTGGTGGGGCCAGAGAAGAGCTCGAGGAGTCGTCTGTGAGCAGCGAAGGGTCCTTTTGAACTGTGTGAGACCATGGAGAAAGAGAGGAATACTTTCCAACTTTCGGGCCCTCCTCCTATTCTCTAGAGCAGGAAATTATTTCAAGTATTTCCTGAACAGCTGAAGTGTGTTAGAAACCTGCTAGCATTCTCTACATTATCTCCAGGAAATGGACCCCGAAGAATTTCTCTGCAACACAAAACTATTTGAGCCCTGCTACTCATTTGTACCTGAAAGGGATGGACACGCTCACTGTGGATGTGGAGAATACCAGCGCAGATTGTTCCAGCGCCAAGCTCAGAAAACCAGAGTACACGCTGGAAGAGAACTGCTCCCGGGTACGTACATATGCATGAATAATACACGTTATATACATATACATACTTTATACACACATGGACAACAGCAGGCATATACATATAGAGACATACAGACAGAGACAAAGACAGACAGAAAAAGTTTAAAATAAAACTTTCTTTGCAACCCCGGCATGATGGAGCATGCCTGTAACTCCAGCACTTTGGGAGGCTGATGCAGGAGGATTCCAAGTTCAAGCCCCATCTGGGGAGCTTACCAAGATGGTCTCAAAATTAAAAAAAAAAAAAAAAGACTTGGAACAGAGCTCAGGGTGAAGGCCCTGGGTTCAAGCTCCGGCATAAAAAAATAAAAAACAACAAAAACTTTCTTTGATAGGAGATTTAGAAATGTCAATAGCTTACCAGTCATGTAGTTATTCTCACTCTTTGGGTGGGGTAAAAATGAGGTCAGTCTCTTGCTTTAGACAGAATTCTAGAACATGAAGCAAAAAGAAACCGCCTGGCCCCATCCCACCTCGAGAGACCTGCTCTCTCCACAGCCCGCCCGTAAATCTCCCAGCATGAGGGTCAGGACGCACCCTGCCCAGCAGGCTGTGCAAGCCTGCCAACCAGAGCCGTGCTGGGTGTTGGTGGGGTCTCAGGCCTGGGGGCCAGCTGTGACCCTGGCTAGCCAGTTCCCTTGGTCTCCAAGGAGAAGAGCAAGTATGATTACCACAGCAAAAATATTAGAAGGAAAAGAGATAGCTACATCCAGGGCAAAGACCAGGGCCAGAAGGAGCCAGTTCCTGAAGAAAGGATCCATCTGATTACAGTGGTGAAGAGCAGGCCGTTCTCTGCTGCCCGTTTCTTCTGCCGCAGTGGGGCTTGGACCAACACAGAAGTGGGTGACCTGGCTGTCAGTGCGAGGGTGAGGAGCCGGACACTGTTGTACCCTGTTACCACCACTTCTTGGGGCCTCAGGGAAACCGAAGTCAGGGCCAACAGAGAAATATAAACCCCTGTCATCTTTCTGCGGCACAGGTGCTCACTCTTAGTATGTTTTATCACGCTTTTGGTTTGTTCAATCAGCTTTCCATCACTATAACAAAATACCTAAAATAATTAAAAGAGAAAAGGTGCTGAGTGGTGCACACCTATGATCCCAGCACTGGGGAGGCTGAGACAGGAGGACTGCCTCAAGGGAGCTTGAGGCCAGCCTAGGCTACAGAGTGAGTTCAAGGTCAGCCTGAACTACACAGTGAAACCCTGATGATGGTGTATACAGGTAATCTAGCTACTAAAGAGGCTGAGGCAGGAAAATTATAAATCCAAGGGCATCTTGGGGAGCTAGCTTAGCGAGATCCTCTCTCAAATAAAGTAAATGCGGTGGAGGTGAGGCTGTAACTCAGTGGTAGAGGACCTGCCTAGGATGGAAGAGGCCTAGTATCAAAAGAGAGAGACAGAGACAGAGACAGAAAGGAGGCTTTTTTGGGTCATGGTTTGAGGCTCCAGTCTACAATCAGGGGAGCTCGCTGCTTTTCGCCCTCCAGGAGGGGTGCTGGCCGGCAGTGGTGTGTAGCAGGGCATGCTGCTCACCTCATGACCAGGAAGCAAAAAAGAGGAAAAGAAAGGAACCAGGAACCCTCAGTTCCCTTCAAGAACACCCCTCCATAACCTAAGGGCCTCTTGATAGCAGTAAAGCATTTGCCTAGCATGTGCAAGGCCCAGGGTTCAAGCCTAAGCACAGCAAAACCAGCTAAATGAACAAAAAACTGTAACAGCGTCACCAGGTGTGGGGGCACTCCCCTGTAATCCCAGCACTCGGGAGGCTGAGGCAGGAGGATCATCATGAGTTCAAGGCCAACCTGAGCTGTACATAGCAAGACCGCATCTCAAGAAATAAAATTAAATAAATAAAAACTATAGCAATGCCAAGCAAGTGTCATCTTTTAAAGATGATTAAAAACTCTTGTTCACGATTCTCAGTACCAGGAAAAAATCGAAACAAAACAAAACTCTTGTTCAATTTGAGTGTAGTCAAATTACAGCAAAATAAAGTTAAGAAATTGAGGGGCTGGGGATTTAGCTCAGTGGCACAGCACCTGCCTGGCAAGCGCGAGGTTGTGAGTTCGATTCTTGGTACCACAAAACAAACAAACAAAAAAAAAACAAAACAACTACATCCCCTGCCCTGTAAACCTAGTTTTCATCATGCTGAGTGAGCCGTTCTCAGAAAAGCACACACATGTATTTCACAGTAAAGCTTGTGTAGTTTCAGATGTCCCTGGGCTCAGGTTCTTGAGGTTACGAATTCCTGTCTGTGCCAAGCTGTATAATCCAATCATGGGGTCTTGGTTTATTATTATTGATGGTAGGGACTGACCCAGGACAGCAGGGCATCCTGCCTGATAGGCGAGTGTTTTACCACTGGGCTATACCTCCAGACACAGATTATTATTTTAATCTTTGCGGTATTCTGTTTTTCAAATTTTTTTAAAATCAGCATTGTCTCTGTAACTAGGGGAAGTTATTTTTTAAAGTTACATGGAAAGGGGCTGGAAATACAGCTCAGCGGCACATCGCCTGCCAGGAAAGCGTAAGGTCATGAGTTCAATTCCCGGTACCTCGCCGCCAAAAAAGGTTACATGGAAGGGAGGGAGGGAGGAAGGCAATTTGTTTCAAGCTAAGTTACTATCTGCCCTGAAGGACCGAGACACTGCCTGGGGACAGGCAGAATCCAGTGCAGTAATTGTCACTAGTCACCTAAAACTTTGCCTAAGCCAAAGGGTTAAAACTTTTCATTTCTATAGTTTTCTAACATTTCTCCTGTATCCCAAGCTTTGCCTAAAACCGGTGTAGTTTGCCGTTACAATCAGAGCTACTCTGACCTTTCACTGAATTCGAAGTGTTTGTATTCCTGTCATCCACCCTTTCCTCCTTCGTTTTTATGCGTGATGTTTCCAACATTTCTGCCCAAACCTGTTCAAGTTCTAAAGCTAGGGTGAGCCTGGCAGCTTATTCTAACCAGCTTCCCAGGAAGCTGTCACCGCAGGGGCGGGGCGGCCCAGGTGACTGTTCCGGCCCCTAGAAGTTAGATAAGCGAGCCAGTGCTCAAGGTATCCTGGCCAGGGGCACTCAGTGCAAGGCACACAGTGGACTCAAAACTCACACTAACTAGGATAGCTGCAAAGGTCAACAGCTGCCCAGAAAATGTCATCTTTGGGGGCTTCTTCAGGCTGGGTCCGTCCCTCCAAAAGCTCCGTCAAACCCCTAAAAGGCCGAAAGTCCAGAGTATCACCCAATGTTAGGTAGAACCCTATCACTGAGTATAGGAACAACCCAGTATGGTGATTGCAGTTTTTTCCTGTGCCAGGGGTCAAATCCAGGACCCTGAGCCTGCTAGGTAAATACTCCACCACTGAACCACGCTCCCAGCACCTAGCATCGATTTTAATCTGATTGACACGGAGGAAAGTAAAATCTTTTCTGCTACAAGGCTGGGAACATCTGTAACCTTTATCTAGGGCATTCGTATCATGCAGCCATCACCATCTGTGCCTTTACACCAGGGATCGTGCGGTTTTTTAAACTGACCTATGGAAGACGCAGAACTTGAACTCAGGCAGAGCCGGCTCCTAAACACTAGTGCAATCCAGAATACATCACCTTCCTGAACTAGGTGTGGAAAAGAAATTATGACTACAAAAAGCCAGGGAGGAACGCATGAGCTATCAACTTAGGAGGGTTTGGTACATACAACCCCTACGGTGTTATGAAACTGTCCTAAATATTTAGGAGGACCCGGGCGTTTGGAGACCAGAATTACGCTTTCAAATTGTGCCAACCACATGCCACTTAACGTAGAAATGCTCAAAATTAAATCCTACTTCTGCCCTCAGAAAACCTTGACCGCTTGGGTGTTTTTTATCATCTTTATGAGCCGAGATTATGAAACTTCAATCAGTGATGTTGCTGAACACTTTTTACTAACACTTTCCCTTCAAGTGGGGGCGGGGGTGCCGCAGGATCCGGCCAGGTCTTGTGCATCACAAATTAGGTCAGCAGCCCCGTTTCAAGAGAAAGAACCGTAATGACATGTTTCAAGGGCTTTCCAGAACCAGCCAGCCGGGCTCTGGCAAGCGTCAGCGAGGGCGGAGAGGGGTAACCTTCAGCGCCTCCCCGAGCCTGCAGCGCTGGACCTCCGCCCCCGCGGTCTTCAACCACCCCTACGAACAATGGTGAGGGCTTCACTTACCCCTACTGGAGGGAAGGAGCCGACCGCTGCAGTGACTGGGTTCTGAGCAGCCGAGACGGGGAAGGGGCCTAACTGGCCACATTCTGCAGCAGAATGCTTTAACAATGATTTATGTAACAAGAAAGGATTCCAAGAGGTTCATCCTTTCCAGTGATGATGCAGCCAGGGACGAGTGCGGGTGCTCAGGAGGGAGACCCACAGGGAAAAGTTTATCGCCATTCAAAACTAGTCAAATAGCTGGACCCCGAGCAAAGCTCCAGTGCAGCAGAGGTGCCGGGATCAAACCCAGGCCAGCCCTCAACACACCAGCAAGCTGATCCACACTCCCACACCCTGATGCCCACTCTGATAGCAACCCTTTGACCATCAGAAAAATCAAAACATTGTTTTTTACTTTAACATTTGCCTCATGAATTTGAAGTCTTACTCCCCCCCTTACGTACTGTAACAAGTATAAAAAATGCACGTTACAGGTAAAGAGGATAAAATTGTTAAATGACATTAAAAATTGTTAGAATAGAAAATCAGCACATCGATAAATCACCGGCAATTTAGACACTGGCTCTGTAGAGGGAAAAGTTGGTGGCTACATTTTGTCATCAATAATCAAAAGAGTATCAAAGCCATTATTAATCGAAGAAAAAAATGTGGCCGCCAAATAAGGGTAGAACGCACAAATGCTTGATTGGGTAACAGCTCCAAGGAAACTAGCAGGTTGAGAAGCCCATCGATGCAGGATGGGGGTTTAGCGCAGCGGCACAGCGCCTGCCTGGCAAGCGCAAGGTCGTGAGTTCGATTCCCGGTACCAGAAAAACAACAACAAAAAAAGAGAATCTCAACTATGACGAAGTGTGCTTGTGGAAACCAGCTGGCCCTGCCCAAGGGCTCAGCACAAAGTAGCGGCCTACACGACACAGCAGCGTCTGCTCCTAGTCCCTCTCTCAGCTCCCCTGAACTCAGAGCAAAGCCCAGAGGGCCAAGGTTCACATCCACCTTTTCTTTGCTCAAGTTCAAGACTTTTGGATCCAGCATCCAACAAGGGCATGTCAGGGAAAGGAAGAAGTAGGGCAAAGGGAGGCCAGGCTGCACAAGCAGTTTTGCCACTTCTCCCTTCCTCTAAGGGGACCTTTGTACAGGAAAAGCTGCACGTGACTCAAGGTTGCAAACAGCATAGGGCACTAAACAGAGGTCTAGAGTACCAGGTTAGGAACTCAGCGGTGAGAAGTATTCAAATTAGCCCTCTCTGGTTCCACACCCTAGCAAGATACGCAGTTAAACATTATGCTCCATGGAAATAAATTAAAGCCATAATCTGCAGAAGGCGAAATGTAACTGTGATTATTGATGAACTAGAATATGCTCACAGCTGCAGTCGAGAAGGAAAAGGGAGACATGTTGCGGTAGAACACGGACTTGAAAAAATGTCCCAGTACTCTGGCCCTTAGAAATCCTCAAACAGGTAATCCCAGCACTCAGGAGGCTGAGGCCGGCCTTGGCTACTCACAAGTTCAAGGCCAGCCACAACTCCATGAGTGAGTGTTCACTTTGGTCTCCTGCCCACTTCCCCACCTCCACTACCACGGCTTCTATGGGTAAAATGGCTGTCAAAGCACCAGATTCCACCAGTGGAAGGTTGGCTCATTTTTCTACTCATCAATGAATAGAAACTGATCACAGTACTTTAAAGATTGACTCTGTTTTCCTATGGATTATGGGGTACTATAGCTAACGTTTTGTGATTTTATCTTTTGAGATAGGGCCTCACTATGTAGCCCAGGCTGGCCTTAAAACTCTTGAGATTCTCCTGCCTCAGCCTCCTGAGTGTCAGGATTACAGGTATGCACCACTACACACAGCCTACATGATTAAACTTTAAGATGAATGAGCCAGACATATGGCTCAGCAAGCAGCACAGCACCTGCCTGGCAAGCACAAGTCCCTGAGTCTGACTCCTGGTACCACCCCCCTCCAAAAAAAGGCCCATCTTCCTGGTCAAGAAGACGTAGGGAGATACGGGCTGACAGCCTCTGTAAAGACTTCAGAGGTAGCTGTCTAGTGTGTCTGTCTAGTGTGAATAAAGTCTGTAACTGCCAGCAGCCATTATTACTCAGAAGGGAAGCAGCCTCAACCAAACCTGGAGGCTCAGAATGTGCCAAGAGAAAAGCCGTCAGCCCTTCTGATAACATCAAAAGCACTTATTAGGGGCTGGGCTTTAGTTCAGCGGCCCAGCGCCTGCCTGGCAAATGCAACGTCTCGAGTTTGATTCCCGGTGCTGGAGAAAACAAACGAACAAAAAAAGCACTTATTAATGACCTCAATCTGGGTAAGTTCATCTACCATGAGCCCAAAATCAGAAGGCAACACGTAGCATGGTAAAGCAAAGGGTGGAACTTAATCTTTATTTACAAGACACTGCAAAATATGAAATTCCACATAGAAATAAGAAACCCCTTCAGAGGATAAGCTTCATACAGTATGTACAGTTTGGAACTGTTCAAGTATAGTTTTGTTGTAAAAAGTGCTACAATGACAAACCACATTTAAAAAAAAAGAGTTCTTAGTAGAGAAACAGACAAACTTATACCGAACATAGTACACAACAAAAACTGATGCCTCCCTCAGCTGTACACCTAGAAGTTAAAGGTACCAGGAGCCCCGTCCTGAACTTGGAAGGTATAGCCTTCTGAGGTAGTTTCTGGCGCAACATTCTGATCTTCTTCTTCCTAGAAATATTAAAAAACAACAATGTAACCCACAAGTACACTTCTAAGGAGCAGCCCTCTGACTAGAAGGCTGTAAGTATTCTTAAATTCATTTGCATAATTCACCTTCAATCCCCAACTGAACTCTTAATACTGGACAGAAGAAAGGTGAGAGGCTGCTGCTAAAACCTGGGCAACTCATGAGTGCCTGGGAGAAGGCCACGGATAGGTTAAGGTACGACGCTACTGCAGCAGCAAAGGAGTAAGAATTTTCTTCTCCTGTCGCTTTTCATCAGGAAAGGGAAAACTGCTTATGAGGGCCTAAGTATGGTCCTGGGGTTGGTTTCCTTCCCCATCAACTCCTACAAACTCAGTTTAAAAATGATTTTTAAAGCTGTTCAAGATGTCCAGGGTATTCATTTGAAAGTAAACTCGTGAATTTAAAATCCAGGGTAAATGCTACTATGAAGCTAATTATCAGAGAAGCAAATATTTGTAAGTTCTATATGCACTGATATCTTGTTCTATTTAACAATGGGGCCGCACGTGATGATGCACCCCTGTAATCCCAGCACTCAGAAGGCTGAAGCAGGAGATCACCACTAGTGAGTCCAGGCCAGCCTGAACTACACAGTGAGACCCCGTCTCAAAATAGTAACAGAACGATGGGACAGGGCTCATTAACAAAGTACCGAAGAAAAACTTCCCAGGCTTTTCTTATGTATCTTCCAGGTTGTTAACATTATCATTACTTACCTCTACTGAGAAATACTTCTCAATCAAGTTTAATGAGGCCTTGTACACAGACTCGTTTTCATGGTTCTGCAGAGCTTCGATCTTGTCCAAGCCTCCACATTCTTCAATCATTATACTAAGCTTGTCAGTTTCACCCAGTTTCTCAGCAGCCTAAAAAAAAAAATCCCACATTTACTGGCCTATACTCAGAATGTTCCCATTTTAATGAAAACGATAATATCCATGTTTGAATAATAATATGTAACAGAAATAAACATCTGGCCAAGGGAGAAGGTACAGGCCTGTAATTCCAACAACTGGAAGGTTGAGGTAGGATTGCTGTGAGTTCAAGGCCAGCCTAAGCTAGATGAGACCCCAAAATCCACAAAACAGTTCCTTCAATAATCCTGAGTTACTTTATAGTTTTTGAAAAATTTTTTTTTTTCCTTTTTTTTGGTGTTTTTTGAGGCAGGGTTTCACTATGCAGTTCAGGCTGGCCTTGAACTCGGTGATCCTCCTGCCTCAGCCTCCCAAGTGCTAGGATTAGAGGCATATGCCAGCACACCTGGCCTCTTAAAATTTTCAGAGTGATTAGCTCTGTTCCTTTTCTATCAACTACTTTTTACTGTGGCTTTCAGCCACACACATTAGAGTACTTCTCAGCCGTTCCCACGCATCCCAACACCTGAGCAGGGCTGGGGACGCAGCGCTCAGTGGTACTGCACTTGTGTGGCATGGAAGGGCCCGAGTTTGAGCCCTGGTACCATACCCCAAAACATTACCTATACATCTTTCTTCCCTCTTAGCGCAAAGCATCAACACAGTTCCCTACTACCATCGAGTTTCCTACACGTGAGAATCACAGAGGTCAGCACATCTGGACTACAATGGACAGGCCTGACACTGAGAAAGCAACTTCATGATACGGTATCTCCCTTGCCAGGTAAGTATCGCCCACGCAACTTCTAAAGTAACTACCTTCAGGTCAATTGGACTGCGTTAAGACATGGAATTATTTTTCAACGGTACCTCAGACAATCTGAAAGTGTAGTCAAGGTGGAGAACCACTGCCTAAAGGCAAATAGTGGTGGTGTGCTACAAATAACTTTCCCTAATCGTTTATATTATTAAAAATCTACTAGGTAAAACACTGATAAAGATATATTTTTAAAATCCTTAACATTTAGAATACATAAATAAAGCCGGGCATGGTGGCACACACCTGTAACCCCAGCACTCAGGAGGCTGAGGCAGGAGGATTGTTGTGAGTTCGAGACCAGCCTGGGCTACAAAGTGAGCTTAAGCCCAGGCTGAACTGCATAGCAAGATCCTGTCTCAAAAAGATTTAAAAAAAAAAGACGACAAAAAAACAGAATGCATAAATATTTACAAATGAAATAACTGATTTGCTTGAAAATAACTTTGGGGATTCAGATGATGAGTAGCAAAACCGGCCACATACTGGCAAACTGTTTCCATGCTGTGTTCTTTACTCAATTTTCTAAGTCAAAATCTCCAGAATCCACCTGAAATCCCAGCACTCAGGAGGCTGAGACAGGAGGATCACTGAGAGTTCGAGGTCAGCCTGGGCTACAAAGTGAATTCAAGGCCAGCCTAAACTGCACAGTAAAAGCCTGCCTCAAAAAGATAGAACAAACTCTCCAGTATGGAAAGTGCAGAAGGTGATGATGAGCAGACTTACCTACCATCAATCACTATGACAAAGTGCCAGCATGGCTGTACTGACCAAATGTGGAACCAAGAAAAAAAATTTAAGTCACTTGAATTTAATTTCAACAAAATTCTGTATTAAACTGGGGAAGATAATAAAAAAAAGCCATGTGTGGGGGCTCACACCTGTAATCCCAGCACTTAGGAGGCTGGACCAGGAGGACTGCCATTAGTTTGAGTTCAAGGCCAGTGTGCACTACATAGCAAGACCCAGTCTCAAAAAAAGTGGAGAAGATAACTGACAAAGTAAGTAGGTACAGAAAATCTCCACTTAAGAAGTGGACTTCAGCTATTCCCCAGCACTCGGGAGGCTACGGTAGGAAAGGAGGGTTGCTGTGACCCTGTCTCAGAAAATCAAAAACGGCTGGGGACATAGCTCAGCCGTATAGCGCCTGCCAAGCGCAAGGTCTTGAGTTCAGTTCCCAGTAACAGGAAAAAAAACCACTTGACTCCAAAATGCATCATTCACTCTCTCCCTTTCATCTCTCATAACCCCTGTCGTATCTTTCACCAAGTTTGATCCAGCAGGGCAGTGTCACATACCTACAGCCCCAGGTACTCAGAAAGTTGAGGTGATAGAGTCACTGGAGTCTAGGACTCAAGAGCAGCCAGGCAACAGACCCTGTCTCTTCAAAAAGAACTCGGGCCCCTAAGCAGGTTTTCTGATTCTGTGGCCTAGGAGCAAGTAAATTTAGCTTTCCTTAGCCCCGTCTTCCTAGCAAACTGGTTCCCACCAACCCCAAATTCAAACAAATGCCTCCTTGTTAGGGCTTACCTGAAAGATATTTGAAATAGCATCCAAAATAACAAGAATAATTTTCGTGTCTTTCGCAGTTAAGAGGTTCAGCAATGGTTCTATTATACCACAGTGAACAAGGTATACAATCTGTTCAACTGTCCCACCGCTTGTGTAGTTGGTCACGGCCCACACAGCTTCCTTTTGTGTCTTGAAGTCCGCCTAATAAACGTAAGAAAATGGTTTGCAGAGCAGTCACACAAGGAAGGTGCCAAAGGTACTGAAGCAATGGCTGAACTACCAACTGGTTCTACCAACTTTGTGAAACCGACTCTTAACTCGGCAAAGGACCCAACTAGTAGACAACAACGTACACAGTCCTTTTAACACCAGGCATGGTGGCACATGCCTGCAATCCCAGCACTGGGAGGCTGAGTCAGGAGGTTCAAGGCCATCCTGGGCTACAGTGAGTTAAAGGACAGCGTAAACTACGTACCGAGACCCCATCTCAAAAAAAGACAAAAAAATAAAAAATAAAAACAAAAAACAAAAAGACAAAAAACAAAACCCAACAACAAAAAAATAAAAAATCCTACCTGTTTAAGGACTGTTCAGATGTATAACGAAGGTGCACTGTTTGGACTTACAACCTATCCTTTTCTTTCTTTGTTTGGTACAGTGTATCTTGTTTGTACAGTACTGTAATTTTTGCTGATTGTACAGTAACTTTATGCTGTTACACATTACAGTACTGCGTGTAAGAGTTATACAAATAAAAACAAAGTCATCAAGTTGGAATTTCCTTTGACCATCTTTGTTCTGAATATTGTAATATACATTTTATATACAACTCCTCATTTTGTGACCATTATTAATGAACTAGTTGCAGGATCTACCTTGATCAATAAGTGAGGAATGTCTCAAAAAAAAAAAAAAAAAAAAAAAAAAAAGGGAGAAAGAACTCTTATAAGTCAATAATAATGAGGTAAA
>NW_004955478.1:7121954-7129703 GCF_000276665.1 Chinchilla lanigera | reverse complement strand
AAAAAAAAAAAAAAAGAGGAATGTCTGTATTTGAAAAACCTTGGGCTACACAGCGAGTTCAAGACCAGCTTGAATGAACTGCACAGCAAGACTTTCAAAAAAACATCAAAAACAGCCTGTCTATACATGCTAACACTCATCTGATTAATTCCTAACTTAGGGTAGTTACCTTAGCAAGAACACTGACGAGGAATGGGACTAATCCATGATGTACAACTTGCTGTATCTGGTCCTGCCGGCCGGCTGTGATGTTTGACATTGTCCATGTAGCTTCCTTCTGAATGTTAGTTTTGGGGTGAGTGAGCAGGCTGGGAAAGACAGCAAGTGCTCCTGCATCTATCACAATCTGAGTCTGCTCATCTGTTCCAGTGACAATATTCCCTATGGCTCTCAGTGCGGGAGTCTGCAAAAGGGAAAACAAAAGGGTTGATAAGAGACAGCTACCATTTTCCCCAGCACCACCCAAAAATTATCTCCCCTGAAGGTTTTTAAAAGAGGTCAGCACAGTCTGAAATACATATTGTTTCAATGTATGCTGTCTGTACTTTTAAACTTTGGAGTCTAAAGGTTAGCAACTTACCATAATGGGCAATTCATCTGATCCCAGAAGCTTCACCAAATGGGGCACAACTCCCGTTTTTACAACCATTTCAATGCGTTCGTTTGGACCATCAGTAAGGTAAGAAATAGCCCAGCAGGTATCTGCTAATACTTCAAGATCATTGTGATGCAGGAGACGAATCAAAGTAGGAAGAATTTGCTCAACAGCATCTAACGGGGGTGCAGGATTCTTGTTGCGACAAAGGTTTGACAGTGTCCAGGTAAGATTACGTAAGTAACCACCCTAGGGGAAAAGAAAAAAGTAATGAGAAGCCTTCCACGTCCTTTGAGGAAATGCAAGAAATCAAAATTTAAAAATGAACAACTAAAAAAAAAAAGTGAACTGACAGGTGTGGTGGCACACACCTGTAATCCCAGCACTCAGAGAGCAGAGGCAGGAGGATCGCTGCAAATCTGAGGCCTACCTGGGCTACAGAGTGAGTTTAAAGCCAGACGGTCTCAAATAAATACCCCCCCTCAAAAAAGCGAGCAACTTTACTTATGTGAATAACTTACTGCTAAAGATGACATATCAGGAACTGCAAGAAGAGCCAAGAGTGGGTCAATTGCACCATATTTGATAACCAAGTCTCGGAAAACTGAACCATCACCTGAAGAGGAAAAGAGAAAAAGCATGATTAAGGAGCTGGGGATATAGTTCAGCGACAGAGCATTTTCTTAGCATGTACAAAGCCCCAGATTCAATCCTTATCACCACATGCACACACAAAAACCAAGATTAATCACATCTACTTGTCCAGTACCACCCATGTTTAGTGACTGAATACAGTCAGAAATTCCCCAACTTGTTTAGATGCTTCCTGGCGCCTTTTTCAGATCTTTCTCTCATCCCTGATAAGGCCCTGAAGCAAGCTCCAAACGTGACACCAAGGTCACTATCACTGAGTAACACGGCTCTTCTCCCACCCCATTATGATTAGATACATTCAGTCCGAAGAGTTTCAAGTGCAAGTACCTGCAATGTTTCCGAGAGCCCAGACAGCCTGCTCACTGATGTGAGCGTGGGGCGATGCCAAGAGGGAAATGAGTGCTGGGATAGCACCTCCATCCACCACAGCCTTGGTCTGTTCTGACGACCCGGAAGCAATGTTAGTGAGCGCCCAGGCAGACTCAAACTGAATGGGACTACAGTCAACTCTGCCCAAGAAGGACACAAATTTTGGAATCAAACCAGCCCGGATTATGTGGTCTATGGGGGGCTGTTTTTCCCGAGAAAGTAGTTTCCTGAAAAGGAAACAAGAAAAACAAAAGTTGAAGGTGATCAACAAAAGTTTCGAAATGGACCTTGAAAATTTAGAGCACTTTAAGTAAAGCACTAACTAAATGCTAACATTCCTGGAACTTGAAGAAACTAAACAGATTACTTGTACAGTGCTGCACGTGTGGTATACTAACTACCATCTCAAAATGTAATTTAAATATAACTTAACTTACTCTTCTCATTGTATCTCTGCAAAAATCTACTATATACTTTGACTTAAGCCACCAAGTGGTGGTGGGTGTGGTGGCGCACAGCTCTAAGCCCAGTACTCAGTAAGCCAGGGCAAGAGGATCACCAGGAGTTTGAGGCTAGCCTGAGCAACATAGTGAGTTCAAAACCAGCCTGAACTGCAGTGAGACACCATCTCAAAAAAACAAAACAAAAGAAGGTCACTTTGACAAAAACTTCAAAAAGTTAATAGTTGGGGTAGATTAGATCATCATAAAAAAATACAGTTAAAAAGTTTCAACTAAGGAAAAATTCTAGCCACGCATGGTGATGGACACTTATAATCCCAACACTTGGGAGGCTGAGGTGGGAGGATCACGGCAAGTTCAAGTCCTACAGCTGATGTAAACCTGACCTACACCATTAGCCATCTGTCTTGCCACCAAAAAATGTAAAGGCTAATATCCTAGGTTACCCAAATTACAGCACCCATGACTTACCTAGCAGCTTGAGTAGCTTGCAGCTGGCTCTCCAGATTATTGCTGTTTATGCCTTTGACAATGTCATCAACAGTCCAATTCACAGTGCCCTAAAAGAAAAGTAGAATTTTAAACCATCATTTTGAGATTAAATATAAAAACCCACACGTACTATTATGAAGACACTTTTTAAGTTTAGAGTGAGTTATCAGAAGTTTAGCCCTATATTTAATTTTGCCTATTAAATATTTTATATGTAAAACAGTTCTCAGATCTGGTGTCTTAACTCACTGTGGTCTCAACATTTTGCCACAAAAAAGGCAGCTGTGAATAATTTTAAGAGCAATTTAGGGCAGAATGAAAGTTATTTCTACATTAGTTTCGATCATCTGCATTCAGCTATACTTTGGCAGAGAAAGTGAGTTACAGGCAACGTATGGGGAATTTTCATATCCACGCTTGTAATCTCTTTATTTCCGTGATAAACTACAAATATAAAAGTTGTACATCGCAAGTCAGTTTGAGAACCAACGCTGCGATCTACTGAAAGTCAGCCCTCAAACAAGGGTTTGTAAATCAAAACAAAAAAAAAAGTTTGAGAACCAATTCTATTGCTGCTAACTCCAAGTCCCTTTCTCATTAGGAGCTTACAACAACCTACCAGGAAAAACGTATTCATATAAGACAAACATCATAAAATTGTCATACAGCAATTATTCTCAATGTTTTGGTGTAGAAACAGGGAACTTCCTAACCCTAGAAAGTGTATCTCCTTGCCAGGCAGTGTAAGAAAATGGGATTGAGTATGTGCACTCCAGAAGAGCAGGGAAGTGGGGCTGGAGATCTAGTTAGTGGTACAGTACTTGCCTAGCAAGTAGGAGGCTTTAGGTTTGATCTCCAGCACTGCAGAACAAAAAAGGCGGCACATAGGTAGAATCCAAGGGGAGGAAGTACTTAAAAAAGCATAGTAGTATAAAACTAAGATACAGGAAAGACCTGGTTTGTTTTTGTTTTTGTTTTTTTTAATTTTTGTCTTTTTGAGACAGGGTCTCGCTATGCAGTTCAGGCTGGCCTTGAGCTCACTTTGTTGCCCAGGCTGGTCTCGAACTCGCAACGATCCTCCTGCCTCAGCCTCCCGAGTGCTGGGATTACAGGCAAGTGCTGGGATTACAGGGGAGTGCTGGGATTACAGGCGAGTGCTGGGATTACAGGCGAGTGCTGGGATTACAGGTGTGTGCCACCACACCCGGCAAGACCTGGTATTTTTGAAGAGATACATTTATAAACCTAAGCTAGATCTACTTTATGGTAGGCCTTCATTGTGTATGGATACTGAGCAGAGAATATGTCTAAACAGTACAGTCACATACCACTTCATGCTGGAGATATACTGAGAAATATGGAGTTGTATGATTTTGTTATCGTTAGATAAACCTGTATGGGAGACCCTATAGCATACTTACAGTATTTGGTATAGCCTAATCCTCCTGGGCTATTAACCCAGGCAGCATGCTAGAATTTGTCAGACTTCTCATCCAACTCTGTCCAGGGTGAACAGATCCCCCACTAGGTGCCCGCAGATGTACATGAAAGGTAAGAAAATATCAAACCAAGAGAGCCCAAATTCTGTGATCAGGTGCTAGCATCTTTTAGGACTGACTGACTCCTGATTACCCTCTTTAGTAACCTTTTATTCAGAATCCGCCAAGGAGGCAGCAGAGGAATGGCAGTATATCAACTGTTTTAGTGAGGACAGTACCACTCAATTATCATAGGAATGAGACCTGACAGAAAGCCATCGGGTTATCTTCCTTTCCTTTGCCCGTATCTCAGCAAAGCATCTAGTACTGATCCTGGAGCTTACAATGCTTATGCTAGACTTCGTCCAGAACCCAGCAATCATGGCTTGGTCAGGCCTCAGCCAATACACAAAACAGTAACTAAAGAATGTCCTTCTCCACAAGAATACTGTAAAGAATCGAACATACTGTTAAATGTTTTTTTTTTTTTTTGTTAAATATTTCTTTACCTAAGCAGATCTACATGTAGAAAAGATACAAAAAATATGGGAGTTCTGGCATATACCTGCAATCCCAGCATTTAGGGATGATCAGGAGTTGGAGGCCAGCCTGGGCTACATAGTGAGGTCAAGACCAACCTACAGTGAGACTCCCATCTCAAAACACCAAAAATAAATAGAGGGCTGAGGATTTAGCTCAGCGGCACAGTGCCTGCCTGCCAAGTACAAAGTTGTGAGTTCGAATCCTGGTACCGGAAAAAAACCAAAAATAAACAAATACACAGAATAAAAAACAAAAGAAAAAATGGTATGCCTCTGTAGTGTACTTGCCGTGGAGCGTGGATGACTGGAAATGGCGGAATCACTGAGTGAGTGCTAACTGAAAGCCCGGGACATTACTATATCCTACAACCAAGCACTTAAAACACTGAATACTTAGGCTACTCTAAATTTATTAAAAATATCTTTTCTTCATTGTTATAGTTTGTATCTAACTTTCACATGCTCCCAGGTGTGGCTTCAGGAGTGACTGGATCATGAGTGGGTGTGTGAATATGGATCAAGGGCGTAATAACTGGATTAGTCCACTGACTGGTTTACCAGGGTTTTTTTTTCTTTTTTTGAGGTGCTGGGGATTGAACTCAGGACCTTGCGTGTGCCAGGCAGGCCTTTATGCCACTGAGCTATATCCCCAGCCCTTTTTTTTTTTTTGTTTAACCACGGTTCTTGGTGTAGTTAATGGGAAGGCCTCCTGGGTGTGGACAGCACCATCCAATAGGCTTGTAGCCTGGATGGGATAAAAGGGAAAGTAAGGTTGCCTCCTGCCTGCTATGGTCTGTTTCTTCTCTGCCATATGGGCCAACCTTGAGATAGGATGAACTTAAAGCCAAGCACCGCCACACCCACCACCACTTGTGGCTTCAAAGTGGTATCTGTGTTATTGGGTCATTTTCTGCAGTACTAGAGATTGAACCCAGGACCTTCACACTGAGCTACATCCTAGCCCTCAAGTTTTTATTTTTAATTTAATTTTGAGAAGGCATATGGCCACGACACTAAATTGCCCAGGCTTGCTAGGGGTATGGCTCAGTGACAGAGTTCTTGCCTTGCACGCACAAGGCCCTGGGTTTGATCCCCAGCACCACAAAAAAAGAAAGAAAAAGAAAACTGCCCAGCCTGGCTTGAACCTGCAATCCTACCTCAGCTTCCCAGAGTGCTGGCACTATAGGCACGTTATATGCCTTCCTTGGTTCTTCATTTTGATCACAAATTTATCTTTAACCAGATAATGTACATGACTATTCTGATCTATTAGTGAAAATCTTCCAGTGTTGGGACCCACGTTTTTTAAGCTTTTTAAGGAGATGGTTGAGGTCTGCGAAACCTTCTGGCAGGTCCTTCACTACATCTTTTCTTGGTGGTTTTTTTTTTCCTCTTGCTTCCTCTTTAATTATGAATGCCTATTCTAGTCCTATTATAATCTTATGGACCCATCATCACACATGCAATCTGTAGTTGATAGAAATGGTGCAGCACATGTACTTTTGGCAAAACTTTTAGAATAGAGAGAAAAGATAAATTAGAAAGTCACTTTTAACTATTTCAGAAAGAAAACAACAAAACTGATGCCAAGTAAAAAAAATACTTCAAAAGTCAGAAATAAGTCACACAAAGTTGTTGCCCAGTCAGAATATCCAACTAATGGCTAGAAATGCCAAAACTAAAAGATAACCTTGGAATCAGCTTCAGTAGCTTAGGGGATGCCTAAAAAATAAGACAATCCATCAGAACTGATGCGGGGGAGACAGAAAAAAATCTTCAGTCAAAACCACAAGACATGTCCATATTAAATTACTAGATTCACCATAACTTATAAACTGAAATACATTTACCTGGTTGTTGCGGTTTTCCTGCAGTGGTGAAGTAGCATCATCAGGAAACGAGCTTACATTTCTCCTTTTCAGCATCTGGTCATCCTTCTTAGCTTTTCTCAGCTCCACATTAACTTCTATTCGACGCCGCCTCATTTCCTTGAGAAAAGACAACAGATTCTTTCACCTTCTGCATCCATTTTTATTGCCAGATGAGAGCATTTGAAAAAGTCTTTCAAAGGTTTCACCCATTCTCAAATATATTTCCGTTTAAAAAACACTGAAGGTGGGGAAAGAAGAATACTAATGTGGCCAGGCGTAGTGGCGCACGCCTGTAATCCCAGCACTCGGGAGGCTGAGGCAGGCGGATCGCTGGAGACCACCCTGGGTTACAAAGTGAGTTCAAGGCCAGCCTGAACTGCATAGCGAAACCCTGTCTCAAAAAGACAAAGAGACAAACAAAAAAATTAGAATACTAATGTGTTAGCTGAAGAAATTACCAGGGGCTCATTCGGAGTATGGAAAAAGTTTCTTAACTGTAACTGGCATTAAAACTGTGTATTCCTTCTTGAAGAAAAAAATATACATATACACTGAAGGAAAGCAACAGAAAGTACTCACTGTACTGTCTTTTCCCTTGTTCTTGAATCTGTTCAGCCGGGCAGCTGGTGAACTAGCATTCTCGTTGGTGGACATGGTTATGAGCCAGAGAGAGAAAGCTAAAAGATGCGGGGTAGAAGAAAATTTCCCTGGTCAGTGAGAACACCACCCCGTTAGAACAGAATTACCAAACATACTCAAACCCCCACTTCCAAGGTTTCGGGACTACCGAGGCAGCGCCGGCCCAAGGATATAGAAGGGGCCCACTCCCACAAAGGGATGGACCGTCCTGAGGCGCATCTATCAGGAATATAATAAAAGCCACATAAAACTTAAGTTTCCAGTTAACCAATTTATTGAAAGATTTTAAAAACCCATTTACTTTTAATCATACACTTTTTTGCTTGTTTTGTTTTGCTTTCCGGTACCGGGACTCGAACTCACGACCCTGCGTCTGCCTGGCAGGCGCTGCGCCGCCGAGCTCGATCCCCAGCCCCTTCATCACACTTCTCCCCACACGGACGAACACCGTCACGGCAACGTGCCGTCACGTAACGGGGGGCTGATCTCGTCTCCCCCGCCTCCGCAACCCCGCCTCCGGTCCCACCGCCTCCTGCAGGCGCCGCGGAGGTCCCCCCCACCGCGTTCTGGAACCACCATTGTTCCGGGCACCGAGCCGGGCCTCAGCGCGCCCCCGCAGCCCGAGCAGAGCGCCAGCCCGCCACCACG
>NW_004955478.1:7115791-7121739 GCF_000276665.1 Chinchilla lanigera | reverse complement strand
GAGGCCAGCGCGGCCCGCGGGGCGCCGCAAAGCTCGGGCCGGCTCCGAGCTGCGTGCGCCGCTGTGAAGCGAGCGCGGGCGGCACTGAGGGGACTCACCGGCGGCGGTCGCGGCGCTCTCGAAATGTCCACCGCGGCGAAGCCCAGAAACGGTGTGCCTCGTGCAGCCTGCCGGCGCGATTTAAATTTCCCGGTGACTACGCGTTCTGATTGGCTGGTTCGAGCCTAAACTGTGGGCGCATTGGTGGATTTGAAAAACACGTTAGGCGGGGAGGGCGTAAGACCTAAAAAAGAAGGAGGGGCGAGTCTCGCGAGATGAGGGAGCGGCCGGACGATCCCAGAATGCTTCACGGGCCCAGCTGGGCTGACTGAAAGTCCCGGCTGCTGCGCTGGTTGCGGGGCGGCGGTCCAGCCAACGGAGGGCTGCTGGGCGTTTGCGCCGCGCTCAAGCGAAAAACGTACATCGCAAAATGCCTCTCAAACTCATAATTAAAAGAAAAAAAAGTTATATACAAATATATTGACTTACATCTTTTCATGTTGGGACATAGAAGGGACTAGGGTTTCTGGCCACCGTGGGAGAAAGGAGTGAAGCAGACTTGCGTTGCATTTCTGGGTTTCCTCTTTAAAAATTGCGCGATTGGAGCCGCGCGTGGTAGCACCCGCCTGTAATCCCAGCACTCGGGAGGCTGAGGCAGGAGGATCCTTGCGAGCAAGACCAGCCTGGGATACAAAGTGAGTTCAAGGCCAGCCTGAACTGCACAGTGTAATGCTGTTTCACACACAAACACACACACACACACACACAGTTGCGCGAGAAGACTATAAACGCTGCAAACACGCTAACGAAGAGTTTACACTTTCTCGACTTAAATCTAGAATTCCAAGTATTCCTAGTTGCCAAGTATTGCTATTTGCCGCCTTTTCTATTTTTCTGCATATGTATTTGTGTGTATATACACACATGTAATTTTTATGCATTACTTCTTGAGCCTTTGGAGGGTTTCAGAAGTCACGTCTCTACCGTTAAGTGTTTATCAATGCATCTCCAAGGAAGGGATTCTTAAAAATTATATAACCGTGCCACAAATCATCCAATTCAGAAAAAAAAAAAAACTATCACGTGCATTTAATACAGAGTCCCTGTTCACGTTTCATCGTGCACTTTTTTCGAAAAATTCATCAAACATAAGCATCAGGATCGTGGGCCATTTTTGTTTTCTTTCTGTAGTTTTCTCGTGCTCTAAAGGAACACGTTAGAAAAGTTGTATTGGTTTAGTTTTTTTATTACAAGTAAATTCAAATGGCGAACTTCGTGCACTCTTCCAAGTGTTCATGCCAGCCTCGCTCCAGTGTAGCCACTGAGGAGTATCAAGGGCTTGCTGTTATTAGCGACCAGCATAACCCCATCCCCCTAAGGGCAAGAATGTGGAAGGAATTCGTCCCTGAACCAATCATTGCTGGACATTCTCTTGACTACTGTGATTGGCTGGAGGCAGCCACGTGACCCAAATTCATCCAGTTGGGAAGCCTTTGTTTGGTGGCTGGAGATAGCCCAGCTGCCGCTGGTCTGAATAGAGAACTGTGAATTGGAAAACCTGAATAAGGAAGCTGTAGAAAAATCTTGAGAGCTCCGGAGAACAATCAGCCCTATCCCTGAAGGTTGCGGTTATTCCTCTAAAGGGTCTCACTTAGGTGACCCCGTGCATTTCCCTTGTATTGACAAGTTGGGTTTTTTAAACTTGCAAATAGTGAGTCCTGCGTTCCCACGAGTGTTATTTTACGTGTGCTGATACGTTTAATTGCCACACCTCCCCGAGGCAGCCCTGTTATCTGTTCCATTTCACAAGACTGAACTGTGAGTGCGTAAGCAATTTGTGCAAACTTACACACCAAATGGCAGAAGGGATTCAGACCCAACTGCTTGACCCACGATCTCTGCTTTAGGCCCCTGTTCTGTACTTGCATCTCAAAATAACTTGAAACAGAAAGTTGCCTTGAAAAGATACAGTATTGTCCTGCCTGACACTGCTTGCCCCACTCTTAGCTCTGGGAGTTTGGATGGGGATAAAAGGTCTTTATCTGGCCTAAGCCGATCAGTACATTCTGTCCCCTGCCGCAGGGACTGGTTTGACGATGGCTGTGGTTTGCGGTTTTGTCTGCCAAAGGTTCATGTGCTAAAGCTTGGTCCCCAGTGTGTCCCTGTTGAGATGTGGTGGAAGTTTCAAAGGTAGGGCCTTAGCCCGGGTATGGTGGTGCATACCTGAGATCCCAGCACTCGGGAAGCTGAGGCAGGACAATCACCATGAGTTCAAGAGCCGTGTGGGCTAAAGCGAGACTCTAGCTCAAAAAACAATAACACTTTCATTGTCTGCTTAAACTGCAGTAATCAATACCACAGGCTGGGTGACTGAAACAAGAGAATTTATTTTCATACAGTCCTGGGGGCCAATCGCCTGAGACTAGGGTACCAGCGTGCTCATCTTCCCGTGACGGTTCACCCTTACCCTGCAGATGGCCATCTGCTCCCATTCGCTCACATGGTCTCTGTGTGTAAGTGCAGAAGCAGAAAGCAAGAGTGCTTGCAAAGGCGCCCTGCATCTCCTCTTCTTAGGGTACTCATTCCATTTTGAATCCGGAATGTCCCCGAGGTGTGTGTGTTAAAGGCTTGAATCCTAGGGCACCGATATTCAGAGGTGGGCTTTTAGAAGAGGAATTAGTGAATTAGCTCATTGATGGGTTTATAACTTGAGGTGTTATTGGGAGGCTGTTACTTAACAGCGTGGGGCTTGAGGGAAGGGAATGCGTCATGCTATACAACCTTGGGAACTGTATCTTGTCCTTCACCCTTTCACCTCAGCTGTCTCCCTGCTTCCTGGCTTCCATAAGGTGAGTAGCTTCCCTGTCCCAGACCCATCTGCCATGATGTTTCTGCCTCACCACAACCCTAAATGCAATGGCGCCATCTGACCATGGGCTGAAACCTCCGAAACCATGAGCTGAAATAAACCTTTCCTCCTTTCAGTTGCTATTCCCAGGTATTTTGTCACAGCAACGGAAGGGTGACTCGTGCAGGGTCCTAGTCTCACGACCTCTTCTTCTAGCCCTAATTACCTCCCAAAGGCCCCTGCTGCACATACAATTGCACTGGGGTAGTGGATTTTGCTGAGGGACACATTCAGTCTGTAACATTCAGATTCTCTGCCTTGGAAATTTGTATCTGGAGTGGAAACACACAGGAAGAAAGGGGCTGGAGCTGAGTTGTCAGAAAGAAACAGCCCAAGGGCTGGGGATTTAGCTCATCGGCACAGTGCCTGCCTGGCAAGCGCAAGGTCGTGAGTTTGATTCCTGGTACCAGAAAAAAGCCAAAAAAAAAGCCAAAAGAAAAGAAAGAAGCAGCCTAGAGAGAGAGAGAGAGAGAGGAGTCATTTGCCAAGGAGGCTGACAGCCTTTGGTTTCTGTCGTCCTTCTAGGCCTCCTTGTTAAGTCTCAGTCCTGTGAACTACATAAACTATGCATACAACAATCCTCAAACCAGCCTCTTGCTGGTCTGAATTAGAGTGGCAGCAATCACTGATTGCTCCCCAAAGCACACCTCGCATTTGGTAAATTGTTGCTGCCAGTGGGTGCCTCGCCCATGACTGCATCTCGGTGTCCTTGGATCCAGGTGAGACCCTAAGGCTAGATCACAGGAAAGTGATGGGTTTGTCTTCTGGGTCAGATTTTAAGAAGTAGATACAGGCCGGGGAGATAGCTCAGTGGCATAAGCGCCTGCCTGGCAAGCACAAGGTCCTGAGTTCGATTCCTGGTATTTAAAAAAAAAAGAAGAAGAAGAAGTAGATATGGTCGGGGGAGAAAAGTAGATACAGTGGTACCTCGGTTCGCGAACTTGATTCTTTCTGGTCGCAAACTAAGTTGGATGAGAACCGAATCAAATTCAGTGCTTAGGTTCAATGTTGACCTTATGGGGAAATTTGACTGGGTTCTCGTCCGGTTCAGTTTGCGGCCAGAACTGTGGAGAGAACGGAGCTCATGTACGTCTCCTTTCTCTTGTCTCTCCCCTCGCCTCCCTTTCCTTGGCTTGCAGCCACAAGGCAAAGATAGTGACGCCGCAAAACGGAGGGACCCTGGAGTCCTGGGTCTCCTGCCAATCAGAGACTCCTCTGTTAGATTTTACATAAGGAAAAGTCTGTTGTGAGAGGCCACAGAGACGATTGGGTTTATCTTGTGTGGCAGCTCAGATGGCTCTAATTACCATCCTCAGCGCTGGCCTATGCTGCCGGCAACCCAAATCCCCCGGTTCGCGAACTTGATTCTTTCCGGTCGCTTCCGGAAGCAGGGAGGCGAGAAGCAGGGAGACTGAACGAACAAGCGGTACTGGGGTTAAGAAGCTCGCAACAGACTCGCGGGGAGAGAAGAGACGTCTGACGGGTTCAGTCCGGAGGCTGAGACGGCGCGAGCGGCCGGTGATTTCCTCTAGTTCTGATACAACGGGCGGCAGTCGGGAACGCCAGTGAGCTGCGCTGTCGCCCTCGGGAGGGAAGCTTTGGGGGTGCAGGCGCTGCCGCAAAGGACTCTCAGAGGGGACGGGAAAGCTGACGTGAACTCAGCTGGCACGCTCATGGTGGCGTTGTCAATGGTTTTCAATGATTTTGCTCCCTAGGGAATTTGTTTTGTTTTCTTTTTTTGAAACAGGATCTCACTATGCAGTCCAGGCCGGCCTTAAAATCACTATATAGCCCAGGCAGGCCTCAGACTCACAGAAATCCTCCTGCCTCAGCCTCCCGAGTGTTGGACCTGGGGTAACTTGCTTGCTCCTGGAGTGGACATTCTCAGTTCCTGGTAAATCCCCCCCACACACACACACACACTGGCTTCCTCACTCTCTGAGGAAGGGCGTCTGTGGTGGTAGGCATGGCTAAGCAAAAGCCATTGTCTTTTTGTCCCCACCGAAGAGTAATTTAGCAGGCGAACTGCATCCTTGTGAAAACGCAGAGATTAGCGGCATGTTGGAGACGGACAGTACCTGTGCTCTCTCTGGGAAGCAGCTCTCCAGAAGCTCCAGGTGACCGTGTGCCCGAGCCCTGAGCGTGGCCATGCACTCAGTGACGAGCAGAAGCAGGGAGGCGTGGCCGGGCCGGGAGGCAGGAGACGGCTGCATGCCCGAGGCACTGCTGTTCCCAGCTTCGGGCTTTGCGGCCTCAGTGAACACTCAGGGCATCGGGTGACCAGTTCCTTGAGGAAGGCAGAGAGAGGTCGAGAGGAGCTCTGTGCGACACGCTGGCGTCAGCTGAAGTAGACCGCTCGGGACTGATGGCCTCGCAGGAGGCGGCCCTAAGCAGTAGAACTCCCTGCGGAGGAGAACCTCGAGCACTACGCTTTTTTTTTTTTTCTCCCAGTACCGGGAATCGAACTCATGACTTTGCACTTGCCAGGCAGGCGCTGTGCCACTGAGCTAAATCCCCAGCCCCCTAAAGTTTTTATTTATTTATTTTTCTTAATTTTTTTTTTTTTTATTTTAAAGAGTAAAAGAAGGATAACATAGTCACAGGGGCGCTTACCAAATTACAGACAAAGTGGTAGGGAATTATCAATGGTTACTGTTTTACATATTGTTATCTACAAGATAGTTTCTCGGGAAAACAAATAGACAAATAATAGTGAGTTACCGACAAAAGAGGTAGGAGATTATCAATAGTTATTGTACTATACTTTGATATCTTCAAAGTGGCTTCTAAAGAAAATAAATAGAGCTACATATGAGTGAACAATTGAATAATCATTCACTATTCTCAATGGTTGTTCTAGGAAACACATAATAATAAACATACATGCTTTAACAAAATAGCATAGGAACAATACAAACATTACAGAGTTATGGATAATTAGTAGGAAAATATCAATGGCTGTTAAATGGTGGTATCTTCAAAGTGGTTTCTCAGGAAGACA
>NW_004955478.1:7103396-7107611 GCF_000276665.1 Chinchilla lanigera | reverse complement strand
CTCCTACCATCTTGTCTAGTGAAACTCTATATTGTCTCTAATGTTTTATTGAAGAATTATTTTCTTATTCTCTTTAATGGTTTGAGCAATCTTTCATTCTTACATCTGATAATCTGGGCAATGAAGGTGAGGATAGGGATCTGCAATTAATAACCACCGTTGAATTGTATTAATTTGTCTTGAGACCCTGTATCATTCCCTGTATCATTTTGAATGTTTTTGCTTTGATTTGTTTATATTCGTGATACTGGTATGCTGCTACTGTTCTATTTTTTTTGTTTGTTTGTTTCTCATGTACTACTCTCTTTAAAATTAAAAAAAGAAGGAACAATTTAAAAAAGTAAATTATGTCCCTAATTAATATTAAGTTTTAAGTTTCATCCGGCTGATAAAACTTAAGGTTTTATCCTGTGTGTATGTGACATATTCATAATCATTTAAAATTTTTATTTATTTGTGTATTCATGGTCCTGGGGATTAAATCCAGGGTCTTCCCACTGAGCCTTTCCTTCTCTTTCTTTTTTTCTTTTACTCTTTCTTTCTTTCTTTCTTTCTTTTGTCTTTTTGAGACAGGGTCTCACTCTGTAATTCAGGCTGGCCTTGAGCTCACTTTGTAGCCCAGGCTGGCCTCAAACTCCCAACAATCCTCCTGTACTTAAGTTTTACCTGGCTGAATTTAAATGAATTTTATTCAAACACTTCCAGTAACTACACTTTGCCATATCCTTCCTAAGGGCTCTATCTTTGAGTTTAGATATAATATATGTTCTCTTTGGGGGAAATAGACTTCTCCAAATAACTGGATTCATAGTCATATTATACAAAAGATCACAATTTATTAATGTTCACAAATCTCCAAATTGATCTTTTCTTTTCTGTTTTTATTTTCTCTTTTCCTTTGTTTCCCATTGTTTCCCTCACTATTGGGGATTGAAGCCAGGTCCTTTCCATTGACCTATATCCCCAAGCCTGTCTTTCTTTCTTTCTTTCTTTTTTTTTTTTTCTTGGAAATCAAAATCACGACCTTGTGCTTGCCAGGCAGGCACTGTGCCACTGAGCTAAATCCCCAACCAATACAACAAATCTGATAGCGCTATCATTAGTTAAAAACTGTCAATTTCATTCCAAGCTCTTATCCCAAGGCCTGGCATGTGAAGTGAGGAAGGATAGGACATACTGGGACTCAGGTTAGATATCCAACCCTGGGTGAGCATAATATCAAAGACAACCTTTTCAACATGAAAGAATGTGGCCACATTTACAGTGATTTAAAGTGTTTGCCTAAAATTCTTTCATTTTGATTCTTCCAGATAAATATCAAGTATTAATTAGGGTCATTATTTTTAATGATAGGCTATTCTTATGGGTTTAAACAACTCTAGCTGGGCATGGAGGCCCATCCCTATAATCTTAGCACTTTGGGAGGCTGAAGCAGAAGGATCAAAAGTTCAAACTCAGCCTGAGCAACTAATTGAGTGACTTAGCAAGACCCTGGCTCAGAGTGAAAGGCTGAAAAGAAAAGGCTCAAAACCAGGCATGGTGGCACACACCTGTAATCCCAGCACTTGGGAGGCTGAGGCAGGAGGATCGTTGGGATTTGAGGCCAGCCTGGGCTACAAAGTGAGCTCAAGGCCAGCCTGAATTGCAGAGTGAGACCCTGTCTCAAAAAGACAAAAAAAAAGAAAGAAAGAAAGAAGGAAAGAAAGAGTAAAAGAAAAAAAGAAAGAGAAGGAAAGGCTCAGTGTGAAGACCCTGGATTTAATCCCCAGGACCGTGAATATACAAATAAATAAAATTTTTAAATGATTATGAATATGTCACATACACACAGGAAAGTGACATGAGTGTGTAGTTCAACCAGTGTTCACAGACAGAACACATACGTGCAGCCAGAATGCTGCTCAAGAAACAGGACCTATTTCGTGGTGGTGGTGGTCCTCCACCCGTTCCCCAGATCACTGCCTCCTTCTGGTGACCCGTGGCCTTCTACTCTTTGTGGTTGTTTATTTTGATTTGGGTTATTGAGACAGGGTCTCATTATGTAGTCGGAATTGTCCTGGAATTTACAATCCTCTTGCCTCAGCCTCCCCAGTGGTGACATTACAGGCCTGTGCCACTGTGGCTGATATATGGCCTTAGTTCTTTTTTGTCTTCTTTTTTTGTCCTTTTAGGCAGTCTTTCACTTTGCAGTTCAGGCTGGCCTTGAACTCTGTAATCCAAGTGGGCCTCGAACTCACAAGGATCCTCCTGCCTCAGCCTCCTGAGGGCCGGTGGCCTGGATGGATGGATGACGGATGGATGGGATTACAGGTGTGTGCCGCCACACCCCCCTAAATTTTAGTTTTTATTCATGCTATTTTTTAAGAGTAGGAAAATTTATTGGGGGATAGGAATGGGGAATAGGATTAGCTCCTCAGAAACAGGAGGGACCCCGCATTACCCAAATTTCCTTTTTTAAACGTGTGGATGAGTATGAACATGTATGAGCACTGTCTTAGCCCAGCTTTTCAAAACTCACTTAAGACTGTTAGATAACACATCCGAATGTATATTAGCATAGAATGTTAGTGCTGGAAAGTATACTTGAACATTTGCCAGGTTCCCACACGCTTCAGTGAAATAAATCGGACTCGTGTGTAAACACCACATAGTCTCTCTGGTGTGAGAAGAACAGATGCTGTGAAATGGGAAGAAAATGTCAAGCGGGAAGAGGAACTGGGGAGCGGGGAGGGGAAAGGAGGGAAGCCACGGAGACCAAGCTTTCGTACCTGAGGAGGGGAGGAAGGGGCGAATCGAGGGGAGGGCGGGAAAACCCACTCGGCATACATCTGTACGGCCGCAAATCCCCTGCCATGAATGCGATCACTGTACCTAAAATGTGCCGATAAACCTGATTTCAAAATAAAGACTAAAACTTACCACGACCCCGCCTTAAAGTAACAGTAAGCGCCCTAATCCCAGCACTCCGGGTGGCGGAGGCAGGAGTATTGAAGGTTCAAGCCGGGCCTGGACAATTTACCTATTAGCGGGCCTCTGTCAATCAATCAAGCAATCAAGCAATGAAGCAATCAATCCCTAGTTTAGAAAAATTAGGTAAAAACGCCATTTTTCTACTCTTGGAAATTCCCAGAATCAGAAGCGCGAGCGTCGCCCTCACCGAAACGCGGGAGCAAAGGGTCAGGGCTGCGCGGTGCGGGAGCACGCGGGGAGCCGCGGTCTCAGGACCGGCCAGCAGGGGGCGCCGGCCCGGGCGAGGTCGCGCGGGGGCACCGAGTCCCTGCGCACCGCGAGGCGGCTCCGAGAACGGCTGCGCCCCGCTGCGCGAAGCGTTTGTGCTCCTCGCCAGAGACCCCGAGGGTCCCGGAGCCCAGGGGCTGAAGTGGGGTCCGGAAATCGCGGCAGGGCTCGCTCTGGGGGGGAGGCTCGACCCGGCCACCGCGCTGTGCATCCCGGGCCTCGCTGAAGCCTGAGCCCGGCTTGCGAGGACCAGGCCCCCGAGAGAGGAACGGTGGCCTAGATGGATGGACGGATGGATGATGGATGGATGGGTAGATGATGGATGGGTGGATAGATGGATGGATCGATGGGTGATGATGGATGATGGATGGATGATGGGTAGATGGTGGATGGATGGATGGACGAGTGGATGATGGATGGATGGGTGGATGATGATAGATGATGGATGGATGATGGAAGGTGGATGGACGGATGATGGATGGATGGGTGGATGATGGATGGATGGATGATGGATGGATGATGGATGATGGATGGATGGGTGGGTGGGTTGATGATGGGTGGATGGATGGATGGATGATGGAAGGTGGATGGATGGATGATGGATGATGGATGGATGATGGATGATGGATGGATGATGGATGGATGGATAGATGGATGGGTGGATGATGGATGATGGATGGATGGGTGGGTGGGTTGATGATGGGTGGATGATGGATGGATGATGGATGGTGGATGGATGGATGAGTGGATGATGGATGATGGATGGATGGGTGGGTGGGTTGATGATGGGTGGATGGACGGATGGATGATGGATGGATGGGTAGATGATGGATGGGTGGATAGATGGATGGATGGATGATGGATGGATAGATACATGGATGGGTGATGGATGGGTGAAAGATGGATGGATGGATGATGGATGGATGGGTGGATGGATGGATGATGGATGGATGGATGATGGTTGGATGATGATGGATG
>NW_004955478.1:7097579-7103046 GCF_000276665.1 Chinchilla lanigera | reverse complement strand
GGCTTTTATCTTGGCATAGGGTCTAACTGAATTGTCCAGGAGGACTCGAATTTAGGAGCCCCAGTCTCCCTCAGTGCTGAGATTACAAGCATGTGCCACCATGCCCAGCTTGGATCAGGTCTATAAGATTTGACAGCCGGACGCAGTGGTGCATGCCTGTAGTCCTGGCACTCAGGAGGTTGAGGCAGGAGGATCACTGTGAATTCAGCCTGGGATACATAGTTCAGGAGCAGCTGAGCTATACATCGCGACCCTGTCTCAAAAAACCAAACCAAACCAAACCAAACCAAAACAAAACAAAGCACAACACAGTGAGTTCAAGGCCACTAAATAGCAAGACCCTCTCCCCCTCCCCCCAAAAAAGACATGACAGACAGGCAGGGTGATGCATATCTGTAATCCCAGCACTCAGGAGGCTGAGGTAGGAGGATCTCCAGGAGTTCAAGGCCCGTTTAAGCTACATAGTGCATTCAGGACCAGCCTGAGCTACATACTGTAGTGAAACTCTTGGGGAGGCTGAGGCAGGAGCATCACTGAGTTTGAGGCCAGCCTGGGCTACATAGTGAACTCAACGCCAGCCTGAACTGCATAGCGAGACCCTTTCTCAAAAAAAAAAAAAAAAAAAAAGAAAGAAAGCAAAAGAAGAAACAGGATCTTGGTAAGCTGCTAAATCGCCCAGGCGAGGCTTGAATTTTCAATCCTCCTGCCTCAGCCTTCCAGAGAATTGGGGTTACAGACCTGTGCCCCACGCTCAGTGACCACTCTCCCCTTCGGAGACCTAGTCTCTAAGTGGCACAGGCTGGCCTCACACTTGCGATCCTCTTGCCTCAGCCTCCAGAGTCCCTCGATAAAAGTGTGTGTGACCACGCCAGACTCCCAGGATCGTGTTTAATGAACAGACCCCTTGGTGCTGGATTGCTGAGTGGAAGAGTGTGATAATTTCAATTTCTTTGCTGCATACTGCTGATCGGACCCCTAGGTGTTCTGTATCAGGCTACCCCCAGGAGCCGGCAGTACGGGTGTGTGGTAAGGCCTGTTTCCCCAAGTGAGGAGCACCCTTATTTCATGTGCTTGCTGTTCAAAGGGTTTTTTTTTGGGGTTTTTTTTTTTTTAAGATTTGTCTTTGTTGGTGAGATTTTTTTCATAGGTTTATTGTGTATTTCAATGTTTTTTGTTAATTGTCTGTCTATATGATTTGTCTATATATGGTACAAGTATTTCCTCAGATCATTTTGCTTAATTTTAAACCTTTCAGTGATTTTTTTTTTTTTTTTTTTTTTTGAGACAGGGTCTCAGTGTAGTTCAGGCTGGCCTTGAACTCACAGTGATGCTCCTGCCTCAGCCTCCCGTGTGCTGGGATTTCAGGTGTGAGCAGGACCAGCCACATGAAGAAACACATAGAGCGAGCTCTGGCGGGGTTCCACGTGTGGCGCTCCCGTGCCCCTCCCCGGATACAGCTGTACCTCCCTCTGACACATCACCTTGGTCACCAACCAGAAAGCTCAGCTGAGCTTCAGAGTCCAGGGTGGGCTCTTCTTTACCTTAAGTATATGTGACTGATTAAATTACTGGCTAAGCACTGAACTCAATCTCCAGCAGCCTTCTCCTCCCTAGAGATCAATGAGCCGGCTCCAAGTGCCCTGTTGTAGTCAGGGTTTGGAAGGAAAACAATTTAGTACAGGACACATAATTTATAGGATTATTTTGCAACAGCCACCCAAAGAGTCAAATACAAAAGAGTGCAGGAAGTCTGTCCACACACTAAAGACCCAAAGAACCCAGCCGAGGGCCTGGATCCCTCGGCAATGTCCTGCTAAAGCTCATGCAGGGCCGGGGATATACTTCAGTGGCATACGCGCCTGCCTGGCAAGCTCAAGGCTCTGAGTTCGATTCCTGATACCAAAAATAAATAAATAAATAAATAAATAAAGCTCATGCAGTGTCCCGCAGTATGAGTCTAGCTAAAGTCCTAAAGCCCACGACAACGTCTCATGCAGGCCTGTTTCATGGCTCTGCACTGGGAAGGCCCCAAGGGTCAGTGGTGGAAGCTAGAAAGTCTGTGCCAGCGGGATGAGGGATCTGAACGGGAGTCGGGAAGCAACACTCAAAGTAAGGACCAGAGCTCCCCCGAAGGGTACCACAGCCATCCTCAGCGACAGCGAGGTCCCAAGCTCCTCCGACATGAAAACAGCAGAGCCCGTATCAGGAAAACGACGAACTTCTCCAGGAGGATCAACAGCGCACGATTATCCCCGCCGGTTTGCTTTTTACGCTGCCGGCAACAGTCCTCAGGTGGGCCGCCCACACCCAGCGCCACGCTGATCAGCTCAGCTGAGGGTTACAAGTTGATGACCAGTTGTCAATCCACTGTATCCCCACAGCTGATCCTCTTGTGATCTTTCTGGTGATCCATCCCAATGCTTTCTCAGGACCCTCAGAGTCACCTCACTAGCATAAATTCAGGGGTGACCCAGGGAACTTGTGAATGACAAAGCCATTTTCATCACTTGGGAAATTCCAACATGTAGTAGATGCTTAATAAATATTTGTTAAGCCAAAAGATATTAAAAATTCTACCCAGTACCCCCCCCCCCCCCCCCCCACAAAAAAAAACAGGTAAGAATACAGTTGACTTGCTTATATTTGGGCCAGGGATATAGCTCAATGGCATAAGCACCTGCCTGGCAAGCACAAGGTCCTGAGTTTGAGTCCTGGTTAAAAAACAAAACAAAACAAAAAACCCCACAAAATTCTATGCATGGCCGGGGAGAAGATATCATTTAGGTAGGGTATGGTGGTGCACACCTGAAATCTCAGCAACTGAGAGGCTGAAGCAAGAAGATCATGGTGAATTTAAGGCCAGCCTGCGGTATAAAGTGAGTTCAAGTCCAGCCTGAACTGCATCGTGAAACCCCATCTCAAAAAGACATAAAAAATGTCAGCTAAGTCCCTGGGCTCTTCCACTGACAGGAATCCACAGCTGCTACGCAGAAGAAGCACGAGCCTGTGGAAACCAGTGCTGTGACCCCTCCAATCAGATGACAGCGTGGCCCACCGCCTGCCCTGGTCTCTCTGCCACGCACCCTGATGGCAATCCGACTTCTCCCGCGGCCTGGTCATAGAAAGACAGCGTGAGGCGGGCTGACAGAAGTGTGTCCCTCTGCCTGCGTCCGTGCCTCCTGAACTCATAAGCTTCCTTCTGGCTGAGCAGCTCCTTTCTCTCTCTACGCCCTCCACCACCAGTGAGTCCTGCCTAAGCCCTGGCTCTGGGCGTCAGCAACTTCTTCCGGCCGCTGCCCTGAAGTTTCAGGAACACCCGAAGTTGCGCCTGGGTGATGTGGATGTACCGTCTGGAAGTTATGTCTAACACGAGGTTGTGACCGAGAAAGCTTAAGCCTGATTAGGTACAGGGCCTTGTGCGTGCCAGGCAAGTGCTCTGCCACTGAGCCACAGCCTAGCCCAGCCCAGCTTAAGCCTAACCAATGTTACTGTATTTGACTTAAGAGTCTGTGGAAGGGGCTGGGGATATAGCTCAGCAGCACAAGCACCTGCCTGGCAAGCGTGAAGTCCCTAGTTCAATTCCTGGTACCAGGAAAAAAAATTTCAATCTGGGGCCCAGGAGCATGAAGTTAAGAGTGTTTATCTGGTCTCATACAGAGTCTGAAGCCAGGCATGGTGTTGCTCACCTGTAATCCCAGCACTCAGGAGGCTGAGGCAGGAGGATCTGCCAATTTGGGCTATACAGTGAGTTCAAAGCTATCTTGAATCACATAGCAAGACCCTGTTTTCTTTTTTTTCTTTTTTGTCTTTTTGAGACAGGGTCTCGCTATGCAGTTCAGGCTGGCCTTGAGCTCACTTTGCAGCCCAGGCTGGTCTCGAACTCCCAATGATCCTCCTGTCTCAGCCTCCTGAATGCTGGGATTACAGGTGTGCGCCACCAGGGCCGGCTGAACCTGTCTTAAAAGCAAGAAACAAAACAAAAAACCAGTCTGAGACACTGACTGCTCCGCAGGACAGGGCCAGGGAGCAGAGGAGTCATCCTGTTTGAGGAAACAGACCGTGCTGCTCTGCACCCGGATGAGGGAAGATTAGCCCCGCCCCGTCAGCTGCAATTTGACTTAATGCTCATCAGGCACCTCTGGTTAAGAAGCAGACCTCTGGCTCATCTTGCTTGTGGCCGCTCCAAGCCAAGTTGATAAGCGCTAGCCTGGTTTATGCATCTGCTTTTAGGCTTTGGCCCACCATCGGTCCTCCGACAGAACTCAGCAGAGCTACAGGAAGAACGGTGTTGCCCTCCGGTGTATCGTCAGCCTGTGGCCGGCCAGCCTCTACATTTTATAATTTAGTTTTTCTTTTGCAGCGCTGGCAGTGCCGCCAAGGCCCTGCTCCGGGTCTGACCAGCCTCTTTCCAGAGCACATACTCACCTCCCAGGGGTCCTTAAACTGCAACAGCCCCACCGAGGACTCTGCCCTGCAGGCTCCCTGAGGCTGTCCTCTTTGGAGGCCCCCAGTGGCCGGGAGCTCGCGGCCACAAACCCTCCAAGCAGCCTGCTTTTAGCCAGGCGCGGTGGTTCATGCCTGTAACCCCTCATCCGCGCTACAAGGAGAGCTCAAGGTCAGCCTGGACCACATGGCCAGACCTATCAAAAAAATCGTCTGTTTTCCTGGAGACCGTAGTCGTGAAGGTATTCCTTCTCTGGGAGAGCTTATTAAGGTCCGAAAGCAGGGCCTTTGTCCTGAGATACAATCGCAGCCACCCCCGCCTCTTGTGTGACAGATCTCAATCCATCGCCTTGCTGGGTTCTAACGTGTGATCCTCCTGGTTTACAGGCAGGCACCACCATGCCATGCCTAGAGAATGGTTTGTGTGTGTGTGTGTGGTACCGGGGATCAAACTCAGGACCTTACGCTTGCCAGGCAGGCGCTTGTGCCACTGAGCTACATCCCCAGCCCTGTTTGTTTATCTTTGCCTTTTTGAGACAGGGTCTCGCTATACAGTTCAGGCTGGCTCAAGCTCACTTTGTAGCCCAGGGTGGCCTCCAACTCGCAGCAATCCTCCTGCCTCAGCGTCCTGAGTGATGGAATTACAGGTGAGCACCACCACGCCTGGTCTTAATTGGTTTTTTGAGACAGGGTCTTGCTATGTAGCCCAGGCTAGCCTCGAACTTGCGGCAATCCTCCGGCTTCCGTCCTTTGGTGCTGGATTTATAGCTTGGGGCTCCCATGCCCAGCTCCTAGGAGATTATTCTCACTTTTTTTTTTTTTTTTTTTTGAGACCTGGTCTCACTATGTAGTTCAGGCTGGTCTTGAACTCATGGTGGTCCTCCTGCCTCAGGCTCCCAAGTGCTAGGATTATATTCTCACTTAAACTGAAATTAGACCAATCACTTCCTAGACCCTCCCTGCTGTTTTTGCATGCCTCAGTCTCTCCCAAAGGACCGACCATGAGGGGGGCCCTGCCCTCTCG
>NW_004955478.1:7094367-7096115 GCF_000276665.1 Chinchilla lanigera | reverse complement strand
GGGCGGGCCGCGGGGAGCGCGCGTCCCGGGTCCCCAGGACGCTGTCTCTTGGCCGCCGTTTCGGACGGGAGCCGGCGCAGCGACCCCGGGCGAGCCGGGCCGGCTGGGGGAAAGGGCGTGCGAAGTAGGGTCTCCCCGCGGAGGGGGTGCCCCAGGGGCCGCGCGAGGCGAGGCGGGCGGAGACGCGCAGCCCCGGCCCTTCTGCCCTGGGACACCTGCGCCAAGACCCGTCCCCCAGACCCGCACACAACTCGGGCGTGAGACGAGATGACAGGGGATGCCCGAGGGAGTGAGGAAATCAGGCGTTCTGGGCAGGATAACGCTTTTGTTCTGCTTTTATCTGGATGTCCTGTTCGCTTCACTACCTTGGGGGAAAAGTTTGCACACCTCCCAGCGCAATTTCCTTTGGGCTATTTTCCCACATGCAAACGGAATGACTGCAGCGGCATTTAACCCAAATATCAGACCGTCTCCCCCACGACAACAGATGGCCGAGTCAGCGGGGGAGCAGTTGTGAGGTCAACAGTTGACAGGCAGGCGCGGCTCCCCACCAGCACTTTCTCCGGCGGTGTGGGGTACACCCGCTCACCCCAGCGCGCTCCAAGGGCTTTGCAAGAACACGAGCCCTGGCCAGCTGTTGTTGCTGGGCGAACGCTGATTTTAAAGGAGATTATCAAGTTGGCAACATGACCACTTAATTTTTTTAAAATTATTTTATTTTATTTTTTTCCCGGTACCGGGAATCGAACTCACGACCTCATGGTTGCCAGGCAGGCACTGTGACACTGAGCTAAATCCCCAGCCCCAACATAAGCACTTTAAATAGTTGCCAGAGGTGCAAAAAAGCTCGCGACCAAGCTCTTTATTTTTTTGTCTTTTTGAAAAAAGACAGGGTCTCGCTGTGCAGCTCAGGCTGGCGTTTGAGCTCACTTTGTAGCCCAGGCTGGCCTCGAACTCGCAACGATCCTTCTGCCTCAGCCTCCCGAGTGCCGGGATTACAAGCGTGCCCCACCACGCCCGGCCTTGCGACCAAGCTCTTAATGCAAGGGAGAAATAAAAACCCTGCCCGAGCTCTTGCGCCTGCCCGGAGGGCGGCGGGCCGTGTACTCCGAGCGGTCATATTGTGTAACGGGACGTGGAAAGCTGCCCGGTTTCCAAGCTGGCTGCAGTTGGCTCCCTAACCTGCCTGCAGAGTTGGGAAAAATCATGAATGGTGCTGGAAATGTGTCTTCGCGCCTTATCATTGAGGAGTTTCTCTCCGTGCGTGCGCTTACACTCACTTACCCCGGGGCCTCCGCCTCCCGGGCAGTTAAAAACCCTTCCAAGTTGTGGTTTAGCAGTGAGTGGTGTCCAAGAAGCCAGATAAAAATCCACTCACAAATGCTCCATTCTGCAGAGACCAAGATGACAGTGTAAACACGGATGGGAAAACCAAATAGTTCCGTTGTCAGGGGCGCAGAAACAATCTGGAGAACCTGAAACCCGAGACTTTCCCTCCCCGGGGCTGCTCTCGGTGCTCTCCCAACACGCTGTGGATAGCACGAAGGCGATGTTCATATATACAGCCGTGTATGTGTTTACGCAGACCCACGTAAACATATGTGCGTTAAACCAAGGGCAAGGAGCGTGTTATTTAACCGAGGTCATCAGAAGTTCGAGCTCTGGAACACGCAGCGGGCTGCGACCGGCGAAGCTGGACGCGAGCAGGACCCCGCACGGGACGATCCTCCGCGCTCCCCCGGCCTCCG
>NW_004955478.1:7072767-7093772 GCF_000276665.1 Chinchilla lanigera | reverse complement strand
GACGCCTTCTGCGACAGCGAGTTCGGTGAGTGCGCGCGCGCGGCCCTCCGCCGCGCCCGGCCGGCGCCCGGGTGACCCGCTCTCCCCCTCGTGTTTCGGAGGCAGCCGTGAACGGCATCGTGCACGACGTGGACGTGCTGGGCGCCGGCGTCCGCCTGGTGACCCTGCTGGTGGACCGCGCCGGGCTGTACAAGCTGAGCCGCCTCTACGTCCGCCCCGACGGCTTCTTCCTCCGCGCGCACGTGCTGGCCCTCGACTCCTCCCGCTGCAGGAGGCCGTGTCCGGAGCTCAAGCCGGGTAAGCAGCGGCCGGGGCGGGCTCTAGGCGGTGCGCGCGTCCCCCCCGTGGCTCGCACGGCGGAGCCCGCCCTGGGGACCGCGGCCCCTTTGGGGGGGCGTGCACGGCGTTTCCGCACAGGCCCCCGGCGCACTCCCCCGGACATCGGCGGGGACTGGCACGCGGGGCGCCGGGACGCGTGGGCAGAGGGGACCCATGGGGGCTCCGCACAGAACCGGAGCGAGAACGGCGCGGGCACGTGTGGGGAGGTTGTGGCACGTCCGCTCCCGTGCTCTGCGGTCAGCACCGCCGTCTGTGATGCTGGCCGTTCACAGACTGACTTTACGCCCGTCGGCCGTGGGCGCAGCGGGGTGAGACTCGAGCTAAGCGGTTCTTAAGGCCCTCCGTGTTTGTCGCGTGGCGTTTCAGTGGCACTGTGGTTTCTGGTTCCCTGGTGCAGGCAGCAGGTACATTGTGATGGGCCACCTCTACCACAAGAGACGCCAGCTGCCCGCAGCCCTGCTCCAGGTCCTGCGAGGGCGGCTGCGTCCAGGGGACGGGCTGGTCAGGAGCAGCAGCAGCTACGTCAAAAGGTTTAACAGGACCAGGGACCGGCAAGTTCAAGGCGCCGCTCACGCCCAGTGCATCTGAAGCGCCCGCGCCGGCCCTGGAGGATCCCGAGCGCCTTGGACTTCAGCTGAAGGGTTTATCTTCACGGCGGTGGCGTCCTCCTTTAAAGCCGGGCCCACCGCTACTACAACAGCTTGTGGAGCTGGACCTCTCACCTGGAAAGCGCCACTCTATCTGCAGAATGCTGCTTCAGGGGCGCGCTTCTGAGCTCACAGGCAGTCACTGGACTGCAGGGCCAGTGACTCAGGCAGTCCAGACACCTACCTGTCCAGTTAACAGATCACTGCTTCATGTGAAATTTTTAAATTATTTTAATTTAACACATTCTTCAGTAGAAATAGTTCACAAAAACCCATTTTTTGTATTTATACAATTTTGAGTAGTTTATAGCAGGTTCAAACCAGATTTTACACTCAAACCACATTTTAAAACTGCACACATAATAAGCATACTAGTCAACGACATTTATGTACGAAATGTCATTTAGAACTCCAGGGTCAGAGCCCAGGACAAGGGTTAGTGTTCTGCATGTAAAGGGTACTAAAGGGCTTAATCCAAGAAAGCGATATTCAAAGCCAGGTGTCCCTGATGTACCAAAATGTAAGCCATTCTCACGCCTTCCTGCTTCTAGCAAGTCGTGTTTTGTGTCAACCTGGATGCTTATTTCAATGCCTCATGTATCTGAAGTCATTTTTCTATTACGACCAAGTATCATGTTTGTTTGTAAAGCAGTAAATCTTGCTTTGAAATCACATCTTGGGTGCGCCTGTTATTTTTTTAGTCTTTTTGAAAAAAAGCTTTTCTCAAACATACTTCCAAAATCCTAGTACCAGTGTCCATCAGTGACAGCTCACAAGCAAGTGACTCTCACATGTCTTCAGTTGGTTTTAAAAGGGTTAATCCCCAGCTCAATTTAATAAATTATTTCATACTTGAAATAATTACTTCACAAAGACGTTACAATTTTTGCAGGTCAAGCTGTACCTCAGTTAATCTGAAGCACCGTGAACAGACACCAATCTGTGTGCACACCGCTGCCGACAGAGTAGGCGGCCTGTCTGGTCTGTAGGTGATGCGCTCCTGGAGCTCACACTTTCTTTAGCTGCAAGTGGAGCACAGAAGCTCTGTGTACTAAGGACGTACAGGGCAGACACGAGAGCTGACCGGGAAGCAAGTGGCAACGGCATAAGACATAACTGTGATATTTCCTCTCCTGCCTCAAACATGGGGGTTAGAGGTAAAGCTGAATTTCTGCATATTCTGTGGTAAATCATTACAGAAGGACTGAGATAATTTTTCAAAATTGAATTTTGCCTTAATTTATTAAAAATTTTTTACCAGCAATCGCAGCTACAGGGAAGCTGAGGCAGGAGGATTCCAAGTTCTAGGCCAGTCTGGGCACCTTACCAAGATGTATCTCAAAATAAAAAGAGCTGGGGATGCAGCTCACTGGTAAGAGTGCCTAGCATGCTTGAGGCCCTGGATTTGAACACCAGCAATGTTTGCTAAAAATTTTTTGGGGAATCGACTCACTACATAAATTATTGGCAATAGAGCACGCAGCTAATAAAGCATTTAGGAGTTAAGTTTTCTTCTTTGCTGTGCTAAACAAACACTGTGAGCCTTCTGCCTCAGCCTCCCAGGGTGCTGGGATTACAGGTATGCACCACCATGTACAGCTAGGAGTAAATTTTCCTTAAGTCAAAATTAAGCCAGACACAGAGGTGCATACCTACAATCCCAGCATCCTGGGAGGCTGAGGCAAGAGGATCCTTTAAGTTTGTGCCAAGCCTGGGAAGCAGCAATACACTCCTCAAAATAAAAACTAAAAAAACGGCTGGGGATGTAGCTCAGTGAAGGCCCTGGGTTCAACCCCCAGCACCACCAAAAAAAACAAGGGTGAGGAAAAGATGATCCGGTCAGATGTTTCAGCCTAAAGAATTCTAAATGGGTCTAGTTTAAGAGGAAAAAAAAGCTGGGCATAGTGGCACACACCTGTAATCCCAGCACTCGGGAGGCTGAGGCAGGAGGATCGTTCGAGGCCGAGTTCGAGGCCAACCTGGGCTACAAAGTGAGCTCAAGGCCAGCCTGAACTGCATAGCGAGACCCTGTCTCAAAAAAAGACAAATAAGCAAAAAACAAAAAACAAAGAGGAAAAAAAAAGTCACTTTTACGTAAACCTGAGTTAGTGTTGGACTTAAAATGGTTTGACAACAGTACTCGTTATGAAAAATTTTGGAAACACAAAAAAATGCAAGAGTCCTGATGTTAGTGGTACTTGGTGATCACATGGTAAATTCACATCCCAGAAAGACAGGCAGACCAGTTTCTTAAACAGCTGCTGGGATAAAAATGAAGGCCACTGTACACATCCGGGTCTTCAAGGCAAGAACAGACTGGGAATTTCAGGTTGGGCAAAACAGGAATGGTGAAGAAGTCTCATTTTTAGTATTCAGTCAGGAGACCTTAGATATAATCTTTAGTTCTATGGAATATTTTACTTTATTTTGCCTTTTTGAGACAAGAGTTTCACTATGCAGTTCAAGTTGGCGTTTGCAGCCCAGGTGGACCTGGAACTCGTGACGATCCTCCTGCCTCAGCTTCTCGAGTGCTGGGATTACAGGCATGTGCCACCTTGACTAGCCTGGAATATTATAATGAGCAAATTCATTATAGTTCCTAATCCTTTTGTCCTGCTGATAGATTTTTCTCAGCACTTGGATGTGTGCTCCAAAGATTAGGGCCTTCTGTGCTTCCATGCACACATAACAGTTCCTCAATAAAATACTTCACTGCCTTGAGGAGCACTTCACCAGCACCACCCTCACACGAAAGCGCTTCCTGTATTCAGTGCTACACCGGGCACTGTTCCTGCTTTCTCAGAATCACTGTTGAGGGTGACCAAGCACATGCCTCTGAAAACACTCCGACACTGACTCGCCACCCACAGTACAGAACACACCTGAACATGCGGAGTCTAAGGTGGATAAAGCAGGACTTCATCATTTCAAAAACACAGCTTACTTCTTTGGTTGAATTTGGTCCAAACTGAATCAGTCTTCTGAGAAATGTCTTTTGGTATCTCATTCTAAGTATCTAGAAGTCCTTCAGACTTTCAGATTACTTAAAGCACTTCCCAGCTGGCCCTTTCTCCCCTCAGTGCCTAAAAGCCATCGTTTGCCTCGAGATGCCACCACTCTCACGTTAGGGACAAGGAACCCGAGACTCCTGGGGAGGCGCTCAGTGGAGACAGGACTGAGGCTGTACCGTGCAGCTGCACCCGACCGGAGCCCGCAGGTGCGCGGGGACAGTCACAGGGCCCTGGACGGGCTCCGCAACGTTGGAAACGCAACGAAGAAGCCCGGAGTTTGCCTAGTAGAAATGAGTAGAAAATAGGGAAAGAACTTTTATTTGGAGATTCCAGAAGGTAAGTTACACACAAGAGCACATCTCAAGGTCTAACGCTCCAGGCCACCTTGTAGTATAAAGAGGTAATTCAATGTTCACGTTAGAAAATATTTCCAAAGTTACACAATTTTTAAAAACCTACTGCAGGACATTAATACACATCCTGCAGAATTTGGCTAGGAAAAAAAAGCCTTACCAATATTATGAAAATAGTTTTGATAATTTCAAGGGCTGTGAACTTAGCTGACAAAGCGTAACAAACACTGAAAATTCTTTCAGCCTAAGACACCTATTTATGTAAGTGTATTTACAGTCCCAAAGACTGGAGCAGGCACATCCTGACGCTATCACACATGTGCGTTATACCACTCGGATTATTCACAGCAAAAGAGCTTAATATCTTACTGAATAGAAACTTGTCAAAGGATACTCATAGAAAAACCGCTTCTGAAATAAGAATGTTTTTCAAAAATTACTTTGGAAAGACTAAAAGCTCTGTAGTTGGTAAAACTATAAAATGTTTTTATGTGTCTATATGGCAATAAAAATTGCAAAAAAGGTTATACCATTTAAATACACATGTGAAATTAACATCCTCCCGGTCTTAGGATTTCTATAAAACTTATCTAGTTTGTACAATCTGACAATGCCAACAGCTTCAGAAAATAACCAACGAACCACTGTTTCATTAGAAACTGCACCAAATCCAATGTCAAAAACATTATTTTATTTCTCTAGGATGAAACGTCCTATTACGTACAAAAAGAATTACTGTTTAGAATTTGCCACAATTTGTTAAAAACATAGCAACCTATTGCCTACAGGTAGGAAAGTTCTTGCCGCAACAAGTTTTAAATGAGTAAGCCCATATATTGATGTATATGAATAGACAGTACAGAAATACTGCGATGTGATGGGACGCAGAATGATGATTCATTAAAATGTAGGGTTCTTGCATCAGCACAGTGCATACAATATGTAACATTTTTTAAAAACTAAAGGACAAAATAACCTGTATTTAACTACTTCCATTTTAATATTTTAAGCAAAAACTTTGTTTCCATGTTGAGTAATCAGTCTCTTTAGTTTGTAAGCATAAGTTTTAGTGACATCTTTATATACAAAAAGGAATGGGCTTCGTTACATAAAACTAACCCAGACAGAAGAACCTATACACCTGAGCCTGTAATACAGAACTGGGAGCTGTAGCAACATCCTTCTTTTAAGAAACTAAGGTCTGGGAACGGTTTGCATAGCAGGGCATCATTAAACAGAGGGAAACTTTTAAAAAACAGTAACTAGGTGAATTCCAGAACTTGGTGGGACGAAGCTGATAGAATTAGTGCAAAATCTAGGAAAATTTTTGCAAAGTTGCATGATCTAACTGGCAGATTTCAGGGGAGCCACTATTACAGCGCAGTAATACAAAGTGGACAGTTATAACGCTGAAAAGAAAGACATGCACAATATACCTGTCTTTGCTGTCTCCCCATGGTTTATGCTACTTTTCCTTCCACAGCACAAAAAAACCCAACCAACAAAAATTCACGGAGGATGAGATCATCAAAAAATGCCCTTCGTACAATTTAAGTACCTGTCTGGTCGTTCACTGCCTGGACTCACACAGAGTACAGTGAAGCTGACGCGCGCTGTGTCCTGTTACCTTCTGTGCTCAGCGACACGAGCAAGTGGCGCAGCAGCGTTAGCACCCCGGGGTCTGCTCTGGTGTGGTGACAGCGGACTGGGAATTCCACAGCGAAGGGCCACTACTGTCCTGGAAGCCCAGGTCTGATCAGACCCTTCCGCCTTTCCTCCCGGGAAGTCCCCCCTCCCCCCACAGAGGCTGACAGATAACCATTCGGGCACAAAGACACCTCCATCTGCGGGAGAAAAGTTGTCTCCATTTATTTTGTTTCATATACATCCATAGTTGAATCTTAATACAAAAAGAAAAAATTAGAATCTGACAAATGTTTACAAACAAGATACCTTCAAATAGATTTTGCCGTTTTAGCCTGGTGCAGAGGAAAGGACAACTGTACTGATATATTCAAGGCAACATCGTCTGTAGTCCAGGACCACTTCGCCCAACCTTTCTGCAAGCTTAATTTTTGTCTATCGCGAACAATAAACTCATTGTTGATTCCCAGTTGTGTGTGTGTGCACATGTGTACATAGCAGCTCCTTTCATAGAAAGAAAAGACATCTAGAGGTCATCTTGTACTTTACCTACAGGAATCATGATAAGATACAGGATGGATTACATGTAACTGAGGCTGGATTTTATAAGAAAAAATAATTAGCTGACAAATGAGGGCAGCAATAAAAAAGCGTCTTTTTTTGCAACAATAAATAAATACAGTCAAAAGTTTTCTGTGAGACTCTAAACCAGCTTCTTCACTGAAGAGCAGACGTGGCATTTCCATGGAGTTACACTCGACCCCATAGTATCTTTTTTTCTTGCTTTTTCTTTTTTTTTTCAATAAACAAAATTTTCCCGCTTCTGCCACAATAGTAAAACCATTTGATCTTGACAAGATAATGGTGTCGTTGACTTTGCTTTTCCCTTGTCCGGTGGACAAAATTGGCCAAGAATATGTTTAGACTGTTATGACCAATAAAAACGAAGTTTAGGTCAAGTCTGTCAGGGTAACCGGACTAAAAACATCTGGCCCCTTAATTTAAAATAGTTCAGACAGCCAGACTCTCGCTGCATTTTACATTAGCGCGCTGAACGTTAAGAAGCTGTAGACTGCAGTTTGTTGTTATGAGACCTACAGAATACAGAAAAAAGGGAACAATTAAGCACCCTTCAGTTTTGAAAACAATGCTTTATGCGGATGCCAAGGTCGGTCAGTCGGGGGGAGCAGCCATGTTCATCCTTGGCAAGCAAATCTAAGAGAACAATTCAATTTTTAGCTTAAAATGTTAATTAAACCTTTTCACTGTATACAGTGACAGATCACTGGAAAAAACCAGTGTTAAATATATATATATATATTTGTCCAATAAAGAGTATAGCATTTTTAACCAATGGGACAAATAGAGACATTTACAGAAGCATTATCACTGCACAAAAGGTGTGTGCCTATTTATTTACATTAATTTGGGAAATACGAAGGGAAAAATTATATTAAAAGAAGAAAAATAATAAAAATAATAATAAATCATATTTTTCTATTAAAGCCCAAGAAAGTCTTTCTAGTTTCACAGTTTTATTCATAACTTTCGTTAGTAAACCAAATTACTGTACAGTTACCAGGGCTGAGTCAAAATACTTTATATTGTAGCAGTAGATAAATACAGTATTGCAAGAGTGTACAGTTTTTAAATACATTGTTCAACATGGCTGCTAGAATAAATTTTCTACCACTATACATCTTTTTAACATTAATAATTATATTAACTAATCTGTTTTGAGGGGGCAATTTTGAATTTGGTAACCACGTAGTGACCCAACATCCAGTTCTGATTCCAGTTAAAAATTCAGACTAAAGATATCACAATCTGTAAGAAAAGAAAGAACATGGACGGTATAAATGGTGAATCTCAACAAAGTAATGAAAATAACATAAAAACTACTGGAGATCATAAATTAAAAATAGGGAGATATGGTGACGGAAAGAAGGAAGTTTCAGGGACTGGCTACATAATGCCTCATTCTGCCTCAAACCTGAAAATACCAGATATAACCGAAAAAGGCAAGAGCGAGCTGCCTTTACGTGACCCGACACTGCAATTTATTTAAGCACAATTGAGCAAAACGTCTCTGTTTAGCTCCCGTGTGCTTTAAGGAAAATGGGGTGAACTTGAACATGCAAGAAGCTACACAGACCAGGTGGCCAGAAGTCCTAAGTGGCTTCTGTGGCCTGCGGCATGGCTCAGGGGCGTGGAAAGTGCTTGGCACACCAAGGCCCCCAGCAGTGACCGCAGCCCCAGGGCAGCGGCCCGCTGACTGCTGGGCCCCTGCCCGCTTGCTCGAACTCCTCGGTTCGGCCACAGCCCGGGGCACGACACAGGGCTCCCTCTCGTGCTTCAGCAGCTGCCCCAGCTCACCCCGGTACAGACCAGCAGGTGCGGAGCGGCCGTGAGGGGAAGCTGCGCCCTGCGTCCTATTTTCCCTCAGGCCGAAGCGCCGCATCCCTGCGATCGCACTTCCACTTGCAGGCCTTGGCAGACTGCCTGCACCGTTTTTTCTTGTCTCACCAATTTCACTGTTTAAACCCTGGCAGAGCAAATGCAAACCGAGCTTCTTCAACTGTTTTCCCACTGCTCACTGCGGAGTCCAGGTTTTATTCCTTATACCTTAAAATTCTGTTTTGCTCTTCTGTCTATAGGTTGATTCTAAAAACTGAAAACCAATGTTCTAATCTAACTACGTAAATTTTCTTCTCTACAGCATCTAAGAAGGACCTCGTGTACCTTTTCATGTTTTATGCGTTTGTCTTTTTGATCCCTTTAGTTTAATAACTGTCTAACGTTTTTCTGTCTTGACCGAATGACCTACTGTATGCCTCACGCTGCCTTGGGAGCGCCCCACCGTCCCGGTCCAATCTGGAGGGCCTGCGTGTAGCCTGCCGTGCAGATGCGGCCCCAGCCTAGCCCAGGGCTCATTACTTCCTGCTTCCTGGACCCGAGGCCTCATTTCTCTGCTTGCTTTCTTATTTCTGCTACAGCACACACCTTGTGAGGATTCGTCAAGAAAGGAGGCCCTTTCCTTACATTCAAAACTCTACAGCGCCTCTACACCTGTTTGGCTTTATACAGGTATTTAAGCTGGAAACAGTTTTCCTCAAACATCTGGATTTACTCCTCCATAATTTTTTTTTGTTGGGGGGGGTACCGAGAATTGAATTCAGGACCTTGCGCTTGCCTGTGCCGCTGAGCTACATCCCTGGCCCCCTCCATAATTTTTTAACTTTCCCTATTGTAGTCGAAAAGCTGGCACCAGTCTCACTCTTGGTATTTTGTAAGTTGTTTTGTCCTCTGCAAAGAGCTTCGCTACCCTTGGCCTGTGGACACTCAACAGTGATACATGCGTACGGGTGGAGCTTTCCCTAGCTGTCTCAACTTGGTTATCACGCCGACCAACTGTTCTCCCCGACTTCCCATAAAGTCCGGGCAGGAGAGGGACTTATTTATTTATTGCTAAATTCCCAGTGTCAGCACACAGCAAGTTCTCAGTAATTATTTGCTGAATGAATGAATTTGTTCTTTTGGATCTGAAGTATTGTGTCTCTCACTAGCTCAGGACAATCACAGAGGAAAATTTCCTGTCTTTTCCATTCTTTCTGGAATTTCTATTAAATAAATATTGGACACTGCAACATTTTTTTCTCCCATGATTTCCATCTCCTCTTTTTGGTCTTTATATTGGGAGAGTTGTTTGGTTTTAGCAACTTCTTTTTTTCCAATGATTCTTTCCTCTTCTCAGATTACTCTTTATTCTTAATCTGCTCATCATGATATAGATGCAGTGTCTTCTAACCTTCCTCTCTCTGTGCACACGACTTAGAATTTGTTTTCATTTTTTATTTATTTATTTATTTTTTTTGCGGTACCGGGGATTGAACTCATGACCTTGTGCTTGCCAGGCAGGCACTTACGCCACTGAGCTGTATCCCCAGCCCCTAGAATTTGTTTTTAAAAAATTCTCTCTGTTAAAGTGAGCTCAAGGCCAGCCTGAACTACAAAACCCTGTCTCAAAAAGACCAAAAAAAAAAAAAAAAAATCTGTTTCTCTGGCATCTATTTTTTTTGCCCTCTCTGACCTTGCTCTTTCACACTGCAGGCCCTCCCTACAGGTCTGCTGCCCCGGGGTCTGTCACCACGTCACAAAGATACGCTGTGCACTAGGCGCCCGGGACCTGAGGCCCGCTGTGTGCGTACGCAGGGCTGACAGCAGGTCTCGCTTTAGACGAGAAGTGAGGGTCTCTCAGCGTCAGCGCAGCCGCCACGCTGGGCCGGACCACTCCACTTGGAGGGGCTGGCGTGTCCCTGACAGGCTGCCCAGAAGCGCCTCGGGCCGAGCCCAGGCCAGCACCACTTCCAAGCCAGACATGCTGACCTTCAGTTAATCCGGCCTTTCCTTTTCTCTTGTCCTCCACTAGACTTCAAGAAAGTCTCCCCCTGGCTAGGGGTACACCTTTTTGATTCTTTTGTTGGTTCACTGTTTTCAGAGGGCTCTGTTACGCCTGCTGAGTCCCCCGCACGCAGGTTTGCCAGCAGACGCACCGGCAGACAGGAGGTGCGGACACGAGAGCACGCACGGGCCTGGTGCGGCTTCCCGGCCCCGCTTTGGCCTCCCCGCCTGCTCCCCTTCCCGTGACTAGTTTTCAGCTCGTGCTGGCCACGTGACTTCGCACTTCAGCTGGGCGCGGGCTTCACTTCTAAATACAGTTCTTGGGAACTACCTCCCTTGCTATGGGGGAGAACGACAAAACACCCCACATATATTCCTCGGGGGAGGAGCTTTACTAGCTACAATGCTGACCTCTTGTCCCCAGGACTGCTCCCGGCGATCCAGCGCGGCCCACCGAGCTGCAGCCCCGCCGCCCAGGCCGCTCCTTACACCCGGCCCCGCCCAGCGAGGGCCCCCAGCCTGCGCGGCTGTGGGCCGGTGGGTAGGCTGGGGGAGCAGCGGGTTTCACGGTTCAAGAGCGGTGACGGCGGTCATGGAAAAGGAGGCCAGGCCTCTGTGGGAGGAAAGCACGCAGGGCCCGAGCGCAGACTGCGGCTTGGAAACAGCGGCCACACCTCCCGCCAGGCTGCTCAGCGCTTCGGCCTCAGGCGGTCAGAGGAGCAGACCGTGGCTTAAAGTCCGGCTTCGCCTACAGGACACGCATCAGGGAAACAGAACACTCTGATTTCAAAACAGGGCACACACGAATGGAGGTGTGGGTGCCTGAGCCCCGTTTCCCGTCTCCCCAGAACAGCCGAGCTCCGCCTCTGCAGCCCCGCAGGTGAGAGTGAGGGAGCGGACGGCGGCCTCAGGTGCGTTCTGAATTTCTAAGAATGACTTTAATCCTAAGGGTCCGTCAAAAACAAGCCCAGTAATTTCTCATTAGTGAGCCTGTCCACTTACCCCTGTTGAAACATCTAATACCAGAGTCTTAAATCTAGTTGAAATTTACCGTATGCTCACTGGCTGACTGCTCGGAGGACAGGGATTAACTCCCAGCACAGGACACAGCTGCTTACCTGCTGGCCTTGAACCCTTTCAGTTTCTGTACAAAGAATGATTCAAGAACTTCTGCACACTGGTAGAATGGGGAGTCGCTTGGATTGTAGTAACGACAGTTATCAAAAATTTTGGTCATGTCTGCCACAAATTCTGTCAGCTTTTCATAGTATCGCCTCTGTACTCTTTCTTCCATGGTGGCAAGGTCTTAAAAACACAAAACGTAAAACATTTTCAAAGCTCTCATGTTTCCTAGTATAAACACACCTTGCACTTTGGACTAGTGTGCACGCGTGCAACCCTGGAACCAGCACCTTTACCCCTGCAGACTACTCTGCACTTCATGAAGGACACACTAATGCTTTTCAACTTTGTTTTTGATTCAGGTTCTAAAAGAGAAATCCTGGTTGCTATCAAGAAGGTTCTTTTATTTTTAGTTTATTACACAGAAAAGGTCTTCACTCATCCGGCTGGAGATAAAGGAACGATAAAGGAAACCATATCCATAGGCTCTACATGTATCTAATTATAGTACATCTTTACATGTAAACAAGCATAATGTCTGTACAAAGAGAGGGTATGAATCTAATTTATGAACAACAGTGGTTTTACAATCCGCACATTAGGTTTCAATGCATCATTTTGTTTCTTTTTTTGGTCTTTTTGAGACAGGGTCTTGCTATGAAGTTCAGGCTGGCCTTGAGCTCACTTTGCAGCCCAGGCTGGTCTTGAACTCACAAGGATTCTCCTGCCTCAGCCTCCCGAGTGCTGGGATTATAGGCGTGCGCCACCACGCCTGGCCCTGTTTCTTTATCCATTCCCCTCCCGCTCCAGGGAGTGCTGAGCTACATCCCCAGCCCTTTCTATTATTTTTAATTCTGCGGTAAGGTCTCTTAGGTCACCCACACTACCCTGAACTTGCGCTCTTCCAGCCTGAGCCTGCCAAGGAGCTGCGATTACAGACACGCGCCCCCACGCTGCCTCTTTATTCAGTTTCGTTGTTACCTGCTGTACGTGACCAGTGATACTAATCACCCATGGTAAAAATGACGGAAGTGTCTGCAAAAGGAAATGTCAGGGAAGCCACCCATGGAGGTGCACGCCTATAATCCCAGCACTCGGGAGGCTGAGGCAGGAGGATCACTGCAAGTTCAAGACCAGCCTGGGCTACAAAGTGAGCTTAAGGCCAGCCTGAACTGCAAAGTGAGACCCTGTCTTAAAAAGGAAAAAAAAAGAAAAAAAAAAGGACAAAAACAATCTGTATTATCTTTATGTACGTACCCACATAGGAGTACATACATGATGATGTTTATTTAGTGTTGTTTTTTTTTTTTGGTACTGGGACTCAAACTCAGGACCTCATGCTTGCCAGGCAAGTGCTCTGCCCAAGCTATATCCCTGGCTCTTTACCTTGGTTTTTACAAAAGCAGGAGAAAAAAAGGCAGGCAGGAAGGAAGTGAGCTGGGTGTGGTGGCACACGCTTGTAGTGTCAGCACTCAGGAGGCTGCGACAGGAAGATCACTGTGAGTTTGGGGCCAGCCTGGGCTACACAGTGCTTTGATGGCCAGCCTGAATAGTGAGACCCTGTCTCAAAAAAAAAAAAAAAAAAAAGAGAGAGACAGAAAAGGAGGGAGGGAAGGAAGCGATCCAGCTCTTTAAGCATTTTGGTTAAAAAGTGAAGAGTATTTAGTTACTAACCCATAAAAAAAGTCACCAAAATCACTGTTTTTGAAGATGACTGACAGGAAAATAGTTACACTGACCACACTATCTTATTTTTTTTTCTTGTGTTTTGTCTTTTTGAGACAGGGCTTTGCTATGCAGTTCAGGATGGCCTTGAGCTCACTTTTTAGCCCAGGATGGCCTCCTAGCGATCCTCCTGCCTCAGCCTCCCGAGTGCTGGGATTACAGGCGTGCGTCACCAAGCCCAGCTGTACATCTTTAAATACAATCACTTATAGCTGTTTACTAACACAATCAGTTATCGCTGTAATTTATTACCAGTTTTTTCCTGGGAAGTAAGTCTACCTCCTCATGGATCTCCAGTGCTGGCTCACTGGTCTCACCTCCCTTCAGGAAGGTGAGGGAGCGGTGACAGGGCAGGGTGACACTGATTTCATGCATTCTTCTACACAGCCACATGACGCCCCATTCTCACCATCTGATGTAGCTCTCTATGGACAGCTACTGACTTCCTTCCCAACGCGTTTGCACTTATGAACAGCGTTGCGAATAACTCACGCATATGCATATGTATCTCTTAAGAGATGAAACTGCTGGGTTCAAGGGCGCGTGCACGCAAACGGTGATGTTCCCAACTTCCCTCGCGAAGTGACCACGCCAAAGCATACTCCCACCAGCCTTGCTCTAGAGAGCCTTGCGACACTCAGCTGTACAAAAGGCAAGTACCCCCTCCCTTCTGAGACTGCGGAGAAAACAGCACGCTCAACTCCAGTACTTACCCATAGGCTCCTTAATAACACCGTAATAATCTGGTGCGTCATTCGGGTCTACTGGCTCAAGGAAAGGCCAGGCCATCTTATGGGCCTGTAATCAGAAACAGGTCTCATCACCGTCGGGTGGACATACTGCCACTTCAGTTCTCAGCTAAGTTACCGTATCGATGAATTCTTTTCAGGAACTTTCTTTTTTTTCCGGTACCAGGAATCGAACTCACAACCTTGCACTTTCCAGGCAGGTGCTGTGCCGCTGAGCTAAATCCCCAGCCCCTAAATATTTTAACTTTTTTTTTTTTGCGGTACCAGGGATCTAACTCACGACCTTGCGCTTGCCAGGCAGGGGCTTATGCCACTGAGCTAAATCCCCAGTCTCAATGAGTTCTTAAGTCAGTCATGCATTTGAGAGATGAAACTTTGTATGAGATGATTTCTGCTCTAGTCCTAAATCTAAGGTGAGCTCACCCTGTGATAACATTCGCTAATGCAGGTCTGAGGACCTTGGAGGAGGGGAGGAGGGGAGGAGTCGGCCCGCCCCGCCTCTGAGCACCGCAGCCAGCTCCGTAAGCTGCTTTGGGCGGCGTCGCAGTGACTCCCACGGGAGAAAAGCTACAGCCGAATGCTCTGTTTTGATTATTTCTCTAACACCCTCCAATCTTACAAACCACATCTACCCCTTTTATTTCTAATAAAGAAGGGAGTAATGGAATTTAATCAAACTGCCCTCCAATCTATGGCCAGGAAATAAAATCTTTAGAAACCGAAGTTTAAGCTGAAAAATCCCGCCCGAGTCCTTTAACTAAGATTGTTTCCTTCAACCTGCAAGCGGGAGGCAGCGAAGAGCCAGGCCCTTGAAGAAGGGCGGACCAAAGCTTAGCACTGTCTCTCGACAGCCACGGGGCTGCTCTCCCCAGGCGCGGCCTGGCGCTCTCACCTGCAGGGAGCGCAGCACCCTCTTCAAGCCCTCGTAATCTTTCTCCGTGAGAGGCGTGAGCACTGTCATGGCGTCCTCCGTCGACTGGCACTGTGGACAGACATACTCGTCAATGAGCTCCGCCTCACTCTGCAAGATGCCAACGCAGCGCCCGTGGTACCAGTTCTGACACCGGTCGCAGCCAATATAAAACCTGCAAGATCCGAAACGGGAGTGTGAGTCCACGACAGGTGAGCTGATGTCGCTTCTTACTTGCTTTTGAAAATAAAACATGCAACTGACAATTTGCTAAACCTGGGATATAAAACAGTTTTATTATTACGGTTGCTTTTACTCTTAAGGTTGACGCTGCAATGCGTTACTTCAGTATCTCTGATGTTAAGAACAAGCAGTAAAGTTTACTAAGAGCACTGTGAATACTGGAGAACCAATTTGAAGAGAAAATGTAAAACTAATTGATTTTAAAGCTCAAAACCAAACGAAGTAAAAAAATCTTCCAACTGGTACCATATCCCATGGGAGTTCAAAATCCTTTAAGCAAGTAACAGTCTCAGAGCTTGCGCCAGAATTAGTGTTTTTCTAACCTACAGTAAAGCACCATTTCAAACACGGATAAAGCCCCAACGAGTCGGGCTACTGTAATCTCATGAATTTCTACATTGCAATATTGAAGCATCAAATCTACCATTAAAGCAAATCCCCCCCAGTGCATCGCAAGCATTCACTATGAAGAACACACATTTGGAGGGGGAGGGAAAGAGGGAAAAAGAAAAAGCGGAAAGGAATTTGTAATGTAAGTGTATCACATATGCAGAAAAGTCTTTCTTTTTACTTTAAAATAAACAACCGTCAGAGCAGTTTGGCTCCCTACAGTATTAAATACGATGCTCTTATCAGAACTCACTGTGACTCATCATAAGGTGTTCTGCAGATACAGTACAATTCCTCACTGCTGCCCTCTTGTGCCCGTTTACAATCATTACAGATGTACACATCCATTTTCTTAGCCTCCTTTTCTGTGATGCCAACACATTCTCCATGATACCAGTTAGTACAAAGATCACAGCCAATATAGAACCTAAAAGTATTCACAATGAAAATGACAGTGTAATTGTCATTTCGAGCTGCATGGCACTTAAATCTGTCTTCCCTGCCTTGACTCACTTTCTTATAGAATAACTTTCTGCAATGCGTCGGCTAAACATCCTGAATCCAACCCTTCTGCGCCTGCGACGACAGCACTGATGCTGTCAGTGTGAAAACACACGGTCACTCGCATCGATTCCAACAAGCACACTGTTTAGTGAGATGTGGGTCTTCAAAACAGACTAGAGTTTGAAAAAATAAACAACAGACGGATGGCGACGTCTTCCTCGTAATGAAGGTGTGTAAAACTGTAACAGGCACGAAAACCAAAGCCGAGAGTCGAAGACTTACATCTGTCAAACCTATTCCACAGAAGCCATGGCCATGTCAGGGCTAGTTAGATAGGTTTGAGAATGTATCTCACAACTTGAGTTTGAGAACAAAGCGAAGCGCAAACACCAAGCAGAAGGAGGAACTAGCGAGGAACATGCGGGGCAGCCAGGTGCAGAAGGTCAATGGTCAAAACATGGTATGAAGAAAACTAAGGAAGGTGCGTGGGGTAGTCCAATTTCTACCATGGCTTCTAAATAGAAACTGGAATGTAGTCCTATTAAGATCGTCTCTCATAAGGATTAAAACATGGGCCAGTTTTTCAGTTACTATAGTAGGTGTGGCAATGTGGAAAATAACTAGACTCTTAAAGGAACTGCTTCAATTCCAAACCAGACATGCTCGGAGGAGAACAATGGGAGGACGGCTATCTACAACCTGGAAAGTTCTGTAGGCGCTAGCAAGTGTGAGTGTGGTGGCCGGGAACCTCTACAGCATCAGCCGGTGTGGGTGTACAATGCAATACAGGCGCCCTAACTGACTCAGAAGAATCTCTGCAATGAAGGTAGTGCATCTGAAAGCGCTGGGATACAATACACAGGAATGCCACAGAGTCACGGCAAGAGTCAGTGAGAATCACAAGGGACCCAGACTGGCGTGGGGACACCACTAGCACCCTTTGTTCTAACAACATGTTTCTTGGCAGAGTCACCCAGAACAGTGATGGGGAACCTTTTAGAGCGTTCAATGGTAACAGCCAGCCAGCTGCGGCACGTGTGCCTGACCTAGAAGAATGGGAGTGGTCCTCCAGCTACAAACTGAGCCGCGTGGTGAATGGGAGGGAATAATACGCAGTCTTGTGCTTTATCTGGTGACCAGTAACTGTGTTTTGGTGACTGTCACAGGGTACTTCCTGCCACAGGTGGGGATCTTCTGAGGCGATTCTGCAGGCTGCCCTTCTGAGTGGTGGGGCATGTGTTCTGGAAGGTCAGGACTTGCGTTTTAACTGTGACTCATGCTTTTTGGGCTCTCAAAGCAGGCTAGTTTGGTATGAGAGAGGACAAAATACTCCTAAAAATACCAACTCCTTCCAACAAGAACAAGGAGTAAACGAACCTGACATACTGAAATGTTAATGATGGCAAACTGAAAAATATGAAATATCCACAAATTAATGAGGCAATTTCAACAGAATGAGCACAAGCACAGGTGTACCTCATTTCACAAAACTCTGGCATCCCAAAAAAGTTGTGTGTGAAATTAGTTTCTCTGATTTGAACACTTTTAAAGGGCCAAAGAAGCCTTAATATGCAAAGAAATTCCACGAGCAGATCTTTTTCTGAAGAAGAGTGACTTTTGCTTCAGCAGTCAGAGTGTTTTGCTTAAAGTGAGGCACACTTGTAACAGACTAAGGGAGAAATCGGTTAACGGGTTTCCACGTTTTTATTATGTGTCATTTCCAGTGAGGGCAGACAATGGGAAGTGATGAAGACGCCTGAACTGATGCGAGTTCGATGGACAGGTAACCCTAGCAACAAGAAGTTCACATCTGGCATTTGCAAACAGATAATTTAGACACGGCAGTTTTAATGTTGTCACATAAATATTATTAAAAAGATAGTAATTTTATTTTATGCATCAATTAGGTATCCATTTAAGTAGACATTAGGCATTTCGAAATCTGAAAGATCATTTTAAAAAACAACACAAACTTTTCAGTACTATAGAAAATACTGTGATTAATTATGGCTTTAAAAAGCTGGCCTACATCTTAATGCTTAAAATGGACATTAAATACTTAGTTCAATGACAATAATGACCTAAATAAATAAAACTACATTCATGGACTGTCTTGAAAATCTTGTTTTATATCATCAAATACAAGTCACAATTGTCAAAAACAGTTTCCAGATGCCATGCTTATCAAATTTTTGAGCTTCACAGTTGAAGAACAGGTGAAAGGAACTTTTTTTTTCTGTATTTTTCTGGCTTTTGTCCCCAACAAGACTGGGAACTTTGACAAAAATATCAGGTTGCAGTACTTCAACACAAAAACAGAACTGCAAAAAACCAAACCAAAACAAACAAACAAAAAGCCACCACCGAACCACCTCGAACCATTCCAGTTTGAAGCCTCTTGCACCATACATATTTGGATGGACTCCAGGATCTAGAGATCCCGGACAGGAAATTTTCAGTACCGGGCTTCAAGAGTACCGCACCACCTGTTCCAGTCCCGGTACGGATCGACTGGGACTTGACCCAGAGAGAACAGAAGAAAGCAAAAGGGCAACAGAAAGCTGGTTTTTGACAGGAAAGAATACAATGGAGGGCACACAGGACTCGTGAACATATGAAACGGCCAGTGTCACTCCCCTGCTGTCAAGGTGAAGACTATGAGATGCGAGACCAGCAATGACACACGGTCCTCCTCACACTAGACTGTTTTCATTGTCTTCGAAAGTATCAATGTAACAGCTAAACTTAAAACAAAATAAACTAGAGCTCAAAAAGATCTACTCACTTAGATTCATCATAAGGCGTTTTACAAATACAGTAAAGCTTTGTGTCCTTCTTAGTTTCCTTTGAGGTAGTAGAGATCATTTTCTTCTTCTTGGACTTGGAGCTGGAGTCCTTCTCCTCTTCTCGCTTCCTCTTCTGGGAAGCGGCGGGCAGCGGGGAGGCGGGGAGGCCCGCGTGCTGCGGGGCAGGCGCGCTGGGGGGGGACGGAGGCGGGGCCGGGGGGGCCGCTGCGGCAGCCCGCGGGGGGGAGGGTGCTGCCACCACACTGGCCTGCACCGCCTGCACCAGGTCTTTCTCTTTCTTCATTTTCAGGTCTCTCCTCAGCTCTTCCTGTTGTCGATTAAAGAGAACACAAGACGATCATTGGGACTCTGTAATCGCACGAGCCCACCACTTGCTAAATCAGCTCCATGGCTCAGGCTGATGAGAAAGTCTTGGTAATTAATTCCAAACCAGAGTTTTCCCACTTCATTTTTGTGGGCCTGGGGATTAAAGCGAGGCTTTAAAAAGCTGTATGCTACGCGAGCGCCCCACCACTGAGCTACATCCTCACCCCTAATTTCTTCAGCCCATTTAAAATAATCAGAAATACAAAATCAAGATTATACAACTAGAAGGCTGCTTGCTAGGTGTCTTCAAAGGCGATCTGACAGAAAGATGAATATGTGTCTGACAATGTGCCTCTGGCTCGCCCTGTCCTGGCCTGCTGACTTCAGTAGTTGCTCAGGAGGGGATTTCAACTGTCCTCATCCACCAGCTGCTTCTTTTCTTTTTGTCTTTGTGAGACAGGGTCTCGCTATGCAGTTCAGGCTGGCCTTGAGCTCACTTTGTAGCCCAGGCTGGTCTTGAACTTGCAGTGATCCTCCTGCCTCAGCCTCCCGAGTGCTGGGATCACAGGCGTGCGCCACCAGGTCCAGCTGCTGCTTTCTTTTGCCTCTCATTCTCTTTTTTTCTGCTACCGGGAATCGAACTCAGGACCTTGCACTTGCCAGGCAAGCGCTGTGCCGCTGAGCCACATCCCGGCCCTGCCCCTCACTCTTGTCCTCCCAGGAGACTGAACACAAACCAGACATGGGATTCAAAACGTGGCCTGACCGTCCCACAGGAGGAGGAGAGGCGGCTCTGACTGGCTTAGTGCGTCCCTGCGTCTGGATTTTGACGGTCAGGGTTAGGGGGAAGTGGGTGCCAAGACTCAGTTTTCTCAATACAGGTTTTGAAATAAAACACCGACTTTTTCATGTGAAATGCCCTTAAGATGCACTTTTGCCACAAGTTATCCCTGGAAATAGGAAATAAGGACTGAAGCAAACTGTGTTTCCCCAGAGAAGACCCGCTGGGATTGGCACCCACGAACAAACATGGTACAAGCAAACATAAATCCTGGACATTTAGTATTTCCACAACATTGTTCAGATATACTTTCTTCATAATTATTTTCCTTTCAAAATTATATGTGGTTTAAGAACAGTATCTTAAATAGTCCACATTTCCTTTCAAGAGCTTTTGCAGAAGCCTGGATTGATTTTTTTTTTTTTGCCTCTTAAAAATTAAAATGATCCCACTGACCCTGGTGCTATATTGAATTGGAATCATTCTCTAAAAACTGCTAAATATTTGGAAGGTTCTAGCTGTCTGAGGGTTAGGAGAGAGGAGTCCCCTGAGCTTCATACTCATACAGTGGAACAGCACATAACAGTAGAAAAATAAAATCCTGACTCTTAGAAAACAACTGTTCATGACTTGTTTTTCTGCCTCATTTTGTTATTATGGTAGTTTCACATGAATTCTAGAGACAATGAATCTTCCTAGTGAAAAAATGAGAGAGAGAGTATCTAGAACTACAGGAATTTTAGTTTCTAAAAGAGATCTTACCTATAAGCACATGGGGAAAAAAAAAGAAAACAATTGGGAAAAAAAAAAGAAAACAATTTCAAGGTTTTGTTACAACCAAGACTTTGGCAATTAAGAACCTAAAACACCAATCATAGAAATTTGAGGAACCAGGCGTGTGGTGCACGCCTGTAATCCCAGCACTCAGGAAGCTGAGGCAGGAGGATTGCTGTGCATTCGAGCCCAGGCTAGGCTACAAAGTGAGCTCATGGTCAGCCTGCACTGCATAGTACAAAGACAAAGGAAAGGAAAGGAAAAAGGAAAGGAAAAAGGAAAGGAAAAAGGAAAGGAAA
>NW_004955478.1:7019499-7072552 GCF_000276665.1 Chinchilla lanigera | reverse complement strand
AAAGAAAGAAGGAAAGAAAGAAAGAAAGAAAAAGTGAACACGGAATTATTTTATCAAGAACAAGCTCATGGTGGAGGAGGAGGACACAGCAGGTGGGGCGCTGTTTCGAGGGCGGTGTAACTATCCTGTAGGTACGGCACTGGCGGGTTGCGGCCTTGGAAAGTTTACATTAGAACACAGAGTGAAGCGGAACGTAATCGAGGACCCTGGGTGATAACAAGTCATCAATACTGGTTCATCGATTTAAAAAGTGCCGCAGTAACAACAGGGGAAACTGTGGGGAGGAAGTGGGTGAGAACACTGCACCTTCTGCACCCATTTTTCTATAAACACCTAACGGCTATAAAAATAAACCCTACTCAAAAAGAAACACAAGCAGAAAAATTGTAAGATGAGGCAGCTAAAGAATCAATCACGTATCTTATACAGTAAAATCATGACCAGGAATTGGGACAGTGGTGGTGGTAACAGGACCTGAACCCAGGGCCTTCACACAGAGTGACAGCCCCTGTCCTACTGTTCATTTGCAATTTCTTTTTTTTTGAGACAGGGTTCTGTTATGTAGTTCAGACTGACCTTTAAGTATGTCTTCCAGGCTGGCTTTGAACTCAGGACAACCCTCCTGCCTCAGGCTCCTCAGTGTGGGGATTACAGGCTACCATTTTATTTATTTTTTTTTTTTGAGACAAGGTCTCCCTCTGTAGTTCAGGCCGACCTGGACTCACTATATAGCCCAGGCTGGCCTTGAACTCGTAATCCTCCTGCCTCAGCCTCCTAAGTGCTGGGATTACAGGCATGCACTACATATTTTCTTTCTTAATTTAAAAATTTTCATCCTCATGAGATTCTCTTTCTATATAAAATGTCTTTAATATGAATACTTACATAAAAATAACAAAACATGGTCTAAAATTACCTAAGAAAGATAGACTATGGAAGATGTTGTGGTGGAGTTACTTGTTTTGGGTGTAGTACTGGGGAGTGAACCAGTCCTTGCCCTGAGCTGCACCGCCGCATTCGGTCCCAGGCAGAATTCAGCCCTGAGCTCGTCTTGCTGTACTCAGCCTCCCCGGTGCTGAGACTCCAGGCGTGTACCAACGGGCCCAGCTTCGCATTCTCTTACTTATTATTTTATCATTAAAGAGCTCATCTGAAAATTCTTCAATGCACACAACCAGTTTATTTATATATAAAGGTTGAAGCCACAGGTTCCCCTATTTTGTGCAGACTGGGGAGCAGGGACAGTGTGATGAGGCTTAAATGCCAAATAAATATTTGTTGAATGAACTGAATGGACACACCACACGACATGTACTATTCTACAGCCTACATTTTCTGTCTGAGCGTTTATCATTGAGAATTTTTCCCAAGGACCAATTAATTAATTAATTAATTTAGTTTAGGTACCAGGAATTGAACTCAGGACCTTGCGCTTGCCAGGCAGGCGCTGTGCCGCTGAGCTATACCCCGGCCCTTCCTGAAGAATTTAAAGCCAAACAGTATTTCACACTATCTTGGAAAGTGGAAGTCCATTCTGTGGAGACCCCATGTCTTCCACCCAGCTGGGCTGGCACTGGGACTTCCCACAGCAGCAGCGATGAACCTATGGCACGAGTGCCACACAGGGCTGTTTATATCACCGAGAGCACCCAAGGCTAAAGAGCTCCTACTGAGAAATACGAGTTCCAATCTCCATGCAGTTCGGGCTGGCCTTGAGCTCACTTTGTAGCCCAGGCTGGCCTTGAACGAGCAATGACCCTCCTGCCTCAGCCTCCCCAGTGCTGGGATTACAGGTGTGTGCCACCACGCCCGGCTCTTCCTTTCACTTTTTAAATAATTTCCAAAGAAAGTAAAAGATCTGTAATGCTGCCCTACAGAATCAGTTACAAGTTAGGGGGTAAATTTAAATGGGCACACTTTATTTCTTATACTTTGCAGATTTCTTGTCTTCTTATATAAAACACAGTTCCAGACAACCTTTGGCACAGATCATAAAAGGTATCCAAACAAAAAGTAGTAAACATTTTGATGAAGGGATTAACCTCAGAATGGCCAGAGAATACACAAAAACACATTCTCAAAATACCTAAAAATACACACTTAGAAAAGCTCTATCTTGTTTCAAAAGACTTGCTTTTTAGTCAATGTACTACATGTACAGAACTGTAAATTCTGGGGGGCAAAGGCTGAAATTTTAGGCTTACCCAAATGTTCGAGGCAAGACAGAAAACCCCGGCACGGACCGGGCGCACGCTCACCTGCGCCTCGATCTGCAGCTCTTTGTCCAGGAGCGCTCTCTTTCTCAGGATCTCGGCTTTGAGCTGCTCCTTGTGTTTGAAAAGCAGCGCAGAGAGCTTGGTAGCATTCTGCTTGCTCCGCTTCTGTTCCACGCTCTCTTCACGCTTCCGTTTTTTCGCCGCCTGTTTTTCTTCTTTATCTATCTTATCCAAAATATACTTCATCACCTGGTTACATACAATCATTCTAGAGAAAAATATACAACCTATGTAATGCTGGACGTTTCACTCTGAAAGGGTTACACGAGGCGTCTAGGTCCCTACGGGCGCCACGCAAGCTTTCTGTGACTCAGGCTGCAAACAGTAACGGAACCCGTCAGGAGCTACTTGTGCCCCAGTTTACTTAGCAAACTTCTACCGAGATAAAAATACACAAACTTACAACTCTCGTGCGTGGCAGGCTAGAGAAAAGGGACCAACACACAGCAAGGCCCTATGTTTCTCCCTACCTTTGATTCTCTTCTCTTTCAGTGGGAGTCAAGGTCTTTTTCTGTTTTAAATGTTCTATTACAGCATTATGCTTCATCACCACCTTTAGAACAGAACAAATCCAAAAGCGCACATTTTACAACTACAGTTAGTACACAGAAAATAGTAGCAGAAGTCAGAGCACACGTTTTCCAAAGGTATGGTAAGATTTTTACATTATTGAAACAAATGAAATTACATTAGCAGCTGCCAAGTGTGCCTGGGTGCTTACCACGCTCTCGGCACCGCCTTAGGTACTCGACGACATTTCACCTATTTCTCATGACAACACTGGACCACAGATGTAATGTGATAAACAATGAGAGAAAGAAATTAACCAACTGGTCTGAGATTAAGTAGTGAGTAATTCAGCCAGAATTTCCACTCAACTATCATGCTCCAAAGGCTGTTTTTATGTTATGCTCTCTTCTCAGGCATTAATTTTAAAGACTTGCTTTCCCACCCCTCCTTTGCGAAGATTAGGAAGGAAGGTACCAGAATACCTCATTGTACAGATCACAGAGTGCTGAAAGCTAGGTGACAGTGCACGTGGACGCGTAACGTATTAAATTTTACAGGGATGTTACCTTACATCTTTAAAATCACACACATGACCCATGTAATCATCAAAATGATTACATGTGGCTGGGGAGAGAGGAGTTTTAATAAGGCTACAGATCAGGGGAGACAAGGGAGTCTCCTGACTTGGTAACACTTGAAACCCACACTCAAGCTCCTGCCTCGTGCTGAGCAGAGCACGCTGCTGATAAAAAGGAAGTATTCTCCAGTAACGCCATAGGTTGTACTATGGTGTCTGTTTTAGTACAGTGATTCTAACTCATCTAAATTACCTTACTTCACTTAAGTAGCACTGCAAAAGTCCCTGCATAATGGCACTTTTTATTTAAGCTAAGAAGAATATATATTTTAAACACTTTTATAAAAATGTGGCTGGAAATGCAAATGAATTTAGTCTGCCTGCAATCTGCTTAGCCTTAGTCTACACGCAAACTAAGGAACAGCAAGTAACTTCAAATGAAGTGCTACAGCCTGAAGTGGCTTTAGGACTTTGTTACACGTTCAAGTTTTGCATTAGTGATACTTAAACTCCAAACTCCATTCTTCCCATCTTGGTTCTCCCAAAATATAGATCGTTTCTTTTCTTCTTTTTCCTTTTGGTTATTGTTTGTTTTTTGAGACACGGTCTCACTTTGTACTTCCGGCTGGCCTCAAACTCACTATGTACCCCAGGCTAGCCTAGACCTCATGGCGATCCCCCTGCCCCAGCCTCCGCGTGCCGGGATTACAGGCATGCGCCACCACGTCCAGCTACACCGTTTCTAACAAGCACTTGACTCTATATATCAAGAGAAGAGTTTCAAACCATTGGAGGTGTTCAGTGTTTCTGGTCCATCCAGGGCTGCTTCTGAATTTAAACATCAACAACTGTGACTCATTCAGGAAACCTAATACAACCAAGCACTAAGTCTATCGCACAGCACAATAATTCAAGCTACTGAACATGCTGCTTTGACTTCATGACTTTACCTGTTTCTGAATGATTTCCCTTTGGTTAGAAGCTTGGAGGGTGTGTTCACGCTTAATTTCTATCTGTTGCTGCTTCTTCTTTTGCTGCTGATCCCTGAGTTGCTGAACCCTTTGCAACTGCTCTTGCACACTGGCTGCCTGCACTGTAACCACATTCTGAATCTGGTGAGTCTGCACAGCACTGCTTTGCTGAATTTGAACAGGTAACTGCAGTCTGATTTGCTGGGGCACAACACCTTGCTGAGCCTGTATCTGAGCCACAACCTGCGGCTGGATCTGAGAGAGAACCTGGACTTGTTGCAGCTGAGGCACAGCAATGACTTGGGGCTGCGGCTGCTGTATTTGTAGCTGAGGACAAGGTGGGGCGGAAACAGTAACTTGATTTAACGTTTGTCCTGATGAAAGAGTTTGAGTTGAAGACTGTACCTGGGGTTGTGGCTGTGGCTGGCCTTGGGAAGGGATCTGGAGAGATGTATGTGGCTGAATTGGAAGCGGTTGTGAGGCTGTAGTCTGAACCTGGGGCTGCTGTCCGGGAGACACTTGGGATGGAGTCGACGGACGTATCCGAGGCTGTGGTGGGCTCTGGACTCGCACAGGAGACTGTCCTTGGACATTACTCTGAGGCTGACACTGTGCTGCAACCTGGGGTCTGTTGGATGACTGTGCTTGGGTTGGCTGTGCTTCGGAAGGGACGAGGGGCGGAACAGCTGTGTGGGTCTGAACTTCCGGCTGAGTCTGAGCTTCAGGCGGAGCTGGGGAGTGGGGCTGGGGCTGGGGCTGGGGCTGGGGCTGCGCTGGAGGCTGAGCAGTTTGTGGCTGGGCTTCTGCAGGACTCACACTTGGTGGCTGATCTGGTGGCGGGGGTTTGGCTGGTTGCACCTGTGTCTGGGGCGACAATTTACTCTGTTTCTGTTCCCCTGATCCTGTGGAAAGGAAAGACAAATCAACTCTTATTATTCTGGAACACAGCCTGTGCTTCAAGCGGAATCTGAAGGACACTTCCCTAAAGCTGAGAATTCTGTATTTCAGTAGAGATTTAAACTTTTGAAATGCTTTACTTAGGCACGCTCACGCTGGAACTCTAAGGAATGAGGGAGCTGGAGCCTGCTCCTTGGCCGCCCTCTGTGTCCATCTCTACCTCTCCGGAGGGCTGGCCTCTACAGCAAAGCACACTGAAAATGAGCCGCGCCGGCACTCAACCGTAACTGCACTGCAGCCAGCGGCTAACAGATCGCTCTGGACCTGCAGCGCTCAACTGCAGGCTCTGGGCTGGACGTATCTGCCGGCCCTGAGATTATCCTCGTAGCTCCATCCGTGCCTACCAGGCTTGGGAAGCATCAGCAGTTACCATGACAGCCTTTACTGCACCCCATCTTTACACACACTGTGCGCACGCACACGCACGGGAAGGAGCGGAGACAAGGGCGCTGCAGAAACAAGGCATGAAAACACCGAGACGCTGTGAGGTTGGCTCTGCCAACGGTCGAGCTCAAGGGCTGAGGCGCAGCCTCCTGCAGGAAGCACTGGTCCTCCCGTCCCCAGCAAGGAGTGGCAGTGACGTCCGTCCTTCAACCGACTCCAGGGCCTACCTGCTGCCGTGGTGGAGACGGTCGTGGTGGTGCTGCTGGCGGCCGTGGCTGTAGTTGCCAGCGGGGTGAAGAGAAATCGCTGGACAGTACCATTCGGCATTGCAGCCTGCATGAGCTGCTGCCCTGGCCCGGGGAGTACGGTCACCCCCTGAGGTATCAGCTGCAACTGTCCAGTAGTTTGACCTTGTCCTTGAATTACTACTGTCAAACCCTGATTGCCACCCTGTGGATAAAACATGCACATGTAGTATCCAAAGCAACAACCTGTAAAACATTTCAGCTGAATCATTCGTATGGCATAAAGATTAACAGAAAGAAAAAAATCTGTACACACATATCTCCATCTCTCCGCGGGCTGACATAAAAGGAATGTAGGTAACCTAGAATAAGAGGATCCTGCCGTTCAGTGCGAAAAGGCACAAATGACCCCGAGCTCCAGCTCAAGTTCCCCACACAGGCGGAGAGGCCCAGTGGTATCTCGGTCCCCGAAAGCTTTTGTTTGAAAACTCTGCCTCAGGTGACAGACGCGGCCATCGTTCACACACAATGCACACGTGGCCGTGCTTTCCAGAGCTGTGCAATAAATGGAGTTTGTGCGCTGTATCTCTCTACAAGCAGCGCCATACTTCCAGATCCAGAAGTCTCAATATATATGTAAGAGCACTGAAGTGAGTGACTGTAGTTTCCACCAAATTCTGCTTTTTTTTCTTTTAATTGTCTTTTGTGAGACAAGGTCTCTCTATGCAGTTCAGGCTGGCCTTGAGCTCACTTTGTAGCCCAGGCTGGTCTCGAACTCATATCGATCCTCCTGCCTCAGCCTCCCGAGTGCTAGGATTACAGGCGTGCGCCACCACACCCAGCTAAATTCTGATTTTAAACTGCCTTAAATTCGTATTATTTTGTATTTTAAAAATCACCTTCATATATATTGCCTCATTTAATGCTCACAGTGGATGGACTTGAGACCCAGTGAAATAACAGAGTATTATTATAATTTTATAATAATAACTTGAGACCCAGTGAAATAACAAGTATTATTATAATTTTATTCCCACCTAAGAAACTCAAGTGAGAGGGCTGAGTGTTTTAGCTTAGTGTCAGAGTATCTGACTGGCATGTGGGTTTGATTCCCAGCAGGGCAAGAAAAAAAGAAACTCAGGTGACAAAGGCTGAGTCCCTTCAGAGGAAGGGCCAACAGCCAGAGCGACTTTCAGCCGACAGATCTCCCAAACAGCAACGCCAATGAGACTGATTCCAACATGCGTGGGATCAAATTGGGTGATAAAGAAAAGTGCTACTTTCTTGTCTGCTTTCTCCCACATAGGTTTTTGGAATGCATTTCTCTACCATAAAGCAACTTCCTAATAGTGTTTGGAGTTACATTTTCTCTTCACAGATACTGGGAGAGAGTTTTCTGTCACTGAGAGCTCAGTAGTAATGAGTGTCCAGCCAGCAGACGGGGTGATCTGCTGTATGGGTAGTTTATAGTAAAAGACCAAGTGTGAAAGCAGGCCATTGGCTACAGACTAACTTCCCTGACTCCGCGCACTATTAACTAGTAAGCTTGACTGCCGGGACCTGTGTAGAGAACTAAAAAGCAAAAGAGAAACAACCCTCCAACAGCCGGCGGTGAAAACTGACGTCGTGCAGTCCCCGTCCTGAGCCCCACATACTCGTGAGTCTCTCCAACTTTCTTACTTCTAGTTTTCTGAAACACTCTGCAACGCACCCTGGCCTCGCTTCCCTCCGCTCCCCAGAGGTGCGCACCGTGTGCACTCCCACGACAACGCTGCATTTTCACGGGGCTCTGCATCTCTATAGGGCCGCTGAGAGTCCCGGCTGCAGGAGCCCATTTACAAAGAGCACAGTGTAAGGGACACGGAGTCTCACACCCGGCCCCACACTCCCAGGTAAACTGATGCAGCTTTGTGCAGCACAGCTTAGTTTTGCCTGTTTCTGCATTTTGTACAAATGGAATGTATGTATGTTTGTGTGTGTGTGTGTGTGTGTGTGTGTGTGTGTGTTATATGTGTCTTCAGCTCGGTATTTTTTATTTTGTTTTTTGAGACAGGATCTCACTACGTAGTTCAAAATGGCCTTAACTCACTATGTAGCTGAGGCTGGCCTTGAACTTGCAGTGATCTTCCTGTCTCAGCCAACCAAGTGCTGGGACTACAACCACACCCGGGTTACAGTTCATTGTTTTGTTTGTGAGAATTCCCTGTGGAGTTTTTGTACAGCTGTGTGCAAAGTCTATGATTACTTACTACCGTGAGACTACACCACAGTTTACTTACCCGACTGTGGATGGACATTGAGGCGGTTCTGAAAGTTTGACTTACGCTGCTGTGAGTATTTGTACCAACATTATCTGGGTGCTCAGGAGTAAGCATTTCTCTGTGGCTGTATCTAGAAGGAGAACTACTGGGGCCTGAGGCGTGCACACCTTCAGCTGTACTAGGTCATACCCACAAGGTTTTCAAAATGGGTCGCCGAGTTATATTCCTATCAGTTGTATATTATAGTTCATTCTGCTCCTCCTATTTGCTTATTCTTGGTTTTGCTGGAGATTTTAGACTCATCTCACAGGTAGATGTTTTTATTGCTGTTGTTATTTTTTGGCAGTGGTAGGGATTGAACCAGGGCCTCACATGTGCTAGGCAAGTGTTCTATCATTGAGCTCCATCTCCAGCCCTTAAAAAAAAATTTGGAGACTGTGTCTCGTTTGGGTAGACGCAAACTTGTGATCCTCCTGCCCCAATTTCCTGAGTACTGGGGATAATGGGCGTGTGCCACTATACCTGGTGTGAAGGTTTTTGTTAATTAAGGGGAATTTACAAATCCTTCCCTTTGTGGTTAGTGTTTTCTATTTAAAGAAAACTATGAAGACACCCTATCTTACCTCTGAAAGCATGATAGCTGTCCTCCTAGAGCTGAGTTAATCTACAGAATGTGGCAAGGGCTCAGTTTCACCACTTCTCCTTTACATTCAGTTGGCCCAGTGTCCTTCCTGAAGTTCACCCTTTCCTCGGTGGTCTCCAGGGCCGCCCTGTCAGGCAGCAGAGCTGCCACGAGCGGAGGCCGTTCTGCACGCCCGTCGGCCTGCCCGTGCACCTCTGCCTCGGCTCCCCGCTGAGCGCGTTAGTGCGGCACCCCAGCAGCCCCACAGCAGGGTATTCATCGCACACAGGAGCAAATCCTCCTGTTCTTTAATAGCTATTCTCGATCCTTTCAACTTTTATGTAAAGTTTTATCTAAAACATAATTTAAAAATCAGCTTGTGAAGTTCCACACATGAAAAAGATTTTGATGGAAACTGCATTTATCGCTCAACAGTGGAAGACTTGATAAAAAAAAACTGCATTGTGCAAGGAAGCAGCCTAATGTACTCAAATTTTATTTTTCTCATGGAAATCGGACAACTAATAAAATCTGGGTGCCTGAAAGGATTATGTATTTCACTGGTGTAACCCATCCAAGGACTCTCTAGTTGGGACTCACATTATCTTGCCCATAAGAAGTACTCTTGTTTGATTCCAAGAAGCAGCCATTTTCTAAAATAAGTACACTTTTTTCTTTTTGATTCTGGAAATTGAACCTAGAGCCTTTGTGCCTGGGTACATTCCTGGCCCTTTCTTATTTTTTGAGACAGGGTCTTGCTAAATTGCCCAGGCTGGGCTGGAAGTCACAATCCTCCTGCCTCAGCTTCCCAGAGTGTGACATTACAGCTATTTGCTACCACAGCTGGTAAATAAGTACCTTTTTAAACTTATCAAAATAGGGGCAGGAGATGTAATTCAGTGGTACAGAGCTTCTCTACCATGCACGAGGCCCAGCAAGCTCCTCTGCAGCACACACACACACAAAACCCACCCAAAACAAACACACAAACAAAATCTTAAGGTTCCCAAATAAGTACATTTTAAAACTTACAGCAAAAATAAGTAAGGTGGCCTCTAAAGTTAAAATGAACTCAGGCCGGGTGTGGTGGCATATGCCTGTAATCCCAGCACTCTGGAGGTTGAGGCAGGAGGATCGTTGCGAGTTCGAGACCAGCCTGGGCTACAAAGTGAGCTCAAGGCCAGCCTGAACTACACAGCAAGACCCTGTCTCAAAAAGACAAAAAAAAGAGGATAAAGTTAAAATGAAGTCATACTACTTACGTGGCCCTGCGTTAACTGTGTGAGCTGAGCCATGGTTAGCTTCACCTGTCCCTGCTGGGGGCGAGGTGGCTGAGGCGCTGAAGACGGCGGATTTGGAGTGGATGTTCCTGAAGTTAAGCCTTTCTGCCCAGGCGTGGAGGGAGTGGTGCTTGAGGAAGAAACTGCAGTGGAGACGGGCTGGCCTCGGATGATCTGTGTCACCACTTGTTGAGGAGCACCTGGACGAACAGCAGAACGCCCTGAATGCCCATGCGCCCTGGCAGGACCCTGAATTACAATAACTCAACACCTCGGATGAATGTATTCTTTCCAGTGTTCAAAGACATGGACCCAAAGGGCCTGCCCGGGTGACAGTGAGTCTGTTTCCGTTAGGCCTGCTGACAGCCATGAGCCAGCTCTTCCTGCTGACTGTAGCACAGTGAAAAAATAATACTCTTCCTACAAACCCGAATCCAAAATGATGACAGGAAAGACAAAAGAGAATACACGAACATGCCTTTTGTGTGGTTGTCTTTTCTTAGAAATACAGTAAAGATGGGGCAATAATTAGGTATATAATAAATTTACTGGAATTTTACCAAAATATGAAGTATTCTCATCACCCTGGGCCAACTTCATTTACAAACAAACTTCTCTCTAATCCTGTGACAGGGAGTGTGGAGAAGCCCGAGGGAAGCACCCCTGTACCCGCATGCTGGGGCAAGTACTCGAAGGCTGCGTTCACGGCCATCGGTCAGCAAACGTCTGCTAAGTGAGAGATGTCAGTGAGGTGGCTCTGCAGTTCTCTAACGTCTCCCGTTCTCCTTTCACCTGCCGGAACCAGAAGCAATGGGGAGTTTTCTCCCCATTAGTAGGAATAACGATATGGTGGCTAATCTGACCCGCACAGACTCATTACTAGCTGGTAAGTAGGGCCCGTCTTCCTTCCGTGAATGCAGCTCTCTCCATGCGGATCTTTAACGGCTAAGTGGCATCTCATATCGCTCCACATGGATGAAACCGAGGCTGTTTTCACATTCAAAATACTTTTTCTTCATTAAAATACTGTAGGGTGAAATCACTGCTTGTAAATTTTTATGTGCTTCTAATGATCTCCTTAGAGCGGCTGTCACAAAATACTAGTGAGTTCAGAGTAGAAACGTAACAGTCCCATTCACACTCGCACTAACTCTGAGGGCCTACCTCACTGACCCCACAACAGCCCAGCAAGCAGAAATGATCTCACGGCATCAGCGCCTGGACTTCCTCCTTTGTAACGGAAAGTGAGGATTTAGAATGGTCCCAGCGCATGTGCTTCATTTCTGCACTCTGAATTCCCTCCCCACACTCTGCCGCTGTGCACTTTTACTTCTTTGCTCTTCCCCTCAGGGCGTGCACGTGCCAGGCAAGCGCTCAAACACGGAGCTATTCGCCCAACCCCAGTATGCATTTTCAAATAATGTTTTTTTAAAATTTTATTTACTTCTAAATCTCTAAATATTTTTTATGTGACCAAATAGATCAGTCTTTTTTGGGGGAGGGCGGGCTTTAATTATTGCTTATAAAGCGCTCCTGTATGCTTTTTGTTTACTTGTTTTTGGTGCTGGGAATCGAACTCAGGACCTTGCGCTTGCCAGGCAGGCGCTTGTGCTGCTGGGCTGTATCCCTGGCCCTCTCCTGTATTCTTGCGTTCTCTCATCAGATGTATACTTAAAAGTATGTTCTAGATTATCATGTACTCCATGTTGTGAGTCATTATACCCCCCAGTATAAGCCAAGTTTTAAATTCCCAAACTATAAACCAATTATTCTACCATGACTTGTTATTCAAAATGACACCTTTGTCACACAACAAATTCTCATATATAATGCTTTCTTTTTTTAAATAGCGTCTCGCTATGTATTTCAGGCTGGCTTTAATTCACTATGTAGCATGGGCTGGCCTCAAACTCACGGCAATCCTCCTACCTCAACCTTTCAAATGCTGGGATTACAGGCGTGCACCACCACGCCTGGCTATAATGCCTCTTCAATTGTATCTATCTGTATACTTTTTTATTTTTGTTTTTTTTGGTACCGGGAATTGAACTCAGGACCTTGCGCTTGCCAAGCAAGCGATTATGCCGCTGAGCTATATCCCTGGCCCCGTATCTATCTGTATAATTTCCTTTGGTATCACGCTCCTCAGACTTCACATAATATGCTTTAAAAACTGGCACTGCTAGGTTTTCCTCATTATGCCTCCTTTTAAATTTTTCTTGGTTATTTTCATTCCTTCAAGATGAACCAATGACACAGTGTGGTCAAGTGCTTTAAATCTGAGGGTCTCTGGGTTCTGCAGGACAATGCAGGTAAAGTTTTTAATTTAGGTGATCACCTAGTACAGTTGCATCGCTATCATAAGCATCGATCAAAGGACTGGTCCTCACTGATTGTACAACGGTCACTCAGATAACCCAATCTGTATAAACTACTTTTAGATTAGCATTAAAACGCAAATTTAAAAGTTGTCAATTTCCAATGAGACCCTTTTAAGAAAGGTCATGTGGTGCTCGGAGACAGCTAAGTGAGCGTGACCCGTGAAGTGGGGAGACACCTCGGACACACCCACCTTTCCTTGGCCTCTCCCAGCCCTTGTCCTCCTCACTGTCACCCCACTTTCCTTCAGTGCATCTGGACCACTCCCACCTAGGGTTCTGCATCTACAATGACTTGGCGTGAAAATCTTTCCCCAGGGAGTGGCATAGCTCTCACTGCCTCGGACCTTGCCTTAAAATTTTCCCTTCCCTGGCCGTCCTTTCTAAAATCCAACACCCCCTGCAAATCATTTCCAAACTCGAGCTCTTCAATCCTGCTATCTCCTTCCCCTCCGTTTTCCAAGGCATTTACTGTTCACATGTTATATGTAAAATTTACATATCACTGTGCACAGTGATATGTTTTTAAATACATACAGGAATTTCTCTAGCTTTTCTCTACCTCTCCCCCTGCGCTGTAAGATTCATGAGGGCAGTAGTTCTGTCTGACTAGTTCACAACTACCATTGCAGGGGCCTGGAACAGTGTCAGCCACACAAGTAGTGACATGCACTTGTTCAATGAATAAACGAACATCTGGAACTGGGAAGCAGACAGATCTAGCCTGAGTCCTACCCGGGTTAGTACTTTGAGAAATTATGCAACATTCTGAGTTTTAGTTTCTTCATCTATGAGCTGGGGATAATATTAATACCCACTTTATATAAAAATTAAATGAAGGTTTATACACCCTCCCACAGAGTAAATGATCAATATATGGTAGCTGCTACTACCACCACCACCACCACTGCTACTGCTGCTACCGCCACCCCACCCCGCCGAGCCCGTTATTTAAAGGTAGACTGGCTAAAGGACCTTAGGTACTAGGAGGCCAAGCGGGGAGCTGAGCAGCTCACTGCACACACCCCATCTCTGCACTGTATGTGAGGCTTCAGGAGGAAAGCGGCACGACCCCAGGCCCGGGCGCCTGGAGGTCCAGACTCACGTGTGAGTCAGACGTCAGACCACGGAACGACAGCTGTGGAAGGCGGTAAGGAGCAAAGGCTCTGTACACCTAGGCTGCTAGCTAGCAGTGTTTATAGTTCATATGAAATTTTACCAACATCTTCAGTTTTCTAAGAATATTACCATTTAATAGCAATAGATTATATCTTCTTCTTTCATTAGTTATCTTTTAGTTATCTGACTAACTGGTAACCCTAAGTTTTAAAACAGAATAAATACTGCATTTTATCATCTCTGTAGCATTAGGTGAAATAACCCTGAGGCAAAAGCTGCGTAAGCACAGGAGACTGCTTTGTGTTAAAGTGAGAAAAAGGAAAAATTATGCCATATTTCAGGTGAAACTTGTACTGTATCTGCAAAATTAATAGAAAATATTTTATGAGTCTTTCTGCCTGTGCCCTGGAACTATTTTATAAGGAAATTATTTGTTTCCTACCCACTTTAAACAATTTCAAACTGGGCGAGGTGTCCTATGCCTGTAATTCCAGCACTCAGGAGACTGAGGCAGAAGGATCATTGCAAATTCGAGGCCGGTGGGGTACAAAGTGAGCTCAAGACCAGCCTGAACTGCCTGTCTCAAAAAAAAAAAAAAAGACAAAAAAAAATTTCACCCCATGAAATCAGGATGACTGAAATTCTGTTTAGTAGGTGTTTTGTTTTTGGTTTTTTGTGTGTGCCAGGAATCGAACTCGGGACCTTGCATTTGCCAGGCAGGTGTTTGTGCCACTGAGCTATATCCCCGGTCCCTTATTTAGGAGGGAATACTATGGCAAATTTCCAAATCTCTTTCTTGGATATGAATCACTGAGACTTTGAATTTATAAGCACAGGATTTAATTATGCCTTGTTATTAAAATAGATTTGGTTTCTAAGTATGGATAGTGAGAATTCTGGCAAGTCTTAACACAAAGATACCTATACAGAATTCTCTTTGTGTTTTTTAAAAAAAAAAAGCTCCCTGTATGTTTATTGTACTTTCTCATTCTGAATTCTGTGAAATGGCCATTTTTCTCTCCTCCCTCTAGACTAGACTTGTAGCTAGGCGTGGCAGTGCATGCCTGAATCCCAGAACTCTGGAGGCTGATACAGGAGTGTCATGAGTGTGAAACCCCTCTGGACTACCCAGTGAGTTTAAGGCCCACCTGACCTGCATAGTGGACCCTGTCTTAAACAAACAAAGAGTCTTGCTATAGCAGACTGGATTGGCTGAATGTTTTTTGTCTTTTTTTTGTTTTCTAATATTATTTGCTCTTTTTTTGCTCCTTTTTACCTAAGACTTTTAAATACATTTTCTAAATTCTGTATAGACTTAAGAATATGGATTTTTAGGGGCCAGGGATATAGCTCAGCAGCACAAGTGCCTGCCTGGCAAGCACAAGGTCCTCAGTTCAATTCCCGGTACCAAAAAAAAAAAAAAAAAAAAGAAGGAAACAATGTGGATTTTCGGTAGTTTTATTAAACAATGTATTTAAACTACCTAGACTAGGTGTTCAAATGCTTGTTAAATAAACTGAGTCTACCTCTGAGTTTAGCTTCAGTGTTATGATTGGAAGTTGCTATCTGATAATTTGTAACTACATATTGAGGTTCCTGTAATATAAAGGTTACTTAGAACATTAATTCTTTAAAATATTTCCAAGTAAGCAAAGGTTATTAGTACTACGTAACTTAAAATATTGACTTCTATCTTTAGTCTAAAAGTCTGGCCATTACACATTCCCACTTCTTTGCAATTTATTAAGGTTTTAGCTATGGCTCTAAGACTATTTTTCTACATATAGCTCATAAATATTTACAACGAATGTGCGTTCCCGAAGACACAAATATTGATACGCAGTAGTCTACTATGCTCTTCTTAATGCCAGCTTGATTTTAAATAGTTTTATAGGTGCTTTAATAATAATTCATAAGAACTCAAGATCCTGTACATTTTCAATGAAATCTTTGTCTTTAAGCCTATTTATTTAAATTTTAATTATTAATATTATTACTTTTTTTGAGATAGGGTCTTGCTGTGTGGGTCAGGCTGACCTTAAACTCACTAGTTTGCCCAGGCTGGCCTCAAGCTCGAAGTGATCCTCCTGCCTCAGCTTTGTGAATACTGAATGAGAACAAAGGTGGACTTTTGAGGGATTAAAGGTGAGCACTACCATGCCTGGCTTCTAGCAAATTTAAAATGGAATTCCTGCCATAACTGTTTTTTTTTTCTTTTCGTAAATACTGAATTCTACTCTTCCCATTATCAGTAGGGCTATTATTGTTCTTTCTTTCTTTCTTTCTTTCTTTCTTTCTTTGGCCTTTATATCATTGTCTTTGACCACCTTGTAGGTTACGTTTTAAAGCTATCCCTGCAATTTGATTTTTAGTGTCTCATGAGTACGTACGAATTTTTAAAAAAACTTATTCTTCACAGCCCTCAACTTTTAACATGACAGCTTAACCCTATTCATATTAACTGTGATAAACGGAAGTCTGGTATTTCCTTTGCAATTTTGTTTTACACTGTCTGTTTTACACATTTCCTAGCTGTTTCATTGCTTTACTGTCTTTTGCCATACAAACGTTTGCTTGTTTTCTTTACTTGAATTGCCTGAACGTATACACTCCATGTATTAGTTTCTTTTATTTTTGATAAACATAGTTTATTTTTCTCTCAGTAGCAACGCCAAGAATAAAATAATATCTATGGATACAATATGCAGTGGATTAGAAATTCAGCATGGTTTGAATTATTCATTAAAATCGGCATTTTCTAATTTGTACAGCCCAGATACGGAGTAACACAGGTTTCCCAGACTAGCTGTTTAAATGAAAAGCGGTCATGCTGGATGGAGGGGTACCTGGCTGCACCATCACAGGCGTCCGAATAATTGCCTTTCCCAGCGTTGACTGCTGGAGGGGCGTCCTGATCACTGTCATGCCGGGGTGGAGCTGAGGCCCTGTGATTACCTGTAAATGACACAAAAGACGATGAATTAAAATGTTTTTAAAAATTAAAGTACGATGGACTTAAAACATAAGATCTTTAAACATTCTATACTGATAAAATATCTACAAAAAAGATGGAGGCTCTTGGATATCACATTTTAAGTTACACTAAGCATCAGAACAAAGGTGGATTTCTGAGGAGAAAAACTTTACTTCAAATGGGATCATATGAAAGTCTCTGCCAGTGGCACCAAAGACAGCCTACAAACTAAAAGGGGAGGAGAAGACTCTCTGCTCTGTAACTACTGCTCACAGGACAATGCTGCGCCCTTTTTCTCCAAGTTGCAATCTGTATAGGCAACCCAGAGAAGGTAAGAATGAGGCGAGGAACTGAATGTTCTTTCCAAGTTTTAAAAGGGAGTCTACAGAGCATGTTTCTTCAGTTTCATAGTTAGGGTCTGAACATTTTCATGTCTGCAAAACTTTAAGACCTTTTCCAGAAAATTAATACTACAGCCAGTACATCTCATATCCGCATATATCAGCTGCGAAGAGACTAGTTAGCGTATTACAGCCTGTATTTTTTATTCCACTTCTTAACTAGGCTGCACAGCACGTTTCCTTGCATGACCCAGTACTGCCAATTGGTTTATGTGACGTTTTCCTTATAAAATCCTAGGACATAATTATTATTAAACTATGCTAACCTGCCATTAAGGAAATTTTAAAGATGAATACTTCATAAAATGATGAGTAGATTTTCCCCACCAAATCAGTACTTTGTCACAGTTAAGACAGGAAAATTAGTTGGATGGATTTTTGTGGAGGCCATTTCAAACCTCATGTGCTTCACACTTCAAAACCCAGCCCGGCACGCAGCTCTTACTTGTGATGTGCTGGTGGCCGTCCCAGAGGCTGAGGTATTGGGCCTAATCGTGACTGTCGCTGTCCTGGGCTGGAATGAAGTAAAGGTTTGCTGACTTGCACCTGTACTCGATGGAATGATACCCAGGACTTTCTGCTGCACTTGAACAACACCTTAAAAAAAGACGAGGAAATAATTATCAAGTGTCCCATTTAAGGAAGTACATTAAGTGCTGCTTGGTTTCTGAGATACTACGTGTGGCAGGTTCATAGTGGACTACATAGAATGTGAGATCCGAGGACCGGAATCAGTGAAAAGGAAATGACATAATGGCAACAGCATGATCTGGCAAATGTGAATTACAGCTCTTCACACTTCCCTTACCTCCTTGCGTTGCCGGCACATTTACAGCGACAATCTTGCTGTTTGCAGGAAGTGGCAGTTTGGTAATTACTTTTCCTGCCATGGGGACTGGACTGCCTGTAATTTGGAACGTCTGACCTGTGCTGGCAATGCTTGTAGCAGATGTGGCAGCTGTGCTGGTGGCTAATGGGGTATAAGACATTTAATAAGCTTTAGATTTAAAATAACCAGCAACGTAGTGACTTCCAGGAAGGGCACCAATGCACGAAATGTGGCTAACTCTGTATTTTTAATAAAAACACTCCTCTCCACTCAAAGTGAACTATGTAGATGTTATAGGTGAAATAATGTAAGAGAAGAGCTTTTCTAATGTAATTTATGAACATTATCTGTAATAAACCAACGGTTACAGCTGAGTCAGTCAATCAGCTGCAGAAGGAAGACAATTTTCTCAAGAGAAGTTTCATTTCAGTAGGTGAAGGGCTGAAAACGCTTTTTCCCGAGTGGAAGCCATGTTTTATTTCATCACGGCTGTGTACCTGAATTTGACTGGCCTTGCTTAACCCATGTAGCAAAAGTCTGATGGAAGTTCTTGTTTTGCTGGAATGTAACTGTTGCTGGAGATCCAACTTTGGTAGTTAGTACCATTTTAGTTCCAGTAGTAACTGAGCCACTGATGGGGGCCACCATAACTTTCTGAGCTGCAGAGACAGTGCTGGGCGCACTGCTTGTTGGGGCTGTGGTAGAAGTGGCAATGACTGCAGGCTTCTGCTGCTCCAATCGTTTCTAAAGAAGTCGGGGAGAAAAAACGTAAACCAAGAGAGTTCTAAATATAAAGTCCAGTCCCAGTTTCTCTCACTGTAAGAAACTGCACTACATTTCTAAGGTATCCCTCCTTTACTTTTTGTTTTGTTTTGTGAGACAGGGTTTTGCTATGTAGTTAGATTGGCCTTGAACTCACTATGTAGGCCAAGCTGGCCTCAAAGCCATGGCAATCTTCCTGCCTCAGCCTCCTGTGTGCTGGGATTCCAGACATGGGCCAGCACATTGAGCCGATATTTACTTCTTAAAAGAAAATGTGACTACATAAATCCACCCTGGATTTTAATGTCCCGATGAACGCAGTACTTTTCAGGTGTCTACATCACATTTATTTCATTGTAAGTACTAAGTTGTTCACCACAGAAAAGTGAAAATAATAAACTTTTTCTGGCTGCTGCAAATATCCCAAGTTTTAGAATGAAAACAGCAGAGATGCGGGTAATCATACTGGAGAGACAGGAACACCGTGCTGCTCAGCGGTAAACTTTAGAGCAGACAGCGAGCGGTGGGCGCTCCGGAAGGCTTCCGTTTCACTGCATTATGTTACTTTATCCAGTCACGAAGAGCACGTCATTACTTAATATTGCTAGTCAGGTTGGCGAACTTCAACTAAACAAGATGAAATACTGAAACAAATTTTCTAGACAATACTATTCAGTTTGAACAGGAGAAAAATACATTAGATTATTTTACAGAGAATGTATAATGACATTTAAAACTACAGGTTAAAGATAATGTATACATCTTTTAGTATAACCTGCAGAACTTTCTAACAGTGTATCAATGGTGGTCTGATAAGTACAAGCACAAGCTTACACATGTACAAATAACAGGCAGAACTTACTGCAAACCCGGTGACAGATGCTTTATCGTTATTATTTTACTTAATGCCCCGTCAACCCCGAAAGTTGCTGGTATTGTAACTAAGTATGAGGAGCCTGAGGCTCTCGGAGGCCGTGTGACGGGGGCAAGGCCGCACAGCCAGTTCAGGGGGAACTAGGAAGTCTGCGGACAGCAAGCTCCGACGCCGCACTGTCTTCTGCCATCCCAAGTGGCTCACCTATCTCATCACCACCCAATCACTCTACTCCTTTGTACACCCGACCTGAGCACAGGTGAGGTACCGCATGATCTCTTACTCCTCATAACAGACGGCCTTCAGTTTTGGACACTTACAGATGTCAGCTGAGTCAGTTTACAATAAGAAAGGCAGCCTGGTGCAATACGCATCTGTAATCTCAGTGACTGGGGAAGCTGAGGCAAGAGAATCATAAATTTGCGGGCAGACTGTGCAACTCTGTGAGACATTATTTCAAAATTTAAGACCTTGGGGATGGAGCTCAGAGCTAGAGTACTTGCCAAGCATGTGTGAGTCTCTGGGTTCAATTCTCAGAACCCCTAAAACAAACGAACACTCAACCAAAAAAATCCACATATTTAATACTTGTTTACTTGGTAGCTACACCTTCAAAACTGTATGTGTTGGCTACTTAAAAATAAGTATTCACCAAAAACTTTATGAAGAAATACACTAGGTTACATTGCACAAATGACAAAATAAACCCAATAACAGAAAACAAAACAAGCAGGCAGCTGGGCAGCATGGTGCACACCTGTCATCTCAGCTCTCTGGGAGGCTGAGGTGTAACGATGTCCAGATCCTGTCCAAGCCTAGCCTGGGCAACTTCTCAAAAGGGCAAGCTGCAAGAGGTGAGGATGTAGCCCTGTGTATAGTGCCCTTGGCTTTCACCCCTACTACCAAAACCAAGCCAGACCAAACCAGACACCGCACCGCAACATAGCCAGGCAACTGTGATTTGGGATAAATTCCCTGTGACAGCTAACATCAGGTATAGAACGCAAAACCGCCCCTTTCTCAAACTTTAAGTGAGGAAGAGAATCTACAGTAACTGAAAGATAAATCAATTAGGTGCTTCTTTACCTCTCAGCAAATGCCCTAATCTCCCACAGCCACCGTCCCATAAAGCTCTTTTAAAGCAGTGAAATAAAGTTATATGTAAGGCATGCTTTAAAAAAAATCCCACAAGAACACACAGCTACACTGTTTTTGGTGGGCCTGAATTTAACCACAAATGTAAGCTCGCTGTCAGGTGGGTTTCCCGCTAGGCCAATAGTCGCAGGTGTTAGGGCGGCCTCCACTTGGATATGAAGGCCTCTGCCACCGTCCGTGCACGAACCTTAGCTTGCTGCTCAACTGCTTGGGCCTTTTCTTTCTCCACTCTGTAAGAAAAAAAGGGGCAACTTATCAGAAACCAATTGATCAGACATCTGGCACTGAATGGAAATGAAATCTGTTTGACACTCGTATCATACAGAACGGTGTCCCCAACCCCGGGTCACCAACGGCCCATCAGGAAATGGGCGGAACAGCAGGAGGTGAGCCACAGGTGGGGAGCAAGTGAAGCTCTGTCCACACTTAGAGCTGCTCTCATCACTCGCGTTAGCCCTTGAACTCCACCTCCTGTCAGATCAGCAGTGGCCTTAGATTCTCGTAGCAGCTTGAACCTTACTATGAACCATCTCACCTCAACCCCAGACGGGATGTCTACATGTAGGAAAAAGGCTCGGGGCTCCCACTGATCCTACACTGTGGTGAGCTGTACAACTGTTTCATTATATATTACAATGCAGTAATAACGAATGTCATGGCTTCAATCTTCCCAAACCAGTCCTTCACCCCTCAAAAATTGTCTTCCACAAAATAGGTCCATGGTGCCAAAAAGGTTACAGGCTGCTGACACAAAGGCATGGAATTATTTCCATTTTAAAATAAACTTTTAAGATAATTAGAATCAAATGAATGGCCGGGCGTGGTGGCATACGGCTGTAATCCCAGCACTCGGGAGGCTGAGGCAGGAGGATGGGAAGATTGAGCCCAGCCTGGGTAATTTAGCAAGACCTTACCTCAAAGGTGAAAAAGAGTTTGGGAATATAGTTCAGTGTGACGGCCCCAGGTTCAATGCCCAGAACCGATGAAAAGAAACCGATAAATAAGATCTTAATAAACTATTCACAGATAGTACTTAAAAATCAAAAGGTGGAAACGGCGTGGTGGTGCACACCTGCAGTTCTAGTACTTGGAAGGCTGAGGCAGGAAGACTGCTACAAGTTTGAGGCCAGCCTGGGGTACACAGTGAGCTCAAGGCCAGCCTGAACTCTATGGCAAGACTGTCGCAAAAAAAAAAAAAAAAAAATCAAAAGGCAGAGAGTAAAATTAACTAGGATGTACCGAGTAAATTATTAAAATGATCATTCTTTAATTCTGAAATACTAAAAGCTTCAAATATCCGACTATGTATGTGTTAGGCGCTTCTTTACCTCTCAGCAAATGCCCTGATCTCCCACAGTTCCAACTCTTCCTCTGCTGCCCAGGTCTCAATAATCACAGGGCCTGTTTGCTTGGGCGTTTCTGGTCTCTTTGGCCTCAGAGCGCTTGATCGGAGTCCTTTCCTCTGAGGCGTAGGCGTTTCTTTGGAGAAGTAAGAGTGGTTTGAACAATATAGCTTTTAAAATTAAATACTTCTGACATTCTCTCTAACTTTACAAAAAGCACTGGTTGGTGAATGTTTTCTTCTTAAAGGGTCAGATGGTGTAAATTACTTCGACCATGCAGGCCAGGTGGTCTCCTCTGCAGCTGTTCAGTTCTGCCTCTGGGTTACAGTAGAGACTAAAGACAGGGCATAACCAAGTGTGGCTGTGCTCCAATCAAGCTTCACCTGCAAAAGCAGGCAGTGGGCCAAGCCTTGTGGGTCATTGCCGGCCCACCTGTGCTATGAAAGGCCTATGGGCCTTTAAATGACCCCCTTTCCTTTGCCTGGAACTCCACTCCGACCCCCCACTCCAATCTGACTAAAACCATTTCATCCTTCAGATGCCAACAAAAATACAACTTCCTTCAAAACCGAGCATACTCCTGTCACAGCCAGGACGGGTGTGCTCACTACACATATCCACGCCAGTACGTACTTCCCCATCTCAGCACTGACAGGGTTCACTGTAGCTACTCAATGTAAAGAGATATGAAATTGATAAATTAAGAACAGATGAAAATCTCCTAGTGATAAGATTAAAAAATAGTAAGTAGGGAGAGACAGAGGTAGAGCATCCCCACGTTCAGAGAAAGAGAAGCAGCATATTCACAGAGACGGGCGGAAGGACGCTGGACGCAGGAGGAGTGGGACTGCACGAAATCGTACAGTGCAAGGAGTGACTTCCCGAGACCACACGCGTGCACTGCAGGCTGCAGGGCTCCGAGACAGAGGGCCTGTCGGGAGCGTCCCCTCCATGAGCATCTCTGCCCTTCAACTGGGCTGTGTATTTCTACTCCAGGACACGCTGATTTAAGTGTGCTAATAGATCACTGTCTACTAGGACAGGCGCCACTTCATTGGTGTTCTTTCAAAAAGGCTGTTCTCTGTTATTTATACACCAAGATGAAATCCTAAGTTAGTGTTATAAATTTTTAAAAATGAAATGCATGCATCTAGGCAGAATTCATTTTTATAAAGTGTTTCTACTGAAAGACACTGTTTTCATATATTTCTTAATAGGTTTTTCCCCAATATTTTTATTGTTCATATACAATTACTGACCTTTGTCTACTTAGAAGGCTTCAGCCTGGACTCCTTTTAGCATGAATACATTGATTCTTACGAATTTTCTAGACAACATTCATAATTACCTGCAAAAGTGTTAATCTTGCTTCCTTTCCAATATTTCCCACTTATTAATCTTTCTTACCTTACTGTACCACATTAAAACTTAATAATGTTATAAGGATAACCTTTTTTGCTTCCTGGAGAAAAAGGTGACTATCCTACGCATCTGCTACCCAGTGCCTATCTATCATGGAGGTGCACACAAATGTCTCCTGAATAACTTTTTTTTTTTTAAATGAAGAACAAATTTTATTTTAAAAATAGATCTGAGTAACAATGAAATACCAAAAGCTGGTCTTTATAATAGAAAAAGAAAGGGTAAGAGGAGTTTGCTTTACACGTTTTCTGAAAATACAGAATTACCACTACAATATACTGCCAACTCTCACTTGTCTAAATAACTCTGTCTGTCTCATTCATTCATTTATTTATTTATTTGGTTGGTTGGTTGGTTGGTTTTTCTGCGGTACTGGGAACCGAACTCATTCATTCATTCATTTATTTATTTATTTGGTTGGTTGGTTGGTTGGTTTTTCTGCGGTACTGGGAACCGAACTCATGACCTTGCGCTTGCCAGGCAGGTGCTTTGCCGCTGAGCTAAATCCCCAGCCCCTACTTAAGTATAATTCTAAAAACACAGCATTTTATAGTAAAAAAACCTTTTACAAATGTTGAATAAAGAGTTAAGGAAACAATTATTACATTTCAATCCCCAAAAGATTTTTGTTAGCACGTCACAAGAGCAAAAGAACCAAATTTTTTGATCTCCTACCTTTTGGTGCTTCTGGAACTCCAATGGGGCAAATGATTTTTCTGATACAATACTCAGAACGAATACCATAAGGACCAACATCTCGCCTCTTAATTATTTCAGTTGTTGTGATTTCTGTTTCAGATGTTTCTACGGTGATTTAATTCACACAGTATTAACAACCACTTAAAATACTCAAAGACTAAAAAGGTACAATAGCTGGTGCTTTAAAAAAGAGAAATGTATGGAGTAAACTTCCAGAAATATTTCATAAATCAATAGCTACAGGATCACTGCTAGACAGCGACAATACTGTTTCTTCCACATGGAATTTTTTTCTTTTTTGTCTTTTTGAGACAGGGTTTCATTGTGCAGTTCAGTCTGGTCTTGAACTCACCTTATAGCTCAGGCTGCCCTCGGACTTGCAGTGATCCTCCAGCTTCAGCCTCCTGAGTGCTGGGACTGGGCTGGGGATATAGCTCAGCTGCGCAAGCGCCTGCCTGAGTGCTGGGACTATAAGCATGTGCCACCGTGGCTGACTTCCACAAGGAAAATTTCTCAAGTGAGTGATTTCCTGCAGGGCACTACTTAGCTACATTTGGCAACAGTCAGAATAATAAAAACCCTACGACTGACGCAACAAGTGCAGGGTTCTAGGAATCTCAGTTTACTCGACTGTATTCTACAAAAATAGTAGCTGGGTATGTTGGTGCACACCTGTAACCTCGGTACTAGGAGCCTGAGGCAAGAGGATCACCATGAGTTCGAGGCCAGCCTGAACTACATACTGAGGCCCTGTTTCAAAAAACAAAACAAAACAAAACAAAATCATTTAATTATGTATTTGTGGAGTTTGTTTTTGGTAGTACTGGAATCAAACCTAGTGCCTTGTACAAGCAAGCAAGTACTCTATCAGTCAACTATATCCCTAGCCCAACAACGTCATTGTGTAACTTAGATTTGTCCATTTGTGTGACTCACTCTGTAATCTAGGCCTTCCCTGTGCCCCCCAAGATTTTATGTATGTGCCAAAACTTAAGCAAAACAGTATTTTTTAAAGCTAGAAATGGTTAAAACTAAGTGAGCAGTCAGATGGTTTTATTTTTAAAGTTTAAATAAGGAAATAACCCCTTACCTGTCCGGGTAGTGCCCCCTCCCGGAGGAGCCTTGGCAGCCATGTCGTCCCATCGCAGACTGGCCCACAGCAAGCGCAGCATCAGGCTCACTCCCGCTAAGGACTTGACAGTCTGAAGTCTATACCTGAAAGAACAACCCAAGAGGACTGTATACATGTATGTATGACACACACGTGCACACACACACACACACGCGCGCGCAGACTCCTTCCCATTTTCATTCTCTCTCAGAAACCCAATGATTTTGTTTCTGATTCTCACAACTTCAGTATTTGTAACATGGTTTTGGCACTATAGGTCCCTTAAAAGAAAAATTTTTAATTCTTGGCATAACATGTACCTGACAACTCTGAAAAGGGCTACATGAATTTCAAATGCCATGTAAATATGTAAAGTGAGCATGTTTCACTTTAAGGTTGGTATGGTAACAACTTATGAAGATTTTATAACGTAATACAATTCAAAAATATGTTTTAAAAGTTAGGAAGGAGAGCAAATACAGAGAAATGTGCTACTAAATGTGAGAAATGAGTTGTAAAGGGTAAAACCATGACTAACTTTTACTGAAACCGGTTTAAAAAAAAAAAACCCTCAAGAAATGTTTACATTTTTCTTAAAAAACAAAACTGAAAATGTTTTCAAATGGGAAGAAAAAGTTTGTATCCAAATAGTGGTCCTTCAAAGCATCCACTACTGGGTGATAAATACTGAAATGCAAAAATATTTTAACGAAGTTGGTATAGTTTTGGGATCCTACAATGCATGAAAAAAAAAACACTGTTACAAAGAAGTACAATGCTACACTAGTTAGTAATCAGGAGAAAAAGGAATCTGTGTTCATGTTTTTCCCTGAGCATTGTGTGTAAAGTTGAATATTTTAATATTCTTTTAAGAATAATATTAGAAATGCATTTTGAAATGAATCTACTCAACTGCAATGAATATCGTGCCCTAAAGTGGGATTTACTCAAGACATTTTAAAGCAGTCTCAGGCTGTCAATTCTTTATTGCTCTTTGGATAACTAAATACTTTGTTGCCATTTTCCTACTATGTAAATGAACTTATTGGCTGACTACAGCCATAATGAAAACCCATAAAATGAAAATAATCTCCTCTACTAATGCAGTAGAGAGTAAATCTTTTTTTTTTCCCCTTGTGCTGCTGGGGATCAAACCCATGCAAGGCACGAGCTCTACCACCGAGCCACCTCCCCAGCTCTGACAGTAAATCTTAGACAGTTTTGCATTTGCAAGGCAAAACTTTCTCAAGTTAGCATTACGGTGAAAAAAAGAACGACGCCAGAAAGGGAAAGCCCTATCCAGAAAGTGACTGCAGCTTCCTAACTTCCCACCTCTGCTTATGACACCGTGGTTTCCTTCCCTCTTTTCAGCCTGTCAACCATCTGACCTGGACAGCGCAACCCTTCAATTATCGGGGGACACGTTAGCAAGCACACGGAGGGCCCAGAGGGGAAGAGCGCCTGTCACTTGCGGACACCCTGTGGAAATCCCTAGAGAACTTCTGTCTCATGGAAGAAAGCAAATAATTACTAAGTACAAACGAGAGCTCACTCTGTTCTCTCTTCGTGCTCAGCGGACTCTCTATGGTCAGACAGCATCTTTATTTTGAAAACCAGGGGAGGAATACACTTCTTGGATTCTCAGCCTGCTCACTCATTTATTCACTTAAAAAATAGGCGCATGCCTTCTATGGCTTAAGACTGTGAAAGGAGTGAGGGACACAAAAGTGAACCAGAATTTGGTTCTGTGTTTTCAATGTGCCGTACAAGAGAAAATACAGGGGCGAGACATCAGGTGTGGCTGAGGAAAGGCGATGAGGGGACTGCCAGGGCTCAAAGGACAGGAAGTGGTTGTGAGGGGGGCTGGCTGAAGGGCAAGGGCACAAATACATTAAGAAGCCAAGTGTGCAAGAGCACACACCTCTTCCCAGGGAGCACACTAGGTGTGTTACGGGTGGAGGGGTGTACAGGTGCGGAAAGAGATGGAGCCGGCATGAGAAAGGAAGGGAGCAGCTAGAATGCGCCACGCCAGTCTGCGGGCTTGAAGGGCACTAAATGCTATGTTTATACCAAGGCCTCCGCTTGCAGTGGGCTGTAAAGGAAAATACTTCCCACAGATATAGTCAGCAGGTGACAGGTGCTTTCCCTTCCTCTCCCTGCGGCAGTCAGCAAGTCCCGCAGCAAACTCAGAATATTCCAAGGACAGCCTGGCATCCGAGGAGAACCACTCCGGCAGCACTGTGGGGTACAGCTACCAGTTTAAAACAGTAAAGCCAAGCCAGGGGCCGGGAAGGGCCATGTGGGAATGGGTGGTGTGGAGGGAGAAGAGGCGAGTTTCCCTTCTTGTCCCCATCCCGCTTAGCCTTCATGTCACATTAGTAAACATTACACACCCGCCTTTGGCGTGCTTAGCTCCTACTCGAAGGAACAAACCTATTTGATATGTTAGTGTAAAAATGCATTTCACACGCATGTTTTTTAAATGAAAGTATTCTAAAGACAAGAATAGCTTATGTATCTGTTCGTGCCTCCTTTAGACAGAGGAGACTATGTTTCAACTTCAGCAAACTAAGATGTCAGAATACATTTGAAGGTAATTAGTTAAAAAAAAAAAAAAAAAGGAAGGAAGGTATTCCTTTCTGTTAGAAATGAGAAATTAAATAGATCTGAACTGTGCCACAAAGCATATTAAAACATATAAAACTCCTGAAACCGGGCCGTGCAGAGAAAGGCCCTGAGAGCCATGTGACTACGACTGGTGGCTTTCTCCTCAAGAGTTCAGGGGCAAGCGCTTCCCAGGTGAGCCCAGCATCCGCTTCAGAATAAATAGCAAAGAGCAGAAAGGCCGGCCTCCTAACTGCCACGTCATTTGAATTAAAATACTTGTACACAGTAACTTTTCCAGTGGGAAAGAAGTTACCTGCAGGACAGTCAAGGATACATTTTGGGACCGCTCTCAATGAAGAAAGCAGAAAAGTGCAGAGCAATCCTACAAATCCATGAACTGTAATGAAGAGTTCCTTGATTCCCTGCAGGATTCTGCAAATCCTTCATTGCAGGCCCTGCAGAGAAATTGTACTTTTCAGCTGTCTCTATTGAATGTGTAATGGAGTGATGATATTTTATTTCAAATCAAAAGATGAATTATAAAAACTTGGTCATACAACTATGACTGGTTGCATTACTAAATTAATTCCTTTACAGAGAGTACTTACATTCTTTTTCGGTCTTTCCTGATACTAGCCGATTGTAATATAAAGACACAAAGAAAGTGTGATTTTAACTTAAAACACATTAAAAGACACAGAAATGTAGTCTTAACAGAAGCGAATTCTGCGCAGCAACTTGCTGAAATAATTTCAGGAATCTAGAAAAATCTAATCTCCTCTAAGACTGATCCTGATTTCCAAGTATGGTCCCAAAACTCATGTTTTCAATGTTTATGTTCTGTCATTTTTCATTATAAGAGTAAAGAGAGGGGGAGAGGGGGAGAGGGGGAGAGGGAGAGAGAGAGAGAGGGACAAGAACATGAAAAGGGAAAAAAGCAACAACAAATACATGAAATGTGATACTGCAGAAAAAGTAGTAGGTTGGAATTTAGGAAAACTAGGCACTGTTTCTACCTGTTCCTCTGCAGTACATGGTCATGTACAATATATTAAAAATTTCTAAGATCCCTCTCAACGTAAAACTACATGATTTTGTAACTGTCCAAACTATATACTTATGATTCATCCCCACAACCAGAAATTTTAAAATCAGGACTATTGGAATTTCAAAAAATTCCTAAGGAATCTTAAGAGTCTGCCCTTTCTTGCATAAATAATAGGGAGCTCCAAAACAGGCATTCATTATGCAAATAAATCACATCAGGAAGATTTCCACATCATGAGGAACTTTATATTTATAGGCATGTTTATGGCTTATGTTTTAATGAATCACTTAATAGATATAAAATACAAACATTTTAGAACATCGGTGATTATAAAATTCTGCAGTTATCTTGTTCGCAGGACAAGTAACTTGGAAAGTCAGATCACAAAAACAACCAGATTTGACATGTTCCTTTGTGTTGTGAAAGCTGACACTGGATTCCCTTACATTTTAAGTCTTTAAATGTTTTTCACTAAGTAAACTTTATTATTAGCTGGCCAAGTTAGAGATTTTTCTGGATCTTCTAACTTTGGCTATTAAAGACAACATGCTTTCCTGTCTTAATCTGTTATTCCATTGTAATAAAAAAGAGATTTTTTTAAAAAAATGAGATTAATTCTTTGAAAATATTCTCACTCCCCCACATCCATTTTAAAGTACATACCTCCAAGTGATACCAAAGGTGGGTCTAGGAGAAGGATAGGGCCAAATATCCAAGGCAGGTTTTGCATTATAATTAAAATAAGGGACTTCTCGGATTCCTCCTTTTCTGGCCAACTTTTTCAAGTCATCATTAGGCAAAACAAATATGCTTTTCTTGCTGCTCTTGGTAATAAACTTTCTGTAAGACGGCAGAGCTGTACCTGAGCGAGTCTTCTTCGGTCTTGAGAATTTCATCAGTTTTACTCTGTCTCTTGTGGAGTACTCTTTGCTCACAGTCATGGACGAGACCAGGGTGCCTCCCGCGGTGGTGAGTGCGTCTGTCACCGTGGTGGTGACCACGGTTCTGCTCTGCTCCTTTACAGAGATGATGTCCACACTGCTGCCCGCGGAGGGTGTGGACAGCTTTGTTACCGTTGTGGTGGTTGTGACAGTGGATGTGGCACAATTTTCTGTGGAAGAGACCACAGTTTGCTTATCACCTTTTGCAACCTTGATCACGGTTTTTGATTCTGTGGCTACGGTGGATGTCATGGTGGTGACTTCTGTGATGACCGTTCTCCTTTTAGATTCTCCATTGATGTTTTCATTTTTGTTGGTGGGAAGCCCATTTTCATCAACAAAGTCACTACTGAGGTTAGACTCCTCTCCAGACGTAACTGGCGATAAAGTAGCTTTCTTCACTTCTGCAGTGTCCACTTCCATCTCTTCTGCCTGATGAAATGAACTGCTTTCTGAACAAGGTGATAAAGGTGTGCTGCGCTGTTTATTGTCAGACTCTTTAGCTGACGGTAGGGCCTTGAGGCTGGCTTGGTAATTACCTTCAGCATCCGAAGAACTTAGTAAACATGAATTTGTTACTGAATTGTTTTTTTCATTAAAATCTTCCATGATAATATCACCATTAATAAATGGCTTTACAGCAGATTCTTTAACACTTAATGACTTAATCTCATTCTCGGGGATTATTTTATTTATATTATTAACCTTTGGTTCAACATTACCACTTACAACTTTACTTTCAGGGATTTCTTTCAAGCATTCACTTTTCAAATACACTTTAGGTTTATTATCTTTTCCATTTATTTGAAATGAACTTGCTTTCTGTCCTTTCTTGTCAGGCCGATTTTCGTTATTCTTTTTGTCAGTGATATTTTTAAGACTTACTGGATCAATACACTTATTAACTGGTCTCTCTAACTTCTGCTGGAGACTTGGTTTTCTGCCATTTGTTTCAGTTACCTTACCCTGTAACCTGTTATCACAGTTTCTAGTGGACTTATCAGAAACAAACTCACATTTCAACGGCTCCAGGCTCTCAGCACCTCGTTCTGGAGTTACGAACTGTTCAGAAATACTTTCACTGCTATTTTGAACAATCATATCTTCTTCACTGCTGTCCTGAATAGACATAGTGTCAGAACTATTTTCTAAAGTGCTATTATACTCGGAGTCACAGCCCAATTTTCCATCCAAGTCCACTGCTTTTGACAGAGATGAGTTATCTCTGTCCCTGGTACTTTTAGGTATTGATGGGAGCAAAACATTTTCCGAAGAGACAGTGGTGTCATTATCCTCTTGGCGGAATGCTTTTTTACTCTTATAGATCAAAGTAGCAATATCATCTCCAGCGACCGGTTTCGAGTCATCAATGAAAAAACCACTTCCTTTCGTTTTAATCTTACTGAGTTCCTGGTCTTTGCTGATTGGTTCAGAGAGACTCTCATCGATGTCATTTTCAACAGAATTTTCTTTCTGATAGTGTGTCCCTGGACTTTGAATGGAGACATCATCTAACATTTGATCTCTCGGGTAAAGTTTGTTCGTGGTAAGACTAGGATCACCAGTTCCGAGAACTGCGGGTTCGCTCTGTGAGCATCCACGGATCAAGTCCTCTGGTCCGTCGCTCCTTGTGCTGGGGTTTTGTTCTTGTGTACGCAAGTCGCTGTGACACTGTTCTTTCGCTTTTGTTGCTCCTGGAGACTCCGAAAGACTCTTCAAAGCGCTCGGAGAAGACTTTCCTGGACTCTTTCCTCCTCCCTCCAACTTCATCCTCTCGTGGCGCTGTTTCTCTTCCAGTGTGAACTGTTTAATTCTCCTCTCAAGAAGTCCATCGAGTTTGGATGATTTTATTTTCTTTTTGTAACTAGTCCTTAGGTGAAAACCCTCACTGACATTGACCACGTCTACTTGAGAACTTTCCTGGTAAGTTATATGTGACTCTGTTTTTATATCATCTATTTCCATTGGTTCTTCCTTGAAGGATTTATCATTGTCAGAATCCAAATGTTCTTTTACATCTGTAAAATAAAGACATTTATATAAACGTAATTTTTACTCTAAAAAGAGGAATTTGTAAGAACTTTATTTGTAAAAGTACCTCCTTCTCTTATTCCACACTAAAAAGGAATACCTACATATTTTAAAATTCCTCAAACAATTTTAACAGGTGGTAAGCGCATTTTAAATTTCACGAAAGTCTTAAAAATATATATTTCAGATATGTATTTGGCCAGCCTGAAAAACAGAGCGAGACCCTGACCCAAGACAAAACACCAAAACAAAACTAAAACAAGCCCAGCCCAAAACAAAATAACAGTAACAAAACACAAATAAAAGCAAATCCAGAGATAGAGAACAGACTGGTGGGCTGGAGGGATTGAAAGCGACTGCTAGTGAGTGTGAAATTTCTCTTTGGGATGAAGAAAATGTTCTAGAAATGATTCTGTAATAGGTGAACAACTCTGAATATACTGAAACCACTAATTACACCATAGCTGGGTGAACTATATGATACATGAATTATGTTTTGATTAAAATGTTATCAAATAGAGACAACTCAACACCCACCCTGTGGGCAATGGACCCAGAGCATCTTTATGATACCCAGGCTGCCCTGTAGCTGGCACTCCTTACCTTGGTCCTTCTTCTCGGGCATCTCGGAGATCTCCATTTCACTCTGATCTGCTCCCTTTCCAGCATCCGAATCTTTTACCTCGGCTTTCTCAGAGTCAGGCTCTGTTTTTATTTTTTTTGGACTTCGTGGACTTTTTCTTTTATCTGAATCATCCATGTTTTCATCCACATTACTTTTGACTAAAAAGAACCAAGTATATATACAGCAATTATAGGTACATCCAATATTAGAAATCTACTTCAGCATATCTACTTTAGTGGAAATGATCAAGTATTTTCTAGTAAGTAATATTTTATTATTTTTCATTTAAATAAAAGCTGAAAGTACTGTATATATTCTTATTTTATTTTTATCTTATTTTATTTTATTTGGTTTTTTGAGATAAGTCTCGCTGTTATATAGTTCAGACTGGCCTTGAACTCACTGTATAGTTTAGGCTGGCCTCAAACTCAAAGCAATCCTCCTGCCTCTGCCTCCTGACTGCTAGGATTACAGACGTGTGCCACCACACCTGGCACCATATACTTTCTTGTATTCAAATTGCTCAATTAGTTTATCTAGCAGTGTAGCCCCTTCTATAAGCTGTAAGAACTCTGCTATTTCGAATAGACAACTGTACGTTTTCTTCCCCTAAACTAAAGGTCTTCTGCAGCTGAGCATTTAGCTGAGTGGTAGACAGCCTGCTCGGAAACGCATGAGGCCCCGCCTGTGATCCCCAGCTCGGCCCCAGCCCAAAGCTCTTCCTGACATAGTATCTCATACATATATGTTACTGGAGACTACACCACACTGTGGAACAAAAATGCGCAGTTTTAGAGCTATACCAGGGACCAGGGAGAAGTACACAAACAGGGCTACCAGTCTGGCCTCCCGACATTAAGTCAGAGCTTTGTGATCTGTACTCGTTTGGTTATTTAGTACATCTGTGCCTTCATCACCTCCATCACCAGATCAGACTAGGTTAGTGCTGAGAGTACCTTAAGTCATTATTTTAGTGACTGTAGTTCTGACATTATTAACTGGTGGTTACTGCTGCCTTCACTGTGATTATAGATAAAGAAATTATAATTAGAGAAGCCCAGAGCACCGGACAGTGTGCACACTTGCTTTATCCTCTGACAGTATTTGGGAGGAAAGTCTCAAAAACACCAACTTAGTACTTGACTAGATAAAGAAAGGTCTAGTACTTGAACAATGGAAAGCTCTATGCTAAGGGCAGCGGCTGTAAAATAAATCTGCAAAAAATAATTTGTGTACTGATCATCTGGATTTTTATCACATAGGTCAAACTGGATTATACAAATAAGGAGCTCTCAATAAATATAAGTGCTACCTGGGTAACTGGAACAAAACAGTTAATAAAAGAAACTTATAATGATCTGTTCAAATTTACTATAGCTGATATTTAACATGAATTAAATAGTAACAACTGAATCTTCAATATTATCTTCAAAATAGAAATATAACAATTACTATGTCTAAGATGCTCCAAGACAGAGCCTATAAATTCCAGAGACCCTTATAAATATGGACTTCTACTTAGAGATAAAACAGTAACTTTCTCACAGTAACAATGTCACACATCTACCAGCCCATGTTTCACTAGACCCATTCACAAGGCTAAACCTGTTAGTAGAGGAACATACGTGCTATTTCTCACACATACTATAACCTGCCCACGCAGGTTTCATCAGAAAACACATCACAGCATAAACCAGCAAATGACATTATACAGCATACATGCTTGCTGCTGAAAATCACTTGGATGGCAACGACCATACAGCAGACAGCCACAGGGGCTCAGAAGCTAGGCGACATGGGTTCCGCCAGGGTTGGCTCACTTCCTGTCCTTTACAGAAAGTGCACAGTGTCACTTACCAACTTCATGAAGTAATTGCTCATCTAACAGGAGTTTAAAAATACACTCTCTCTCAAAAGGGCAACTCACCTCTAGAACACCGAAATTCTAAATATGAGGGCTTGTTAGCAAGTAGTAAAAACCGAATAAACAGTTCCTTTATGTGACCATGTTATATAAGCCCTATCACTTCCCCTCTGGATGTGTCATGTACTACTATAATGTCAATGTTTCCAGATATGTGACTCTTCAAGAAGTTAACCAGTATGAAACGTAAAATTTTGAAAAACACTGCAATTAGATGGCTATGGGATTTAAAGGAAAACAATTCCCTTCTGTCATCTTTAAGTGAACCCTAGACAGCAAAATCTTGTGAACAAAAGTAACTTTTTATATTTCAAAGTTTATAATTGGCAAACAATAGTAATTTTGCATATAATATTAAAAATTTCAGAAGAATAGTTTTTATCCAAAATGTGGCCAATATACTATGAATTTAAAAGAAAATACAAATCAGAAATGTTATATGGAAAAAAAAAATTATTGCCAGAAATAGTATGTTACGTGTAACTGTTAAAACAGCACTTACCTCCTTCTGCGGACTTTCTGTAATTTGCGTTGGTATTGCCTGGCAATTTAGGAACAAACCTATAAACATGGGTCTTACTGATCCAGCTCCAACCTCCATACCCTGTTACTCTGTACTCCTCTCCTTTTTGTTTCCAAACCTGGGATAAAGGAGAACACATTTATTAAACGGCATGCTTATGAAGCACGTGTGCTGTTACACATTTATCAAGCAAGAGTAACGGGCAGAAAATTATTTAAATTTACCAATCATTTTCATTTTCGTGGGGAATCAAAATGTATGAAACCCACTTTGAAGATACCAAAGTATAGCACAACAACTCTTGATAATCTCCTACCTCTTTTGTCTGTAACTCACTATTATTTGTCTATTTGTTTTCCTGAGAAACTGTTTTGTAGATAATAATATGTAAAACGATAACCATTGATAATTTCCTACCATTTTGTCTGTAATATGCTAAATCCCCCCTATTATTATGTTATCCTTGTTTTACTCTTTAAAATTTAAAAAAAAAAAAAATGTATGAAACAGCTTACTACTTTCTTTCTTTTTGAGACAGGATCTCACTGTGTAGTGCAGGCTGGCCTTGAACTCACTTACGTAGCCCAGGCTGGCCTCAAACTCATGGCAACCCTCCTGCCTCAGCCTCTGACTGTTGAGGTTACAGGTGTGTCCCACATTTCCAGCTTACACCTACTACTTTCTAAATGTGAAATGTAACAAAGTTTTAATTTTATAACAATTTCAAAAAACTGGTCGCAAGCCCTGTTATATTACTAAAACAAATCTATGCTGCTAAAATCATCAGAAAGCTGTACTCCACCTAGTTATATCAATTAAAAGATTATGTCAGAAGTAAAACAAAATTATAAAGTGTCAAAATTGTAGAAGTCTCAGAAACAGATAATACTTCTTCGAAGATTACCATAGGGCAGAGGACATAGCTCAGTGGCATAGCGCCTGCCTGCCAAGCGCAAGGTCCTGAGTTGGATTCCCCGTACCAAGAACAAACAGACAAAACAAAAACAAAAAGGTTATGGTAAAAATTACCTGATGTTTAACTGGAAATGTGTATTTGACCCATGTAGCTTGCTGCATTGTTTCTTCCTCTTCTTGTTTTTTCTCTTTTTTTTTTACTTTCTCCTTTTCTTCTCTTTCAATTGATGTCATTCTGTGTAATCTGTACATGGACAGCAAAACAGAAATTATATTTAACACTGAATAATAAACAGAAAAGGTAAAATATAATACTGAAAATCAGAAACAAAACCAAAGAGTGGTTAGTTACCACCCCATCACCCAGACATTACCAACGGACAAGAAGCAGACGTACAGTTCCACAACAGGAACAGAGAGTAGAAAACAGCAAAAATAAAAAATGCTATCCTACCCATACGTCTCCCCAAAAGAAATGCGCTTGTATTTCATTCCCGCAACGCTTCATACACATACATTTCCTTAGCTTGTCCATTTCCCATTTCCACACAGGGTACCGACAGTGTACACAGAACCAGTGCTTAACCCATCAGTAACTGTAGTAGGAGATCTTTCCATACCAGAATACAAAGATCTTGCTTCACAATCTAAGAAATATGCCACTCATGCGCAGCCTGTAATTTATCGGACCAGTCCCCTAGTAAAGGATACTTTATTTCCAGAATTTTTTCCATACCATAAAGACAAACAGATCCAAAGCTTTTGTTTTACTTCTGATTCTTTCTCATTAGCAATGCAGATTCAAAAGACCTCACAGGGCTCACTAACAGCATCCTGGCTTTCAATAGCCACCGAAAAAGAAGTCCGTGTGTCTTTCCCTTCTGGTTAAGAGGAGGGGTCAGGAAAGAGTTCTATAATCATTTCAATCATTAGAGATAAGGTACAGGTCATAACCTACTACCAGGCAGGAAAACAAATACCAGGAGTGGGAGATCAAACTTTAGCTTAGACTAGGTTTTATACGAATAGTGGCGCTTCCCATAAAAAGAGGCATGAACCAAGACACAAACAGGAGCTAGAACCGCTTTCACCCCGCCCAAACCGGATGTACTCAGTTTCTCAGGCAGAGCTCTGCGGAACTGATGGAGACCACTTGTCAACTTGAGGTAGTGGTGCTGCGAAGATGTGGGAGGGATGTAATGCCTTTATCTCTGTTTCCCAGTAAACCCTCCCTCTGTCGCTCTTCCTCCCTCTTCCCCCTTACGGTTTTGTATACTTGTGATTAGAGCAGCTCCGTACACAGCCTCCTCCAGGGGAGGCGCTCACACCTATTAACTGTTGACAATTTGCATAGCGAACTTCCCCATAAGGTTCCTGAAGTTCTCTGAAATTGATGGAAAGAGAATGGGGACGGATTCTAACCGGGAACTAACTTACTAGTTCAAACATCAACCTTGTGCCAATACTCCTGGAGGTGGGGAGTGAAGCAAGCCCCGGAGCAAGCAGTGCCTCGTGTGAGGAGCAACACAAGCCCAAGCACTAGGTCTCAGGGCCTGGGGGTCACGACCCTCGAAGGCCTGGTCCAGGCCTTCGACAGAAGCACAGGGACAGGACCACCTTCGCTGGCTTAGCCAGGAGTACAGTGACACTCTGGGAGCTCACAGCTCAGCAGCGTGCTCCGTTCGGGCCCTCGGTGTCTGCCCACAAGGCCCTTTCTCACTGGCAAGTACAAAGGCTCACTCTGCCTGGGCTTCCAGGCCAGTGAGGTGGTGTTACAGCTAATCTGTGGCAACCCCTGGGTACAACTCCGTTGTTCCCACTGCCACTACGATAATTCTTACGGGGTCAAGATGGCCCACACAGGGGAGCTTGGCAGTTCAGCTCTGTTTTTATGGACAGAGATCGGTCACCGGTAGCCTCAAGGTCCCAGAAGGAAGCCTCACGAGGCTGGTACTGTGGCCTCTGGCTGGTGGCAGGTTTCCCTTCCCCACACCCACAGTCCCTGAGAGCTACACCAGGTGACGGACTAGGCCTCATCTCTGCTCTAACCTCCACGCACCACTCAGGATTCTGTCGTGCAGCTTTACACTAAAGATACAATAAGTAACGTTTTATGTCTTCCATGGTACACCCGGGGAGCAGCCCTCTGTTCCTTGGTGACGGGACAGCTGAGACCAGGAGTTCTCCTGCTTGGTCTCAGTTCTCGTCCACGCTCACAGTGCCCCCCGCTCCTCAGAATGGGCGCTTCACAACACCATCACCGCAAAGCCACCTGCGACCCAAACTGCAAGTTATAATAGTAACGAACTTCCAAACTGTTAGGCCAACTGAGCTAAAAAAAACAACAAAAAACAAAAAACTATCCCACTGTTCTTTAATTATGAGAGAAATTTTTTTACGTTTACTGGCCTTTCATATTTATTTTTCTGCACAATATCTGCTCAAATCCTTTGTCTTGTTTGTATTGGACTATTAGTCCTTTTCATTTATACAAGATCTCTGTCAATTAGGGAAAATTTCCATTTGTGGTGCAAATATTTTTCCTCAGTTTGTCATCTGTCTTTTGAGTTTGATAATAATATTTTTCCACTCAGAATTTTAAATACATGTATCCACTTTTCTCCTCTATGACATCTGGTATTAAATCTGTTTAAAAAGAAAGTATCACAACAAAAATATAAATTAATTCATGCTTTCTTATCGTAGTTTTGTTTTTAGGATTTTAGTTATTTATTATTTTAATCTACCTTGGTCTGAATGCTTTTGCTGAAGTAGGGATCTAAGCACGGGGGTGCGGCTGAGTGGCGGGGGGCCTGCCTGGCCAGCTCGAGGTCCTGAGTTCAGTTCCTGGTACCAAATAAATAAATGACGCAGGGCTCTGAGAGCTACTTTCCCCAAGCACTCCCTTTTTGCTTTCTGATGGGCGATGGTACCACAGCTATATTCCCAGGTGAGTCTAGGTCTATTTCTGAATTCCCTATTCTATTTCACTGCCCCACTTCTTCAGTAGGACCAATTATTTGGATCATCGTAGCTTCAAAATATGCTAATACATACTCTGAACGTCCACTTCCACTTGTGGCTGCTCTTGCACACTAACCTTCCTAGATGAAATAGCATCACCACTTTGGTCACGCCTCCCACAGACCCAGAGGACCAAATCCTATTCACCAGGCGAAGTACCCTCAAAGACTGCCTTACACAGTTCTGAGCACTTCTTCAGTTCTAAGTTTATCCCCAGGTGTTTAAGGGTTTTGTTGTTACCATTTCTGAGACTTTTTCTCTCACTGTAATATTTTTTAAAAAGATAACATAAGGGCTAGGAAGACGGCTCAATGGCAGTGACTGCCTGGCAAGCACAAGGTCCTGAGTTTGATTCCCAGTACCAAAAAAAAAAAAAAAAAAAAAAAAAAAGAGTGCTACATTACAAAAAGATAACATAAAATAAAGTTAAGAAATTGAGGGGTTGGGGATTTAGCTCAGTGGCACAGCGCCTGGCTGGCAAGCGCAAGGTCGTGAGTTCGATTCCCAGTACCAGAAAACACACAAAAAAAAACAAAACAAAGAAATTGAACTTTAACAATAAAGCTTATGTGTCCCACTGGGGAGCAATTATTACTATGACATTTGTGTTCATCATTCTCTTGCTTTTGCTTATAGTTTTATTACCTCGGTGTGTTTCTATCTCAAATGATAAAAAGTCTGGCTTTTGAAAACTTAGTAGCAAGCACAAACTCAGTTGCATGAGCAAAAGAGCAATACTGTCACTATTAAAGTCTATAGGAAAACAAACTTAATTTGGGGTCAGCGTCTGACTACAGCTTTCAAGAGTCTCTTTTCACAAGTCAGCGGGTGATTACTGGCAAGCCGAGGGAGATAGAGGACTCCTCACAACCAGGGTATATGGCAGATTACAGGGCAAAATAGGTCTCCTACAAAGACAGGAGTCAAAACGAATTGCTCTGGACTTCGGGATTTTATCCTCTCTGAGGGTTGTGTCGTGTAACCTGGGAACATTCTCACTTGGGATTTGGCTTTTTGGAGTAGGTTACCATTTGTCCACCGACATCACTGCTTCCACCATGTTCCTGCCCCCCAGCCCCTGTAGGTTTACAACTTTAAAAAATACCTTGAGGGTATGGATGTACGGCTAAGTGGCTAAGCTAAGTGGCTAAGCGGTAGAGCACTTATCTAGCACACCCTCGGCCCTAGGTTCAATCCCCAGCACAGATGGGGGAAAAATCCCTTTGCTATAGGGGGTCAGTAGGAACAAAATTAATGTGCTGTTTATTTTAATTCAGAACTCCACCCAAATTTTAATCATGGTTATTGTTGGTGTACATGAACGTTGCTGTTTAATATGTTACCACCTTATTTAATTTTCATACTCTTCCTGATAGTTTTTTAGTTCTGGGGGATTCTTAAGTATACAACTGCATCGACTACATAATAATAACCCTGTCTGTATCTTGCCAATATTTATATATTTCATCTTTCTTGGCAAACTGGATTGGTATTTTCTAGAAAGTGGTGCCAGTGGACATCCTTGTTTTGTAGCAACCCGGTGGTAACGGAAATGCTTCAGGGCATTCACTGAAAAATATGATTTGGTTTGAAATACATCTTTGCAGGGCTAGGGATTTAGCTCAGTGGCACAGCACCCGCCTGGCAAGTGCAAGGTCATAAGTTCGATTCCCGGTACAGGAAAAAAAAAAAAAAAATGAAACACATCTTTACAAAAACAAAAAAACCCAAATAAAAAAAAGGACTTCACATATTCCTATTGAACTTTTTCTTTAAACTATGAATAATGAACTTGGACAAGTTACCTTTATGACATCTACTAAGATGAACAAAGTTCTTTTTGACCTCTCAAAATACCATGTTATTAATAATCTCCTAAAACTGGGCAAGTCTTCTATGCTTAGGGAGAAGCTAATTTACCAGTGGTTTACTATTTTAATTAGTTCCTGGGTAAATTTACTAAGTTTTAGTTAAAATTTGTTACACACACATCCATTTGCTCTACATTATTAATCAAACAAATACAGGAGATGGGCCACAGTTTTCTTCTTGCCTATTTTTATCAAGTTTCATTCTAACAGAAATAGTAATCCGCAAGAAATTTCCTTCCTTTTCTATTTCACTGGAAGAGTTTAGACAGAACTATCTGGATCCTAAAATTGGAAGGACTCACTTCTAAAACCACCTGGTTCTCCCCTCTCCTCTAAAAAGAACCGGAACGCTGCCTGTGTGGCTAGGCCCTGCTGTCCGAGGCCTGAGGTCTGTGGCCTCTCTGTTCCAGCCTTCACCAAAAAGGACGGAAGGGTGGGTCATCTCTCTGTGGACACGGGAGACCTGAATACTACGTAAGAGGACCCTGTGAAGGCTTACAATCCCTAGTACTAGCAAGAAAATCAGAAATACTGATCAGCAGGCCCCCTTGAGTATTCTCAGTATTATTTGTGTATTCCTAATTTTTTTTCTTGATACCCACATGTTCAACACACTCTTCGTTTTGGCTGACTCTCTGTACACCTAGCTAACTAATCTGCAGCTTTTATTTTCTAACACACGCATTGAAGGCTTTCTAGCTGCAGCTCTTTAAATGCAGCCCACAAATTTCAGTACCTGTAATGCTCTCATGAACATCTAGATCAAAATGTGTTTTTAGCTTCCATTTTGATTTCTCTGTGATCATATTTTACATAGGAGTATTTAAGGTTCAAGCACACTGCTCTTGAATTTTTTGAATGTTTACTATAAATGTCTGTATTCCTAGACAATATTATTGTACATACATTAAACCTTTACACAAATGGTATCATACTACATATATTTTAGTGATGGAAATATTTTGACTTTACATGTATGAGATTCGACCATGCTGACAACTTTTAAATGTACTTGATTATGAATAACGGGAATTTTTTCAAATTTCATGATTATAAAATAATATCATAATGCATGGTGGTACATGCCTATAATTCCAGCCCTTGGGAGGCTGAGACAGTGGGATTGCCACAAGTTAAAGGCTAACTTGGGCTACATACCAGTGGTTAGTTTAAGGCCAGCTTGAACTACACAGGGAGAGCCTGTCTCAAAACAAAAACAAAAAGAACCATCTTCTCTATGTCTCCTTATGGACAATGTATGTATGAAAGCATTACTTTATGGTATTAGATAGAAGAACTGCACTTTCTCTTTTCTTTCTTTCTTTTTTTCCCCTTTGTTTTTGTCTTTCTGAGACAAGGTCTGGCTATGCAGTTCAGGCCGGCCTTGAACTCACTTTGTAGCCCAGGCTGATCTGGAACTCACAAGGATCCTCCTGCCTCAGCCTCCCAGAGTGCTGGGATTATAGGCGTGTGCCACCACACCCAGCTCAAGAATTGCATTTTCAACTTTTTAATAAAACTGTTCTCTGTGGGGATTACACTAATCATTATGCTCTTGATCTGTTATCAAAAATGTATCAGAGGTCTTCCTAGTACTTCCCATCTTGGTCAACATTCTAAACTTTTGTCAATATAACCGACGTGCAATAGCCGCCCCTAATTTAAATGTGTATTTCCCAAAATACCAGGGAGGTTAAGGTATCTTCACTTTTCTTGGTTATTTTCATCTTTTTGTGAGTGAATTATATTTATATCTTTGGCCTTTTGTTTCCTATTAAATGGCTTGACTTTTTTTTTTGGTCCTACTGAACTGTAATAGTTCTTGAATATATTGTGACACTACTCTTCGTGATTACAGTATAACAAAATGATAAATATACCTTTCAACCAGTCTATGTAATAAGGTTTCTAAAATAATACATTATTCTAAGGCTCAAAACCAAAAGAAAACCATTCACTGCTGTTTGTTTTTTTTTTGAGACAGGGTCTCACTATGCAGTTCAGGCTGGACTTGGGCTCACTCTGTAGCCCAGGCTGGCCTCGAACTCACAACGATCCTCCTGCCTCAGCCTCCTGAGTGCTGGGATTACTGGCATGTGCCACCACGCCCGGCTCATTCACAGTTTACTGATACATATATGTGATAAAACTATGTAGTAAAAGGAAGCAGGTAATAAAACACAAACCTTAAACTTGTGAATATCTCTCAGGAGAGGCAAAGTAATGAGCAAAAAGCTGATGCAATCATAATGTCATTATTTTTAAACTGGGTGGTAAATTCACAGGCATTTGTTTTATTATTATCCATTATAGGTTACAGATGTTACATAAAATCTTACGTATGCATTATTTATTAAAGGAAATTTTTCTCTCTAGGCCATAACTTACATTGTTTAAAAAATTTTGTTAATGTTCGGTATACCAGTTCTTGAAGCCTTGTTAGTCACAATTTAAACACTTCCATGAATAAAAAGTTAGTTTAAACTTCTAGTTTTCCTCAGGATCATTTTTAGAAGTTTACTGCTTATCTGGTTGACCATACACTACTGCAGAAGTGGAAGTCTTATTACTAATTCCAAATTTCCTTGAATCACGGTCCTCAATTTAAAAAAAGCCAGTGTCCTACCCCATCATCATATTTAAAGAGTTCTTTCGTATGTATTACCAGATATCACATTAATATAATTTACAACATAACTTTATAAATCTAAGGAACATGTTGGAAGACAGTCACAATGACAAAGCAGGAAAGAAAAAAACATCTGGATACTTAAAATTCTGAATTTCATCACCTGCTACAATGATCAAGATTTGAAATCTACGCAAGAGTTCATAATTCAACAATTTAAATTTAATAATTTTGATAACAAAAATTTAATAATTTTAACTTACATTTAATTATGGGAGTTTGTTCTGTTACTACTGTTTTTTGTGGGGTTTTTCTGGTAGTCCTGCAGTTGAACCCAGGGCCTTCACGCTAAGCGAAATCCCACCCTCTTTTTTTTTTTGAGGTCCACCCTCTTTTATTTTTTATTTTGAGACAGGGTTTTGCTAAGTCACTCTATTGCCTGGGCTGGGCTTGAACCTGTGACTCTCCTTCCTCAGCCCTCTAGCGTGTTGGGACCACCACGCCTGGCTGAGTACAGGAGTTTTACTCCACAACATTCAGCATAGCTCCCGTCTCTGCAGCATGTGTCACCAGAGATGAGGCTCCACGTGGGTTAGGAGGGTCACGCATTGGGAGGACATTACAACAGAATGATCTGAGGGGCAGATCAGGAGGTGAATGGCAGGAGGCGCAAGAGAAACGCGGGAAGCACTGTCTCTGACTCTCTCCTGGCTCTACCTTGATGAAAGTAAACCCCACTCAGCTCTTTTCTACCATGATGCACCTTTCTGTAACACCCCGCTTAATCCTGGTTTACAGCCACAGGGTGATTAAGTCCCCTCCACTTGTGGAGACCTTTGATAGCAGCAATTATCTTCAAAAGGGGAAGAACAAAAGAGAAAAGAATGGATAAGATTTATGTAGGAAAGCCAGGCTTGGTGGCACACACCTGTAATCCCAGCACTAGGGAGGCTGAGGCAGGAGGACTGCCATGAGTTCAAGGCCAGCCTGGGCTACATAGTGAGTTTAAGGACAGCTTGAACTACATAGCAAAGCCCTGTCTCAAAAAAACAACAAAAAAATTTACGCAGAGAACTCACTAAAGAAAACTGGAAGCAGATTAAAAAAATGTTGGGCATAAACTTACATGTCTTATTGTTCCTTTTTTTGAGGCAAAGTCTCACTATATTGCTGAGGCTGGCCTCGAACTCTCAGCAAACCTCTTGCCTCAGCCTCCCAAGTGCTGGGAATACAGGAGTGCATCACCAACCTTGGCTACTTATTTCTCTTTTTTTTTTTTTCCCAGTACTGGAAATTGAACTCACGACCTTATGCTTGCTGGGCAGGCGCTGTGCCACTGAGCTAAATCCAAAGCCCCTACTTATTTTTCTTAATAATGTTTTTATTATAAAATAAAACAGATGTGAAAAGTAAGGCAAAATATTTTTATCTTCTAAAAATTATAGGGTTAGGGGCTGGGGATTTAGCTCAGCGGCACAGCGCTTGCCTGGCAAGCGCAAGGTCATGAGTTCGATTCCTGATACTGGAAGAAAAAAAAATTTACAAGGTTGTATGACTGGAGTAAACACTACTAAAGTGATGGTAGAATTGTTCTGTTTTATATTCTTTAACAATATTTGCATTTTGTTCATATCTGTACATTAGTTTTGTCATAATAACTTCTAAAAGACTATAGAGTTTTTTAGAAAATCCTTTAGGACTTTTCAAGTTACAAAATGTGTCATCTTTTTAAAAAAATCATCTGTTCAAGTTACACAGTTCTAGGGATATAGCTCAGCAGCATAAGCGCCTGCCTGGCAAACACACGGTCCTGAGTTTGATCCCCAATACCAAAAAAATAAAAATAAAAAGAATAAAAATCATCTGTTGTGGGAAAAAAAAGTTACACAGGTCTGGGTTTACTTAAGAGCTGCATCATCTTTGGCCAGGAACTGAAATCTTAAAAAGGATGCAAGACTGTAAGGGAGCTCTTTAGCATAGTACCTGGAACATTCCAGAATATTAAAAAAAAATCCTGAGTGCTCTTTCCATTCTAATGAAAATGCCCTTTTCCCTTCCTGCCTCTCTCCCTCCCTTTCTTCCTTCCTTCCTCCTTCCCAGTACTGGGGACTGAACTCAAACCCTAGTACGTGTTAGGGAAACACTCTAAGACCAAGCTACATGCTCACGCTTTATTTTGAGACAGGGTTTCTGTATTTGTCCAGATTGGCCCCAAACTTGTGCCCCTCTTGCCTGAACCTCCCAAGTACCTGGGATTACAGGCAAGCACGACCGTACTCATCAACATGCTTTTTAACTCTGAAACTACTTTTATTTTCATATACCTCACCTCTTTTAATCTTGACAATTCTGTATCACAAAAAGAACTAAGAGAAGCCACAAAGAGAAAAGTCTTTAATACGACCTCTTAAACACATTAACTTTCATTTTTCACCCACTGGGAGTTTTTAAAAAACAAAACAAAAACAGTCCCATGTTGGTCATTTCCAAGGCTCCGAACCCGCTTACCTGGTATGTCCTAAGGACTCCCTCCATATTGGTAGCATCACAACTGGTTTAACTGCACACTCCAAAATAGCTAAAGCCAATGCGAATTCCCTGGGCTTGCTACACATCTGAACTGCCTTGATCCAATTTGCTCTATATTTCAGAAAAAAAGAAATTACTCCATTTGGTTCATCTTAAATTAAAAGCATAACAGTTGTGATTTACGATGACTGCATCCTAGGGTGCGTGTGAGAGATGTCTCTGGATGGCAGGTAGGACTGCACTGCTCTCGGCAGTTTCTAGCTCACAGAGCCTCACATTTTAAACACTGCAAGACATACCAGAGATCGCTTAGGCTTCCCAATTCCTTTACCTTCTATGCCTTCTATGATGTTCTAAAACTCTGGTCCCTACAGGATTCCAGGGATAAAGACTGATTTCCAAAAATCATCCAAATGCTCCTGGTGGTTTAGTAATTCAGAATCACACGTGTGACTCTACTTTGATCACTGTTTGCTACCGAAGTGATTTCACTTAATCCACTGGTGATGACATTTAAAATGCAGGTGCATGCCTACAGTAATAGCTTTGTAAGTACACAGTATATTTACAGCAGTAAGTTAACCTTCCTTTTACCTGTGTGAAGCCCAATTGGGATGAAGAAAGGGTGAAGGGATGTTGTTTTCTAGCTGAGTGATGGTGAGTCTCAGAGTAGAGATGGTGAGGACTTTGGACCCGTGCACAGAACCATTCCACCTGAACTCTCCTGCTGGAGTCAAACAGAATTTATGTGCAAGGTGCCTCCTCTTATCATGATCTTCCCTGTGCTGGTGTTTATTCAAAGCAAAGGAATTGGTGGAGTACTGGTTATGGTAGACGCGATACTTTCCTTCTTGACCCAATTTAAAGTAATTGTTGATATTTCCTTTCATGACCACTTCCTTTTTGGTGCTCAACCGTGAAATTTCTCCTTGAGAGTTAACTACTAGTACCTGAGCAAGGAAACAGAAAGATTTCATAAGTCAGCCAAGGATGCAAATCGTCTGATCAACTGTCTTTCAATAATTGTAATTTACATCCCAAAGAAGTTCAAGTACATTTTATGACTGAACTGTATGAAGTTAAAATGCTAAGCTGAAAGTGAAAGCTGCTCATAATTAAACATCCAAGACATGCCTGCAAACAGAAAAACTAGTATTTCTTAAATATTGTATGTCAAGACCCTACTCAGTAACTGATTTTTTCATTGTGGGGGTCAGACTCAGGGCTGTGGGCACGCTAGCAAGAATTTTACCAGTAGGCTACATCTCCAAGCCCACTAATTCTTACTTCCATGAATCTCAAATACATACGTGAAAGTATGTGTACTATGTATTATTCATTTACCATTCTATCAAGTTCTTAACGCACTGTTAAGAGAAAACAAGAGAGGATTACATGTACTATAATCTAAAAATATACTCCTAAAACATACATTTTCTGCTCCTGTTTCATTCTATCTTTAGTATAATAAGAGCACATGGATACTTTAAGATGTTTTTGAAAAGCTGGTCCCCACTTTTTAGTGGATTATAAAATAAATAGCGAGTCTTATTTAATTTCTTAAAAAATAAACAGCTGGGTGTGGTGGCACATGCCTGTAACCCTTGAGAGGCTGAGGCAGCAGGACTGCTGCAAATTCGAGGCCATCTTGGGCTACACAGTGAGTTGAAGGCCAGCGAGACTCTGTCTCAAAAAACAAACAAAAAATAAAATAGACTAGATAGACTATGAGAGGAAATGTCAGAACTGTCCTGATGTAGTGATGTATGTGCTGTTTCAAGAAGCTACTGAATATGTGAACCAGGCTGCTGTGAAAGAAATATCTAGATCTTAGTGAGGGTCAGAGTCAAATAGCAGTTTAAAAGCAAACGGCAAGCCAGGCATGGCAGGGCACTTTGGCGAGAGGACTGCAAATTCAGACACAGTCCTAAATAGAACATTAAAAAGAAAAAGAAAGAAAAGCTGGAGAGGTAGCTTCGTGTGAAGACTCTGGGTTCACTCCTCAGTTCAGCAAAAAAGAACAGAAGAAAGCCAATGATTTAAGTGCCTCGTCTGATGCTACAAAAAGAACACTGCATATTCTTGCTTATCTACCCTGCAAGTAACTCAAAACTTTGAGGGACACATGCATGGCCACTATTCCGTCCCCACAGCGAGGAAAGGGACAGAGATAGAGGCCGGTTCGGACCCTCTTGCTCACAGCCAGAGCTGAGGTGCTGTGCTGCCCTAGCCTAGGCACCGCGCTGCACCGTCAAGGGAAGGGTAGCCCTCTCCTGTTAGTGGCAGGTTGGACAATCCGTAGCTCTTTACAAAAGCCCACGTAAAATCCACTCATTACTCCACGTGAAAAGAAGGCTTTCTCTTTTCAGAATTATATACAACAAACCGGTCACGCTGCCTCAGCCCCTTCCAGCGCTTCTGCGCACGGACTGGCGTGTGCGAGGCCAGTTACACACAAGCTGCGCCTTCTCCGCATGGCCCACTACACTCTTGCAAACAGGAGAAATACAATCCAAAAGTAGGTCCTTAGCTTCCACCCTTATTTTAAAGGTACACTTAGAATTACTCATATTGACAGAAAAAACATACCTCTTTGCCCTCCTTAAATAATTTATTTGCCTCATGGGCTGCAGCTGCTACTTGCTGGCTCTTCAGCTGGCTAAGTTTGCTGTCTGGGTTCCGCAATCGGGTGATAATGCGAGTGGAGCCAGAGGCTCCTCTCCCAGCTCCAAGAGGATCGCTCATCTCCCCATTAGACTTCTCAGATCTGAAATCACCTGTTATGAAATGAAAAAGCCACAGAGTAACTGCTGACGACGAGGAAGTAAGAACAGCGTCTTATTTATCCAAAACTCCTACGTGGTGTACATCTAAGATCCAGAAAGCAAACAGGTAAGGTCCTTGAATAGCCAAAGCAAATATCATTAATTCTTAAGTGTTTTACTTAAAACATTTCAGAACCTTATGTGAGTCATTATTTTACAAAAAAATACAAATGTGTGAGGTTATGTTTTGAAACTTATCTATTATAAGACAGGAGGCGCTAGAACAAATTTACAAGTAACAAATATAATAACTCAAAATGTCACTTTACATATTCAATTTTTTTTGTCTTTTTGAGACAGGGTCTCACTATGCAGTTCAGGCTGGCCTTGAGCTCACTTTGGAGCCCAGGCCAGACTCAAACTCGCAAGGATCCTCCTGCCTCAGCCTCCCGAGTGCTGGGATTACAGGTGTGCGCCACCACGCCCGGCTTTGGATTTCTTTATTAAAAGGATATTATTAATTTTAGAAAGCTTTCCTCTGAAATTCTGTTTAAGTACCTAATAGTTTTGACCTTATAAACGTAAGTGCTAAGTGAATTTTCCCCTAGAGAAGTTATCTGTGTAAACTTATTAATGTAAACATCAACTAAGTAAGCTTTTTAATACAATAGAGATCTCTCAGTATTTTCAAGTAATTTAATTTTTTAAGGTGATTCAACACCCCAGGAGCACTTTCTGCTTTGTATATCCATGAAACTCACTTTGGCTGAAAATGTCTATGACATACTGAAACTGTTCAATTCCCACTGGCCAAACAGCTAAACAAGATCTACTTTTTTATTTTTCTAATTTAAAGCTTTAAAAAAATTAATACAGTGTGGCACTGGTGTAAATGAAAGGACAAAGGATTTACTACATTACGTATTGCAAAGATGGCATTTTAAGTGAGTAGAGATAAAGACGGGCTTTGGAAAACTGGCTGTGCACTTTTCTTCTAAGGGGAGTAGACAATTTAGTAAATATTTGTTCCTTTAATCTACTTCAAAACCCTCTTTCCTTTGGGAAATCCCCACCCCACCCCACACAGACTTTAATCATGACTCTGCCAGGGCTATAAATAAAGTAACTCGTGCCTTTGGGGTCAACAACAGGACCCAAGTGGCCAGACAGAGCACCCCCTTCCTGCCACAGTGACTGTCCCGGGAACCGCCATGCGTTCAGCCAGCGAGCACCCTACTCCAATTTGTGAATGAGGACAGGGAGAAAGGGTTTCTGTTCTGTTAGTGAGCAGGAAGGGTGTAAATTAGGGGCTGGCTACTCCTCCTCCCACGTGGAGAAAAATGTCATTAACAGGAAACAGTAAGCCCAGCGAAGGAAGAAGAGAGTGAGGGAGACAGCGGGGAGAGGAGGCGGGACAGAACACACACTTCAACCTCCGCTTCCGGATCCAATCGTGCACCTGGCTGTCACTGGCCAGGTACTTCTTTTCAATTGTGTCAATAAAGCTCCTTTTTTGCTTCATTAAGTTAATGGCTTTCAGTCAAAACCACAAAGTCCTAATAATCTAGTAGAGTATTTGAAGATTTTGACTCAAAACTATGGCACTGAATAAATGAAGATATAGTGGGGTGACCGGGGGCCTCGTCCTGTCAGACTGGACGCTGGCAACCCTGGACGTGTGGAAGTAAGGTTGGTCAGACAGTGATTATCTCTTGGGTCTCAGATTATGACTCTACACAGGCTGAAGTTTTATGTCAAGATGCTGAAGGTTGCCACTTCTCGCAACCATCTGTAATGCCCACTAATAAGGACTTCAGAGACATCACTTGGTCCAAGCTGGATTTCCTGAAGACAAAAAGGAACAGTGCAGAACTTTTCAAAAGCAGCCCCTCCATTCAGAGCCAACAACTCATACCGCCCAGAATCAATCCTGTGCCACTTGCTCTGTTTAGTGCGAATAAGAAGGAGAAATTCATCCCCAGAGTAAGACAGGTAGAAAACAGGAGTCAAAGGAGAGGTCTTTACTGAACACCCTTGGCCCAAGGGCTGCATTCATCTTATTAAAAAGGAGTGAATCGCTGCGACCGGCAGCGTAGTACACATCCACTCCCTCCTAGTCTCTATAGCTCATGGTTTAAGGACGCCAGGCGCACAGCCTACTCACCTGAAGGCTAGAGCTACTGGCCTACCCAGGGGACACCCGGCACAAGTTATGCAGCTAGCAAGGTACTTACGAACCTGCAGGCAAGTGCTGCCAGAAAAAACTCCAAACCCGCCAATTTGGGACGAATGACTGTTCAACTCTACAGCAATTCCCAGCACCTAGTCAAAGCCAGCAGGAATTGGGCTGCTAACACAGAAAGGCCTCCAAAGGGGAAATCTCATCCTCTTCCCACTGCTCACTCTCGCCATCCTCCCAGGTTTATCAAAGACCACCTCCACTATCAGAATAACGAGTGTTGTAGGAAGTTAAATTCGTAACTTGGCTCTCAGATCATGAGACCAAGGTATACCCAGAACTGTTACAGCTAATGCGCAGCATACAGAAACGCTAGGTTTAGGTCAAGATACAATGACAACTACTGGGCGTAACTGTGGGACAGAGGTGTTTGGAAGTTTTAGTTGTGGGTGAGATCTGTGTACTATGTTAGACAAAGGCATTTCTGAATGGTATGCACGGGATCCAATGAGAGTGCATGTGTATGAGCTGCGCTATCGAAGGCTGGAGTTGTGGACATTTACGCAGTCTACCTTCACAGAATCCCTCTTCATTTGGAAAACCATTCCTACCCCACTCCAATCATATACTTTGCTGGAGTCATCAATCATAATACCTTGCCTGCCCTGGCCACAGGGATGAGAACAATAGATCCAAGATAGGCCACTCAAATTCCTTCCTCAAGGACTTTTGATTTGGAGCAGGAGTAGGGGCCTTGCCTTCAGAGCCAACAACTCATACTGTCACAGACCTTGAAAAGATATGAATATAAATTGCTGGTGCCATCTTTCCTGCCACTTGGAAAAAGCCTGTCTGTATTAGGAGAGAATGAAATTAAAACATAAACATATGCAGATCCAAAGGTGAGAGGGAAAGAGAGGAAGACAGAGTCATGATACCTGGGGTCCAGTTCTGCCAGACAAGGGCGGCTCAGACTGCACAGTGACATCAGCTAAGTAAAAGGACTCTTCACTTACGCTAGCTTAAGCTGGTTTGGTCACTTGCAATTTAGAAAATTCTAATTAAAATAGATCTGCAGTTCACATCATACAGAAAATTCGATTAAAAGCAAAGTTAGAAGCACCATGAAAAATTACTGTAAAAACGTATATACTCTTGGAAGAGAGGTGGCCTTCCTTAATGAGACGCAAAATCCAGAGACACCCTGAAGAAAAAGATTTAAGAATTTAACTATATAAAAATATAAAGTTTTGTATGACCAAACAGCAGAGTTAAAACCAACCTCTACGTAAATATATGTAAAATTAGAAATTAATAGCCACAATATATAAAGCATTCCTAAAACTAAGGAAAAATGTAAAAAAAAAAAAATGAACAGAAAACAGTGACTACAGATACAAATAATCAATTCACAGAAAGCTCAATAAAAACATAAAAAGATGTAGATAACAATATGTAAAACAATAACCATTGATAATTTCCTACCACTCTGTCTGTAATTTGGTAAGCCTCCCCCCATAATTATGTTATCCTTGTTTTACTCTTTAAAATAAAAAAAATTTAAAAAAAATAAAAGAAATTGAACAATACCGGTAAACAGGGGTATGCAAATTTTTAAATGAGACACTTTTTACCTCTGGCAAAAGTACGGGAGTTAATGATACTAAATTTAGATATAAGAAGGCAGACACAGGTGAATAATTGGTATAAACCCTTTCTGATGTACAACGAAGCAGCAGCCAATGCTATGTTTAAAATGAACCTATCATACGACCAGCAATTCCATTCCCTGTTTCTACACTGAGGAAACACACAAGGACAGGAAGATCGAGATGCTGAAGATGTTACAAAGCACCATTTGTAATAATCAAGTATCATGCAGCGGTTAAAAAGAATAAATTTATAACATGACAAGATCCCCTAACATGTTACTGAGTAAAAAACAGATGCAGAACAATACATGCAGAATGATCCCGTTTATGTTAAAAAACAAAAACAAAAAACAAAACTATTTTTAAAAAGACCTGTGTAAACATACATACATTAATGTAACCGCAAGGAAAAAGATCTAAAATGTTACACACCAAACTGTTGATGGTGTTACACTTGAGGACAGGTTATGAAAAGGATCTGAGTTTTCTTTTCCTCCAAATACTTTTATATTTTTTTAAATAAAAGCAGTGAGTTCAAGTGTTATTTGTGTTAAAAACAAAAACAAGAAAAAAATGAAAAGAAAATCTTAACCCACCCCCGTCAAACTTTCATTTGAAAAAATTCAAAATACAAAAAAAA
>NW_004955478.1:6999239-7019399 GCF_000276665.1 Chinchilla lanigera | reverse complement strand
AAAAAAAAAAAAAAAAAAAAAGAAAAACAAAAAAGCAAAAGCAAAAGCAAAAGCTCCCTTTAATGGATGAAGTGTGTTCTTACCTATCTCTTCTTGAATAGAGACAGGTGTGTGGGACTCTCTCTCTCCGTTCTCAGGGTCATCGGCTGCCTTAGCAGATTCGCTCTGGGAGGAATCTAGTTCACTGCTGCCGTTACTGTTTTCCAGATTAGGCTGGGTGGAGGCAGTGGTAGCACTAGTGTTACTGCTGTCACATGTCTTGTTAGAGTCTTCTAGAAAAATAGAATATCTGATTTTTAAATTGGAAATCACATAAAAACTAACTGTCAGAAAAGACATTTGTTTCAAGATTTTATTACACAGCCGTTTTAAAACTAAAAAATGAACATGGATGAATAATGCACTATATGGAAAGAAACTGGCAGGTACCACCCTGTGAGTTATTTTTTAAAGTTTCTCAGCTATTAATTCAACTCACAGACTCTTCTCACCTACAGTGCAAAGCAGAAAATCTTAGAGATACCCCAGACTAAAGAAAAAAACAAAAATAGAAAACAGAAAACTGCTATCTCACAGCAGTTTTGCTGAGGTAATATCTCAAACCTTGAGCTTATACTCTTACTCTTCAAATGTATTAAAACAGAATTAAAGAGGATTACTTATCTCTGAGGTTTTCTGCCTAAACTCTATGCCCCCAGGTAATGCCTAGATCTGATTCACTTCTTAGGAATTTAATAACATGATAAGAGTTTAGTTCCCAACGGGGTATCTAAATAAATTCTACCATGAACTGAATGCCTAACTCTTCTCGTGGACTCCTCAGAAATTAAAAGTCTCCCCTTGAGCTTCTGTTTGTCACTAGTGAGATATTCTTTAAACCACCTACAGGAAAAAGTGGCTGACTGTGTATCACACTGACTATCTGGAATGTATGAACTCATAAAACAATCTTATAGAATATAGGAAGATACAGGAATAATCACAAAAGAAATGAAGGTGGCCTTTAGAACTCATGGCAGTATTCTCACTTAATGTAAGCTAAGAAATATGCAAAACTGAACTACTTAGAGAAACTACCTCTTAGCTTTAGAATGGCTGAAATCCACAAGTGGCTGAAATACTCAAGTGGAGACACGGGCTGTTAACAGACCACCCCACACTTTGCGGTGGGGATGGAAAATGGTCCAAGGTGGATGAAAGGGAATTGACAATTTCCAGAAAAATTACACTTGCGTTTAGTCTCAATTTAGCAATCCCATGTACTAGCAAAAATACTCAATTACTTAGCTACTTATTGAAGCATTATTTATAATGACAAAAGATCAGAAAAACAATGTCCAACAATAGAGAACTTGTTAAATAAATGATTCATGCCGTGAAATACCACACAACAGGAAAGACCAAGGATAAGCACTACATTTACACGTAAAATGATCTCCAAAGTTAAATCTAAAGAAATGTACACAATTATTATAGCTTGCTGACTTTCTTGTAAGGGAGGAGAATATGAATTTATTGATATGTTTTGCTTTTGTTTTTTAAAAATACACATTGGAAGAATAACTAAACACTCACAGAAATGACTATCTGTAAGGGTAGGAAAGTTCTGATTACTTAGAAAGGCAGCAGACGGAAGTGAAAATTCTCTGCATAGATCCAGTAATGTGGCTCTGTAATAATGTAAATGTTTTTACATTTCCAAAACATTAAAGCTAGAAATGGAACCGCTAGAATTTAAAAACAAAGGCATTAACTGTATGTCAGTTTGTATAGAACCTCAGAAAGTAAACAATTACTTCAAATGACTCTGTAATATAATATTATGTCCTTCTAGAAATAGAAAACAGGTAAATATACAAATAAATATAGGAAGGACAAATAAAGAGCTTCAAACAATTTTTTTTTGTTCTTTACTGTGGGGGTACCGGGAATCGAACTCAGAACCTCATGCTTGCCAGGCAGATGCTGTGCTGCTGAGTTAGATCCCCAGCCCCGGGCTCCAAACGACTATTAACTGCTACTCAGGATTTTTACTGTCCAAAGTAGTACTGGTATTAGGAAAGTATTATACATAACATAACAATGCACATTAAGCTATAAATATTCTGTATTAAGACAAAGCAACTACAGAACTGAGCTACTGTGGTTAAAAATTAAGGCTTTTAGTGTAAGGGAAAGGAATACAAAAGCAAAGAGAAAGAAACAAGGACGTCATCCTCAATCCGAACTAGAATGATCAATGTAGACTGGTGGGTTTTTTCCTTTAGGAAGTATTTTCTATTTTCCGGTTTTTTATTTTTTGAGAGCCGATCTTGCTACGTATTTCAGGCTGGCCTCAAATTCACTATGTAGCCTGTGCTGTTCTTGAACTCCCAAATGCTGAGATTACAGCTGTTGTACCACGAACCTGGCTTCCCCACTTCTTTTGTTTTGCTGCTAGGATTGAAGCCAGGGTCTCCAGCATGCTAAGCAAGTGCTCTCCCACTGAGCTACACTCCCAGCTCTTTATGAATTTTTCTTTTGAGACAGGGTTTCACTCAGTTGCCAAGGCTGGCCTCAAACTTGTGATCTTCCTGCCTCAGCCTACTGAGCAGATGTGATTACAGGTGTGTACCACCACACCTGGCTTGCCCAGTGTATTTCTTATCCATCAAAGAAGCCTAGAACCAGTGAGAGCCCAACAGCAATAAGTACCTTTCGGATCAGACTGCGGTCTTTAAATACCATTCCCCACTACAAGGAACTAACATTTTTTGCGAGGAAAGAAAATTCTAAGTGTAGTGTAGGACTATCATTATTCCAAAGAACAAGGAAGCACTGACCACTGAGAGCACAGCAAAAGGACTCAAAAGCCAACATGAAGGGACTTTCACCGGTCAACAAAACAAAATGATTGATACTGCAAGCGACTGAAACAATCAATATAAAAAGACCCATAAAATTAATACTTTGAAAAAGGAAGCCAAAGCCCTCCTCCAAAACTGTGGAACTCAGTCACCACTGAAGATAGCTGGGCACCAACTACTGGTTCTGAAAGTCTGAATTTATTTCACTAAGCATTTATTTTACTCTTCTTGCTCGAACTCTGTTTCAGTGCTTTCAAATAGCTTTAGTTAATGGGAAGATTCTTTACAGAAATTCCAGTTTTAAAAAATACAAAAAAAAAAAAAGAAGAATTAAGATCTGCATTACAGCCTCCTGATTCTGGAAAGACCCCAACCAGTGAATGCAAGGTTAAGGCAAAACCCTACAGTCTCATTATCGGAACTCTTTGATTGAAATGACTGGTCAATTTTAGCATTTCTAAAGGTAAAACAAGCAGGCATGATGAAATATGAAATGTCTAGCATACTGCTGATGAAGTAGTCTTCCCAAAACTAACCCTTTAGAACAAACTCAAGTACACTGTAGAAAAAGCAATAGAAAAAATCCTAAATGTAGACTGTCCCAGAAGAGGACAGAGTGGGATTTGTTAAAAAGTCAACAGCATTTGTTTAAAGAAGTCAGGGAAGAGGAAAGTACTCTAGACTGAGATTCAAGAGATGCAAAACCAAATGCCATGTCATGTGCAAGCCCCCTTACTTGCAGTTATTTCAAACATATCAAAAATTTTTATGCCGGGCGTGGTGGTGCATGCTTATAATCTCAGCTCTCGAGAGGCTGAGTCAGGAGGATTGCTGCAAGTTCGAGGCCAGCCTGGGCTACACCGTGAGTTCAAGCTCAGCCTGAACTACACAGCGAGACCCTGTCTCAAAAAGACAAAAAGAAATAAATAAATTTTTTAAAAAGATGTTTTAAGTGAGGAAATTTGAATACAGCTGGAATATTACATGGCAGTAAGGAACTGTCAGCTTTATTAAAATGGTAATGGTTCTGTAATTATGTAAGAAAATGTCCGTATCATTAATTCCTTAGTAAGGTATGTAGGGCTGATATGATGTCTGGAACTTTAAAAACATACCTAGTAGGAAACAATCCAAATTTATACCAGCAAAAAAAGAGAGAAAACAAACTATGGTAGTTATACGGAGGAGTATTTTAAGGTAACTAATACAAAAGAGTAACATACATATTAGCTAAATAATACAGTTAAGACACTGCTCATGAACACAGTTCTTAGGAAGTCACACAGGTTAACTTGGTGAAGTAAGAGCATGTGAGCTGTACGTCACTTTCACCTCCAGCATCGAAAGTGTCGATTCAAGTTTCCCTTCACTCAGACAAAGAAAAACAAGGAGAGTAGGGGCTGGGGATGTAGCACAGCGGCACAGCACCTGCCTGGCAAGCACAAGGTCGTGAGTTTGATTCCCGGTACTGGGGAAAAAAAAAAAATTAAAAAAAAAAAAATTTAGGGGCTGGGGATTTAGCTCAGCGGCAAAGCCTGGCAAGCGCAAGGTCATGAGTTCCGTTCCCGGTACTGGAGAAAAACCAAAAAAGAAAAACAAGGAGAGGGGACTGGGTTGGGGACATAGATGCAGAGTGATCGGAAGGTCTTACGCCTTTTTTGGCAACAATTTCCCAAGGTAAAACTAAACTTTCAGCCTGACATGGCAGCACACACCTGTAGTCCCAGCACTCTGGGAAGATGAAGAGGAGAACTGCAAGTTCAAACTCAGGCTGGGCAGCTTAGGAGACCCTGTCTCAAAACAGAATCAAAGCTGGTGACGTAGACTCAGTGTACGTCAGTGTAGCCAAGGCGTTGGGTTCAATTCCCAATACTACACAAACAAAAAATTTATATGGCAGAAAGAGTTAAAAAAAAATTTAAAATCTGAGGGCTGAGGGTGTAGCTCCATGATAAAGCATTAACCTAGCATGTGTGAGGGCCTGGGTTCAGGCCCCAGTACTACCTACCCCAATGCCAGACTTCCCAGCTATGAAACAGTAACGTGACTGACTCGCTTGGAAAAACACACGCGTTTGCAAGAAAAGAAAGAAGTCGCACACTAACGACATCGAACTCATTCTTGGTACAGCTACAGAACATCTAGGCACGTACAGTACTGCACCTCTTCCTTCTGTTTAAAAAGAATCTTCTGAAATAGTGAAATCATAACGTCAGCCCCTCATTTTATGAGCTTCAGTATTTGAATTTCAAACTACGTTTTCTTATAGAAATATAAGAAAAACAGTGACAGTCTAGCTTACCCCACAGAATCTTTTCTTCACCCAGAATACACCTCATGTATGGATTTAGTCAAAAAAGTTATTCTGGGGTAGGAACTTAAGTGCTAAGTATTTATATCTTAAATACTTGAGCTCGCTCTGTCATTAGGGAGACGACAGATGTAATGAACAGACAGTCCCCTAGTCAGATGTTCTCATCTAAAATCTACTGGTCCCTAAAAGTAAACCAGGCTCAACGCTCCATCTATTTAAACTTCTAAGGTGTTAATATGTCAAGGACTACCACAAACTCCGTTTCAGTTCAGAAGAGTGATTTTGCATATAAAACATAATTGCTCTTATCTAAGCAACTTATGTGACAAACAACAATTTGCAGTGTAATATCCATTGGTAAATTCCTACAATCCTGCCTAGTGACACTACGTATTGTCTCTAATGTTCTTTTAAATTATTACTTTCTTATTCCCTCGAATGATTTGATCAATCTTCTATTCCTACATCTGGTAATCTGAGCAACTTTGTTGAAGATAACAATGTGTAATATAACAACCACTGTTAATCTCTATCATTTGGTTCGAAACACTGTACCATTTTTAATGTCCTTGCTTCGCGCTGTTTGTATTTTGCTATTGTTCTTTTTTTGTACTATTTTCTTTAAAATAAAAAGTTAAAAAAAAAAAAAACCACACAGAATTGTTCTTAATCTCTCACTTCATTAGGCTACAGGATTAAGAAGATTTCAAGTATTTGCTTAAAATTTTCACCTCTATTTGCCACATAAAATTTTTGTTTCTTTGTATACTACTGGGAATTGAACCCACGGCCTACAACACCAACTTTGTCTTTGAGGCGTGTCTCACTACGCACACCATGGAACAGCACACCACAAAGGAGATAACATCGACCAACCTGTACGTTTTATTCTTCACAGCCCAAACATTTTACCCTAAGTGCGAATACGTACTTTTGGCATTTACAATACTATTTTCATTGTGCATCAGAGGCTATAAATACCAGGAAAACTTTAAACCCCAAACCGAAATTATATGAAGACTCTGATGTTCAATTTCTGGACACAATCACAAAAAGCCAATTCTAAAATGTCAAGTCTCTGCTTAAAAACAAAATTCTAACCAAAAGTCCATAAAAAGAAAAAAAGTAACTTTTCACCTGAATTCTGTAAGTAGTAGATTTTTTTAAAAGGAAAAAAAATGAGGCAGGCTCGGGATTTAGTTCAGCGGCACAGCGCCTGCCTGGCAAGCACAAGGTTATGAGTTCGATTCCCGGAACCGGAAAAAAAAAAAAAAAAAAAAAAAAAAAAGAGGTAAAAATAACTGAAATGTATTGTACAATTAGCAATTATAAACGTGTAAAAGAATAAAAAATAGAAGAGTTAACCCATAGCACCCCTAAACCGTGCTGACCAATTCAATGATGCACAAGTTTATGGGTGATATTTCACCACACCACCCAGTATCAAGAAGCCTCACGTTCACCCAATTTCTCTTGTCATGAAATTTACAACTAAAGCAAAGTACTATCTTCCAAAGTGCCCTTATCCCAACAATCTAAGAAACAGGTTACATGAGTATGTTCTTACTGTTCAATTTTATTGAATGTGAGAATTTCAATGTGTTCAAGAACACACTTTCAAAGATTTAAAAATATTTATGGAAATAAAGCAAGTATTACCTACTGCTAATACTTTCCTAATCCTAGGTATTGAATCTAGAGGCATAACAAATATAATACACATGCTCTTCTGGTATATGTCTGAAAATAAATCCTCACAGTAGTTTTGAGTTTAAGATGCTAGAAAGACGCGCATCTCTCTCTCCTTTGTAAATTTAAAAACTAAACAGTCTGGAGCAAAAAGTTCGTAATCTAATCTAAAATCCAGAACAGCTGGGTTGCAAGACTGCAATACCAGTACTGCAGAGGCTGAAGCAGGAGGATCACCCGGGGATCAAGGGCAGGCCAGGCTACAGGATGAGTTCAAGGTGAGCCTGGACAACACAGACAGACACTGTAACCCACACACACACCAAAATCCAGGTAAACAGACTAATTCTGAAGTTGAACCTTTTGTTAACTATAAAGAATGCTAAATGGCATACTTACTATATTGATAATATTATCATTCTCATAAAATAAATGAAAAGCCGGCAACTCAGACACAAGAAAAGAAAACAGTCATTAAGAGATTAACTTTTTAAACTTTTTAAAGCGATGTATACCAGCCTTTCCCAAAATAGTGCCCCACTGTTTAGTCTGATCTTTAAGCTAAGCCAAATAAAACACTTGGGACCACTAGTTATACCCAATCTGATGCGTATCATGAAATCTATCCATTTTTAAAGTTTTCACTCTTACAGTTTTAAGCTGTAAATCTGTCACTTTCCCTTTGTATAATATAAATCTCTATTTTAAAGAAGTATATACTATAAACACTAGCCAAAAGAAAAGGGCTAAAGTTTAGGAATATCAAGTGCAACTAACAGCACAGCCTCAAAACTGTGTAATGCAAAAATTTTAAAAAAATTAAAGAAGACAAGGATTAGAGGTGGAGTTCAGGAATCTCACTTGCCCTGGGTCCAATACCCAGCACAAAACCAAACCTCAGCAAGGGATATGGAATACAACACAATCAAAACTTTGACCTAATTATCTTATTTATATTCCATCCAACAGCTAAAAACATATATGCTCTTTGAGGGTACACGGGACACTTAACATTAACCAAATATTGGGCCATAAAATAAGCCTCAAGAAATCTTACAGGACTTACGTCACGGAAAGGATGTTCTCTACAGAGGGTTAAATTACAATCAACTTTAAAAAGTTAATTAAGAAAACCTCCGAATGTCTGAATATTAAGCAATGTATTTCTAACTAGCAATGGGAAAAAACCCAAAACCCACATCAGAACACAAATTTAAAAATATATTTTAGCTGGGCATGGTGGCACACACCTGCACACCTGTAATCTCAGCACCTGGGAGGCTGAGGTAGGAAGAGCACCACAAGCTGGAGGCCAGGCTGGGCTACAAAGCGAGTTCAAGGACAGCCTGCACTACACAGTGAGACCTTGTCTCAAAAAAAAAAAAAAACCATGTATTTTAACTTTATTTATAATAAACTTTATTTAACTCAAATTTTATAATAAGGACAATATGACATGTTAATAAGCTGGAGGAAAAACATCCACAAAACAAAAAAAAAAAAAAAAAAAAAAAAAAAAAAAAAAAAAAAAAAAAAGAAGCAGCAAATCAAATATTGCTAAGTAAGAAAAAAGTATCTCAGTTGTATTTATTCCATGCATATGAGACTGTTTTAACATTTAAAAAAAAAAAATCAATGCAGAAACTTGTTTCGAGTCAAAGTGGAGTAAGGGGACTAGATTTACTCTCCTCCTGAAACAACTACAAATAAACAAACAAATCAGACCATTTAACAGAAAATGAACAAAGGAAATGATAGGTACTTCACCACAGAGACAATTCAAATGACCTATATACTTTTATATACACAAACACAAACATAGGTACTCAGCATCCTAGTTATCAAGGAAATGAAGGCACAAACCACAGCAAGATAGCCCCACCTGCCCACAAGAATGCTCCTCAAGAGCCCACCGAACGGGAAAGTGACGGCAGCCGTACCATGCTGGCAAGCACGCAGAGGAGCTACAACTCTCACACACTACTAGTGAAGTGCAAACTTGTACAAGCCCTTCGGAAGACTGCTACACAGCATGTATTGAGCACATACAAACTGGATGACCCAGGAAACCCAAAAGTAGGTTCGTATCTCTAGGAAGCTGTATGTGTGCACAAACAGATGTAAAGTGATATTCATAATGCAAATATTCACAATATTCAGCAATATTCATTCGGCCAGGCGTGGTGGTGCACGCCTGCAGTCCCAGCATTCGGGAGGCTGAGGAAGGAGGATCATTGTGAATTCAAGACCAGCTTGGTCTACAAAGCGAGCTCAAGGCCAGCCTGAACTGCATAGCAGGACCCAATCTCAAAAAAAAAAATTCACAATGGTCCAAACGCTAGAAACCATTTAAACTGATTAGCAACATATGCAAAGTATAAATCAGTCAATCAATCAGGACAATCTATATAATGAATGCCCCCCCCCCGAATGCCGTTACTCCAACTGGAATTAGAAGACAAAATTGTTACTAGCTTTGTGGGGGTGCGTGTTCCTGGTGGTTGCATGATGTGGTAACACAGGCGTGCTCACTTTGTAAAAATCCACTAAGCTGCTCATTTACTATCTGTGTGCTTTACTTCAATGAGTAAGTTCACCAAAAGAACTTTCCACCCTAAAACACTTTCCAATCTGACAGTATATTTTATTGATAAGTCTTAATTATTAAATCAGGTATCAAAATACACTCTGAAACTTGAGAAAACAAAGTGAAACTCTCTATCATGGCATTGTTTTAACCTGTCGAGAGTAGTTCCTCCACCCCCATTCTCTTAATAATGCCTCTCTTCCACTGACTATCCGGTGTCAAGAGTGCTTGAGCAGCAGAGACTGGCTTAAGGACCAAGTGCCTAGCACACTGTCAGGCACGGTGCAGGACTCAGTAAATACCTGCTAATAAGTAAGAGCAGAGGGCCAAAGAAACAGCAGCTGGCAGAGCAGACCCTCTCAGGTCGGAACTCTGGTGTGCCGGCTGTCTATCGCCCACCCGAGAATGCAAAGCCGCCGACAGCTCCCACTTTACTGTGGTCACGAGTATATCTACTCGTCTTGCAATGTTTATTCACTTGATAAAAATAACCAAATTCCTCTTTAAACATGAGCATTAGGGCCTGAGGTACAGCTCAGTGGTACAGCATGCGTGAGGCCTGGAGTTTGATCCCCAGCAGCAACAGCAACACTAACAAAAAACACAACACAACACCCTGGTATGATGTATCCAACATACATCTTTAGAAATGTTTTTCATGTTCTGGGAACCAAATAGGAAAATACCTGGATATGAGTCTGTTTTTGTTGTTTTTTGAGACAGGGTCTCCCTATGTAGCCCAGGCTGGCCTGGGACTCGCCATGACTCTCCTGCCTCAGCCTCCCGAGTGCTGGGATTACAGGATGGGGCTACAGGATATGCACCATCATGCCTGGCTGTTCTGTTTTTTAAGGAGATAGCGTCTTCAGCCACACAGCACTTTCCCCCAAGCCCATGCTGACGGCAGCTCTGGCTATTGCTATCTGCTGCCATCCAGCTTCCTTAAAACTTCTTGTTCAGGTTACCACATACCTGTGTTTTTTATAAACTCATGAAAATGCCACTTCAATGGCAATGTTTAGTAAGAGATCTCACTTGTTATCAGTTATACTGGCTAATTACTGAGTCAGGAAACGGATGACTAACTTACTTCACTCACTTTATTATTCTTTTCTTATGAAGCTTCTAACTCTTCAAACCTGTCTCAAAAAGACAAAAAGAAAAGAAGATTGATTACTCTAAAAAGATAACCAGGTCAGGCGTGGTGGCATACGCTTGTAATCCCAGCACTCAGGAGGCTGAGGCAGGAGCCAGCCTGGGCTACACAGTAACTTCAAGGCCAACCTGAAGTACGTGAAACCATGCCTCAAAAATAAAGAAGGGAAGAGAGAAAGAATTTTTTTTTTTTAAATTAGAAGAATATAATCATGGTTCCAATAAACATGAATTTTTAAACCAGGCATGGTGGTGCACGCCTGTAATCCCAGGACTTGGGAGGCTGAGGCAAGAAGATTGTTGTGAGTTCGAGACCAGCCTGGGCTACAAAGTGAGCTCAAGGCCAGCCTGAGCTGCACAGTGAGACCCTGTCTCAAAAAGACCAAAAAAAAAAAAAAAAAAAAGAATTTTTTCACATTATTTTGGTAGTAGTAGTACTCCACTTTCAAAATTTTAATCCTGGCTGGGTGTGGGGGTGCATGCCTACAATCCCAGTACTCAGGAGGCTGAGGCAGGACAATTGCCACAGGTGTGAGTCCAAAAAGCAAGAACCCATCTCAAAAAAAAAGAAAGAAATTCTTGAAACAATGTATAGTTATCTGAATTTTTCCACTCAACAAAGGACTCTCACTGAAATAATCTCTGATAGCAATTTACTAAATGCCTATAGTGAAAGCAAGTTTATTATTTCTATTTCCCAAACAAGTCCAATTTTGAAAGAGTTACTATTTACTTAAAATCCTCTTTGCTGTAATTTCTACTTATCTGATTTAGTGCCCTGCATGAAAGAAGCAGTCTACTCTCTGCTCCCTGCTTCTGACTTAGCCCCTCAATATTGGAGGACAAATACATTATTTCTCATTGCTAAGCCTACTGATTTCTAGGTAAATGAGTTTGTTTTTTAGTCTGTTTCACCAGATGGCAGAGTTTCCAGGCTTTTCTTCACCCTAATTAATGACCATTTTCTCTCAGTGTAAATACAGTGGACTTTTGCTGGTAGCCTGATTCTTCTGGAGCCCGCACATACGCCTTTACACGTAACCTAATCTTCTCCTGGTGCTCTCAGCCACACAGCGCACTCTTGACAAGTACTCAGGTGAGAGGAGCCTCCAGAAGAAAAACTGTTGGTTGTCAAAATCACTCAGTTCTGAAACAGGAACACGGAGTTCTTAAAAGAGCAAATGACATTCACTTAATGACAGGAGTGGACCCAGAATGCAGGTCTTCCAAAGACTTAACACTTCCAACACGCCAGATTCGTACCTTGACGTAAGGAGCGGCGATGCAAACACTGACAGCTTGGAAACAGCTGATACACATGTAGAAACAAACCTTCCCAAGACTGCCTTCAACTATGCCTCCTGGTTTCTGGTGAGCTTGCTAGTGTTTAAAATATACTACTCATCGGAATTTTTCAAAAACACATATAAACTCCCACCATAAAACTATTTGCATTTTTAAAAAAGCAAAATGGCACAACATTATTGGTGTAACATAATCTACTTAGAGTAACTTTAATTTTAAAACGCTTAACATATGAATAACTAGTTAACTTACATAAAAATATACCTTGCAAAAATGTTTCGTGATGATGGATTTGCTGTCATAACATTACGATTTGAAATGTAAAAGCTACATGGGCACATGCAAACACAAAATTAATTTGTTAGTATATACAGAGCTGGAAGGGTCAACTCATCCAACATCGAGCCATTAATATGTAAGTAACGAAACCAAAATATCTGCCACTATGGGTCCGGAGGTAAACTACACAATAAGTCTACTCAGTAGAAACGACTAAATGAAGTGTAAAAAGCATGAGGATTATGATGAGTTGCAAGCACTAACTGCAAGGACATTATGGAACTTCCCGTGTTAGGTGGGATGTGGCGATCAGGGATGGCCCCGTGAGCAAGCAGCGTGAATGGACACACACTCTGAAGTTCAGGTGACACTCAGCTTTCACTACACAGGGAAGGGCCCCCGTTACAGAGGCACTGGTACACGGCCCTCTGTACCTGGCACATCCTGGGGGAGCTCGGATGCCACCTTCTTCTCTGCCATGTTGCTGCTATCATGGGTTTCTGAGAGACACCCCACAGGGCTCCCTCCAGAGGGACTAGTCTCTTCTGAAGAAGCATTTGTTGTGTTGTCGCCAAGATTTGCTGACACAGAGTTACCTTTATCCCCAACTTCTGCTGGCTCTACAGCAAAATGCACAACAAAACTTTAAAGATATTCTTTAAAATTGCTTTCGGACAAATGGCCACATTCAACCAACTACTAAAACTGATCAATCACAAGAAAACCTGCTTTCACTTGATGGCCATTCAGAAGCAATTAGATCTTGGGATTTTTGGCAATAGATAATCCAAAGATGATTTCAGAGTGTTTTATATATTAAGAATGTTTTACATAATAAAAAATGAACATACTTTATCACATGCAAGTGTATATCCTGATACGAATACAGTAATTTTTCACCAACAAATCTCACAGGGAAAGGCAGCTTCTTAGAAGTGTAAGCAGAGATACAAGTGTAACACTGTCACAAATCTATCAGTACATAAAAGTCATCACAGCTGTTATGCGTGTTACAAGGGAGGCGGGTATCCTAATCTCCTTAGAAACAAAAAGTTAAGATTTGCAGTAAAAATTTTCACTTTCATTTTGCAAATTGGTGGGTTCATAAATACTGCCAGTAAAATAGTTCTTTTTTAACCAAGTAATTCTTTTACCCTCAGATCTTCCTTGCTCCAGGTCGTCATCCGGTGATCTGTCCTCACTGTCTTTCCCCAGGGGCGGGGTTTCAAACTCCTCTCTGCTTTCCTCCGCATCTTTACTGCTGTCATCCTCAGCCTCATTCTTGTCCTTTTCTATTTCTTCTGGGCTTTTATCATCATCAATGTCTCCCTTTTTGGCTCTTATGGATTCCAAAATTTCTTCTATAATAAAAAACAAATTTTAAAATTTTATTTCTAGATACAATCAACTATAAGAGTACTATAATACCATTTATTTGTTTTAATATTAAAGAGAAAAAACTAAGTATTTTAAAAGGAGAGAACTACGAAAAAATCAAGATTATATTCACAAATTTTTTGACAAAACTCAACCAATTTGTGGTATCTTCATTTCTAGAAAATATATCACTATAGATTCAACTTTCTTTTAAAAAAGAAAAAAGGTACACAGTCTATTCAAACTGAGACTTCATACAGAGCCGTGGACAGAAACTGCAAGCTGACTAGACTCACACCACAGGACACAGAAAATACCACACGGTGCAGACCACAGGGTAAATCAGCGCGGACACACGAATGCTAACCGTAATCTAAGGCCAGCACTATTCTGTTGCTCAAACTGTTGCAGCTTTGGTCACTGGGAACTTTTCACATGGCTCATCTATCCACTCACTCATTCAGCACTTTTTCTGGCGTTACAATGTGCTCCAGGCTACCTCATATTATCCCCTGCCCCAGCCCTAGAATCTGCTACCTCTCCAAGGTCCTTTGATTGCAAAATGGTTAAAAGTCATGATGTCCTAGGTGTGACTGTTACTCCTGAAGTACTGGTATTTCCAGGCTTTCTCAGACAACACAGCTAGAAAATGTGTCTGTACCCTAACGCATGCATGTACAGATGTACATTACTGCCATATTTATCAGTGCATGGGGGTACGTATGTCTGTCCATCTGTATCTTCCTGCTAATTTGTAACTACTTTCTCTGATACCGAGAAGTGTAACTGTTATTATGTGCAGCATATCTACTTATCTGTTCAATCCTAGTACACATGATGGAGTTTCAAAATTGCTAAACTGTATCCCCATGAGAAGTAAGCTTACCAAATACACTACAATGTTGAGGAATAAGAAGAAACATTTGTGAGGCCATGTGTACCCATTTCTTTTTACATTTTGGATTTCCTTTTTTTCATTTCCATTAATTGTTCTCTACTTTCATTTTAGTCTATTATTTCCCAAATTGTAGATATCTACCTGTTTCTTAGGATAGAAAAAAATTTGTAGGGGGTTGGGGGTCTAATAGTTAGTGATAGAGCATTTCCTACTATGCCTGAGGCCTTAAACTCAATCCCTAGCGCCACAGAAGAACAACACACATCTCGTAAATCACCATCAGAAAACAGTGATCTTTCTAGTAAAGTGACTGTATTTGAGCTAGTTCCCCACACCCTTCTCGCTCATCCTGCCTAACCCTACTTACTGTACGACTTCACACTCTAGCCAGGCATGGTGGTGAATGAAGCACTCAGGAGATTGAGGCAGAAGGATCCCTGCAAGTCTGAGCCCAGCCTGGGCTACACAGCAAGATTAAGGCCAGCCTAGGCTACGTAGTAAGACCTTGTCTCAAACAAAACAAAACAAAACAAAAATTCAGTCTAAACCACGGGTGGCACACACTTATAATCCCAGAAATGCGTTGAGGCAGGAGGATTACAAATTTGAACCTAGCCTGGGCAACTTAAGTGACTTAGCAAAACCCTGTTTCAAATTTTAAAAAAGGCTATGAATGTAACTCAGTTCAAAGGCCCTAGGTTCAATCCTCAGTACTACAAAAAAGTTCAGAGACTAGAGCGCTTGCTTACCAGGCTCTCGGTTTGACCCCAGCACAGGGAGGGAGGGGAAGAGCCAGTGATTACAATAATTATATGAATATCTAAAACAGTTAAAGGACAGCAATTTCAATGTGAAATAATATATATGTAATATTTGAGGTCCAGGTCTCCCCATTTAAACCCAAAGGACAGTTCACTTTATCTAAATTAAAAATGAAAGGCACTCTTGGGGGGGGGGCTGTGATTATTTTTAAAGTATGCATAGAATGTAGCTATCAGGATGAAAAATTGGCAATAATACTTGTCTCTGTAAAAAGGAAGGTATGGACACTAGGAGCTGCAACTCAGCTCAGTGCTAAGGCATTTATCTAGCATGCATGAGGCCCCAGGTTCAATTCCCTGCATTTACAAGGGAGAGATCCACTTTTCACTGCATATCCTTCTGTACTATGTAAGCTTTTAAAAAATGCCATATGTAGGGGCTGGGGATTTAGCTCAGTGGCACAGCACCTGCCTGGCAAGCGCAAGGTCGTGAGTTCAATTCCCGGTACTGGAAAAAAACAAAAACAAAAACAAAAGCAAAAATACCGTATGTATTTAGAGTACACATCGTTTTGCAAACTTTGTTTTACGATTTGGGGGAAGACTGCTACGTTTATGTTCGTGTGGGGAAGACGCCTGGGGTCATGTTTGTCACCTGGTGTGGAGTTTGCAAATGGAAGAAAAATTTTGCACAACGATTTATTTCCAAACAGAAGTGTTTATGAACCATGCTATTATCATACTGCTTTTAAAAAAAGAGAGAGCCAAGCATGGTAGCACACGCCTGTAATCTCAGCACTCAGGAGGCTGAGATTGCTGCCAGTTTGAGGACAGTGTGGGCCACATAGTGAGTTCAAGGCCAGTCTGGACTACACAGCAAGACCCTGTCTCTAAATAAATACATAAATAAATAAACAGGGGGTTGGGATGCAGCTCAGTGGTAGAGTCTAGTGTTTAGTGTCCAAAGCCTCTACTTCAATCCATAATAATAATAACAAAATAATAATAATAAAAAGAAAATCAAAGAGTTAAGCAACACTACTAGGCATGGTGGCGCACGCCTGTAACCCCAGCACTCGGGAGGCTGAGGCAGGAGGATCGTTGCAAGTTCAAGACCAGCCTGGGCTACAAAGTGAGCTCAAGGCTCAAGGCCAGCCTGAACTGCACAGGTACAACTTGTCTCAAAAAGACCAAAAAAAAAAAAAAAAGTGTTAAGCAACAAAATAAGGTCGTATTGTGTTATAATCGAAAGTATAAAATAAATACACACGAATCTATGCTGATAGAGATAAATGCCTGAATAGAGAACAGACAAATCTGCTGTGCAGAAAAACCCCAAATAACCTGCGCAGATCCCGCTCCCTCGAGGAGGCTGAGCACAAACCCCAGCCTGTGAGCGCGGCTCAGGCCTGACGGCTTCCTTCCGCACGTGCAGCACAGCGGTGACGGCCGAGGAGCCGGGACGGGCGGGGAACTGTACAGTGACGAAACGGACAAACACTACTTCCACCAGGCGACCAAGGTCAACAGTGGAAGTCGTGACGACAGCATGTGCCCTTGGCGTGAGAGTGACTGTGGCATTCCACCTCTGCAGTCGTCCTCTCCGACATCCAGATGCCCACGCTAAACATCAGAACAACATAGAAAAACCCTACTGGGGGCATTCTCCAAAATCTAGACCAGGACTCCTCAAAACTGTCAAGTCATCAAAAACAACGAAAGCGCCAGGACCAGCACTTGGGAGGCTGAGGCGGAAAGACTGCTGTGAGCTCAAGGCCATCCTGGGCTACATAGTGAGACGATGTCTCAAAAGAACCAAACCAAACCAAAATAAAACAATGAAACTATGAGAAACTGGCAGTCTCGAGGAAGACATGATAATTAAATATAATGTGGTATACCCCAGATGAGACCATAAAACAGAAAAAGGACATTAGTTAAAAAGTAAGGGAATCTGCCAGGCATGATGGTGCACACCTGTAGTCCCAGCCCTCGGGAGGCTGGGCAGGAGGATCACTGTGCATTCGAGGCCAGCCTGGGCTACATAGTTTTTTGTTTTGTTTTGTTTTGTTTGTTTGTTTTTGTTTTTGTGTCTTTGAGACAGGGTCTTGCTATGCAGTTCAGGATGGCCTTGAACTCACACTATAGCCCAGGCTGGTCCCAAACTCGCCAACGATCCTCCTGCCTCAGCCTCCCAAGTGCTAGGATGACAGGTGTGCACCACCATGCCTGGCCACCAGCCTGACTTATAGAGCAAGACTCAAAAAACAAAGAAGAAAAAGAAGGAAATCTAAATCAAGTATGAATTTTGCTTAATGACAACGTATCAATACTGGTTCACCTGCTCTGAGAACCTACTAAACTAACACAAGAGAAAGGGTTTGTGGGGATTCTGCATCAGCTTCACCACTTTCCTTTCCTTCCTTTTTGGGAATTGAGCCAAGCTCAATTCCATGCTAGGCAAGCACTTTACCACTGAGCGATGCAATTTTTCTATAAATCTAAAACTATTGCAACATTAAAGGTTTTATTCTTAAAAAAAGAAAGCAAGGGGCTGGGGATTTAGTTCAGCGGCACTGCCTGCCTGGCAAGCGCAAGGTCGTGAGTTCGATTCCCGGTACCCAGGGGAAAAAAAAAAAGAAAGCAAGGAATAAGTTCAGAGAGAGTATGACTTATCATTTCTTTTTCTTCTTTTTCTCTTTTTGAAACAGGCTCATACTATGTAGTTTAAGCTAACTTTGAACTCACCATGTAGCCCAAGCCCTGGCCTTAAACTTGTGGCAATCTTCCTGCTTCGGTCTCCCAAGTACTAGGATGACAGGTGTGTCCTACCAGGCCTAGCTTTTTTTGAGACATGGTCTCTGGATATAGTTCAGACTCGCCTTGAACTATGTAGCCCAAGCTGGCCTTGAATTCACAGCAATTCTCCTGTCTCAGCCTCCCAAGTACTGGAATTACAGCAGTACGCCACTACGCCTGGTGAGAATATAATTCTCGTAATTGAAAGTACAACTGCAGCTGGAGAGTACAGTTTAGTGACAGAATGCTGGCCTCACGTGTGAGGCCAATAAACAAACAAACAAACAAGGTGGAGAATACTGGCTATGTCCAGAGCAAGAAACAAAGCACTGAAATGTATGGCAGCCCTAGCTTACAGTGAAGTTATTCTGGGAAAATAAAACATAGAGAATAAAGTAAAATATACATAGCTTGGACATCTTAATACATGCTCATGTTTTGTAGAGATTTCAAATTTAACAAAAATAAAGTGAGAAAAGCTCCCCCTCACCATTAGCTGCCGCTAGAAAGGATTTGTTAGTGCCCCGAGCCTTATTGGTCAGGTCTTCAGTTATGTCCATGTGCCGGTGGATTTCTTCACGCATCTCTTCTAGAATTTTGCAAAGCTCTGCTTCCCAGTAATCTTTGTCTAGACAGTCTATTAATTCTGCAAGCTGGACCTTTGTGCTGTAGTACCAGATTTTCTTTTCGTTTTCATTTTCTGTATCTTCTTCTCTGTTGTGAAAAGGGGGAAATGTTAAACATGATGCAAGCTGTCCCACAATTTCATCTACTTGTTGCAAACGTGTAACACAGCAGTATATAAACACAACTACGCTCGTGTTAGGGGCACACACGTGATCCCCTCTGGCCTCATTCGGACTCAACTTACTCGTCTTTCATGTAAGCAATGCTAATTATTTTGATTTCCTACCCCACAGCAGCTTAGAATAAAATAACGTGGGCCCAGCAGCATAAGAGAAGTGGCAGACAGACAGTGAAGGAGGTCATCTAACATCACGACACAGACAGACGAGCTCCAAGTCCAGGCCGTGTGCGAGTCCTGGGTGGAGGACAGCTCAGCTACACTCCGTGACCGCTAAGGTCATCGGCGCACAGCAGTGCGATGGGAATTTTAACCGGAGTCCGTCAGAAATGTGTAACTATGCTCGGTACACGGGAGGCAGCGAGCAGGTGCGCTATAATGTGGGTTAGGACTGTGTCCACCACACAGTGTAAGTGCTTCGCTAAAGTTCTGATCCTTGAAGGAACCATCTCAATCCGGCAAGGACGTCTCACTTCTCTCCTTTTCTTAAAGACGGTCAAAGCTCAAACTGGAGAGAACAGGAGCAGCTTCCTTTGTGCCTAAACTCTTCTGAGGTGACTTTTAAAGGGAGTGAGAAACTTTAATTTTTTTACAGGCAGATTAACATCCAGCACAAGTCTGTGCATCTGCTTTTCCTGTTTCTTCACTGGCAGACTACGGAGTTTAAAGGACGGGCTTTCAGCAAAGATAGGCTTTGCGTGGGCTCAGATACTTGAGACACGGAGGACACATACCACTCTGAGTCTCTGAGCCGTTTTACTGACTTCCCTTGGAAGACGGGGACGGAGCAGTACCTGCCTGGAGACCACAGCAAAACCTGAAGGTACTACGATAAAGCATCCTAGTGCTGGGCATGCCAGTGATCACTATGTACTAAACAGCTCCAAATTCAGAAGACCTCCAGGAATGCCTGGAGAAAGACCATCCATCGGTAACAGGAGGTTAAAATTACCCAAAATTTCTTTTTGAATTGCATACGAATTTCTAAAAATCTATTCTACATTTCACTCTCTAATGGCCATTTCCACTGAGGTCCTATGACTTGAGTGGTGACAGTGGTCTTACTCAAATTTACCAGGTTAAAAGATACCTAGTTTTCACGTCAACTATTCACAATAAGCTCTTAAAACACAAAGTTCATATTAAAACAGAAAGTACTTAGTGAGCTCTGGCTAATGCCTGAGTTACAGAATGGTAGAAAGTTTTCTTTATATAGCTCAGAGTGGCCTTAAACTTGCAGAGATCGTCCTGCCTCAGCCTTCCAAGTTTAGGATTACAGGCGTGTGCTACTATGCCTAGCCTTTTTATTTTCTAAAATTTCAATCTTGGGGCTGGGGATTTAGCT
>NW_004955478.1:6988653-6999139 GCF_000276665.1 Chinchilla lanigera | reverse complement strand
AAAAAAAAAAAACAAAATAAAATAAAATAAAATTTCAATCTTAAGATTTCCAGTTATCATGATGTCTGCTGAATTTTTTTTTTTTTTCATAAATTGACGCGTGGAGGTATAGGTCAGCGCTAGAGTTGTCTAGCGTGCACAGAGCATGGCTTCCATCCCCAGTACAACACACAACATAAAAGAAGAGAGGAGGGAAGGGGCGGGGAGGGGAAAGAGGAAAGGAAGAAACACAGTCATACACCACATGACAACATTTCAGTCAACAGTGGAACACAGACCATGGTGCCATATTGCTGGGTGACAGCACAGCCCGGAGTTTACGAGGTTATTCCACGATGTTCACGCCAACAACAAGCTTACCTCACGGTGCAGTTCTCAGAACACACCTCATCATTAAGTGATGTGAAACAAGAAACTATCCCACCTAAAACTGTTGTTTTGGCACAAAATATAATTTATAAGTGTAAGGTTTCATTATGACAGCGAGATGCTGTGGGAACATATTTAATTAAGTGGACATTCTGTCAATTTTTTTTTAAGCAACTCGAGACTCCTGAAAGGATCTCTAACCGCTGGTCTGTCACACCCACGCCAGCACCTACAAAGTGTCTCATCCACACAGGACTGTCGCGTGGGGCCCACAGCAGTCCGCACCACGCTGGAACTGCTCCCAGCAAGTTTCTTCTGAGAATGAGATGACGCAAACCCACAGCACTGCCACCAGTTACCCGTTCTGCCCGCCGGCAGCATGTGAATAAACCCAACACCGCCTCCATACGTCGTACAAGCCCCTCACATGTCTGTAATTTTACTCTGCCTTTTCTCTTCGTGCCAAACATGCTCAAACTCTTCAGTCAGCCCTCACACAGAATGTTTTTCACACTTCACTACCTGGTAATTTCCTCCTAAAAGGACAGTCTGTCAGTGTCCTCTAAAAATGTGCCAGCAGTTGAGCATAGGGGCACATGCTTGTTGTCCCAGCACTCTGGGAGGCTGAGGCAGGAGGACCACAAGTTTGAGCTCTGCTTGTCTCAACTTAGCGAGCCTGTCTCCAAGAAGAAAGAAGTGAGGGCACACGGAAGCCGGGGGACAGAGCTCAGTGGGAAGGCCCTGGGTGCCATCCCCAGCAGCTGGGGGAGAAAGTGGTGCCACTAACCACCTTCTCACCTCATCAAAGACAGTATTAATTAATGTTTCCTTAATGTTTTCTCGGTAAGGTTGAAGAAGAATAAATTCAGTACAGTAATAAAAGTAAAAACAGTAAACAATAGCTGCTGTTTTCAAAGAGCTGTCATTTGTTTGTACTTATGTACTGTATCTGGGCTTACTTACAGCCCGTATCAAAACTCTCCGTCCCAACGATAAAGTGACAGCAGCTTTTCTGCATAAGCACAGAGATCTGTGCACGCGCTGGTTTAGGAGCTCCAATGTGGCGCCCACAGCAGCTGCTCCTGCGGGCCAGCCAGGCCCGAGGCTCACCTGAACTGGCCCAGTGCCCGACAGACACGGCAGGCCCCGCTCTCCAGGAGCTCATGGGCCGGCAGGGGGGAGGACAGGGTGGGAAGAAAATGTTGGCAAAAAATATAATTTGGGGCAAACATACATACTCTGTGCTTACATTTAAAGTTTCTTTTGACTTAAAAAAAAGTTTCTGACTTTTACCTACTGGCAGAAAGCTTAACCACGCCAGGCAGTGGCTAATAGCAAGTCTCAAGTTCCATTTCTGACCAATCCACACAAACAAAGAGTAAGCAACTCTGGAATGAGCTGAACGGGGTCCCAACGTTCAGACCCACCAACACTGAGAGGGCGACGTCACTTAGAATCAGGCTCTTCACAGATGCTATCACTTGCCACTGGAGAGAAACCCTCCCTGAATCCAAAGACCGGCGTCCTTAGAGGAGGAGAGGACACACTGTGCCACACAGAAAAGATGGTATGCAGACAGACAGAGACTGGCACAACACATCGCTGTACAAGCCAAGAACTGCCAAGGATTGCCAGGAGCTGGGGAAGAGGCACGGAACAAAACCTCTCTGTGAGCCTCCAAAAAGAATCAACTCTCCTGGCACAGGATTTCAGACTGCTCAACTCCAGGACTGTGACAAAAAAATTTCTGGGTTTTGTTTGTTTGGCTGGTTGGTTGGATTTGGTCTTTCTCTCTCTCGCTCTTTTTTTTGTTTTGTTTTTTGTTTTTTGTCTTTTTTGAGACAGGGTCTCGCTCTGCAGTTCAAGCTGGCCTTGAGCTCACTTTGCAGCCCAGGCTGGCCTCAAACTCACAATGATCCTCCTGCCTCAGCCTCCCAGAGTACTGGGATTACAGGCATGCTCCACCACGCCTGGCTTTTTTTTTTAAGACAGGTTCTCACTATGTAGTTCAGGCTTCCCTTGAACTCACTCTGTATTCCAGGCTGGCCTCGAACTTGCAGCACTTCTCCTGCCTCAGCCTCCAGAGTGATGGAATTACAAGCATGTACCATCATGCCCAGTTTAAATCTCTAATTTTTAAACCACTCAGGTGCTCTGTTATAGCAGCCCAAGAAACTTCCAAATGTTGGTACACTATGTTCCCAATTTAAGAACCAGTTCTGCACTGGGAGAACCTTCGTAACTTGGACTTTTTTGTAAGTTGGATGAAGTGAGTCTTACACACCTCTGACACAAATATTTGCATAGAAAAACCCAAATCCAAGGTCTGTTCATACCTGTGAAAGTTCCTAATTCAAATGTTCCTAGCTAGGGACTTACTGTATGGGAAAGTGGGATACTGCTGAACACATACCCAGAACTGCAGAAGTGACTTTACAAGTGAGTAATCAGGAGAGACTGCAAAACTTTTTAAGTACTGAGAAAAGCCCACAGTGCTTTGATGAGATGAAGTAGGTAAACTGGAATTTTGCCAACAACTTGAGGAGCATTTGAGGCACTAGAAACTCAGAAAGTTAAAAAGGACGCTTTCATAGAGCCTGCAGAGGGAGAGTGGCCCTGCTGGTACCTTAAATTTGCACTGCTAGCCTCCAGAACTATCAGACAATAAATCTCTGCTTTTTAAAGTCACCTCACTTGTGGAACTTTGTTATAGCAGCCTAAGGAACGAATACAACTACCAATTCAGGAATTCAAAACACACTAGGTCAAGCAGCCAGGGAAGTGGTAAGGAGCACACATTCTGGAGTCAGACTGGGTTCAAATCCTGATTCTGCCACTTACGGGTTGTGTGATGTTGGATGAGCTGCTTAACCTCTACCACTCTTTCTCCATCTGAAAGATGGAGTGACAGCTGTTGCACCAAAATGCAGCTGTTAGGGTTAAATGAGTTACAATGTAAGGTGCTGAGGTGGGTGTGGTGGTGTGTGCCTGTAATCCCAGCATTCAGGAGGCTGAGGCAGGACTGTTGAAAGTTTGAGGCCAGTCCAGGATATACAGTGAGTTCACCGTCATCCTGAACTATATGGTCAGACCTTGTCTCAAAACACCAGTCAATCAATCAATCAATAGGTATCAATAGGTATGGGAAATATTCTTACAGACAGATTCTAGAAAACATTTTAGGTCCTATACCTTGAGAGGACACAGCTTACGTGAATGTGGACAAATCACTGCTGGTCTCTGTGGCCTAAAAAGGTACTCAAGGAAAGAAAAAGCCAGTCAGAACGATCATCCAAAAGGCTGGGGAGAGGAGAGTGGCCTAATCTCACTGATTTCCTAATCTGTTCCTAATTACCTAATCTGGTAACTGCGTGCTCCTTTTAGGAAGAGACTGGAGACACACTGAACACGGCTGTGCAGACAGCCTCTGCAATTAACAGTGCTGGGAAAACTGCCTTTCCACGTGCCAATAGGTAAAACCAGACCCTATCTTCCACCACGCACTAAACTAAAATCAGAAGACCGAAATGTTAAAATGGAAACACTAAATCTGGTAGAAGATAGAACAGGTAGAACTCTTAAAGACACTGGTGTAGGCAAAGACTTTATGAACAAAACCCCAACAGCAGAGGAAACATCACAAAAAGTCACCAACTCATATCACAAAGGGTCTCATCTCATTAAAAAGGTGCCCAGCAAAGGAAACCACCAACAGAGTGCAGAGGCAACCCACTGTGTGGGAAAAAATTTGCCTCGTGTCCCTCAAAGTACTAATATCTAGAACATATGAAGAACTCAAAGAAAATCAGACCCCCTCCAATTTAAAGACCCAGTGCCAAAATGGGCATCCGCAATGAACACACACCTCTCAGATGAAGTAGTAGAAACAGCAAATAATACATGAAAAAATGTTCAACATCACTAGTCATTCAAGAGATGCAAATTAAAACAACACTGAGATTCCATCTCACCCTGGAAAGGATGGCTATTATCAAAAATCAACCAATAACAAATGCTGGCGGGGCTGTGGGGAAAAAGGAGCCCTTCTCCACTGCCGGTGGGAGTGTGGACTGGTGCAGCCACTGTGGCGATCAGTGTGGAGATTCCTCACAAAACTAAAATTAGAGGTCCCACTGAACCCAGCTACTCCCCTTCCTGTTATCTTCCCGAAACAATGAAAAGCACAGCGATATATGCACACCCATGTCTCCAGCGGCACAGTTTGCAATAGCTGAATCTTGGAAATAGACCAAATGGCCATCGATCAATGAATGGATAAGGAGATGTGAGGTTTTTTATACAAAGGAGTATTAAAAAGGATAAACTTGACACATTTCTCATCAAATGGATGCACCTCGAGACCACACCCTAAAGTGAAATAAATCAGACACACGTTTAAATACTGCACTGTTTCTCTGGTGTAAGAAACCAAAAGTGTAAATAAGGACCAAAATGTATAACAGATATTGTGAAGTGGGAAGAAAACGTTCAGATGGGAAGAGGAACTAGGGAAGGGGGAGGGAAAAAGAAAAAAGGGAAAAGGAAAAAAAGAGAACAGAAGGAAAAATGGAAACAAAGCTTTGGTAAATGAGGGGAAGAGGGGTTGAAGGAAGGGGCGGGATGGGGAAACGATGTATCACGTACAGATACAGATTCCCTGTGATGAATGTGACCACTATGTGTATCTAACACGTACCAATGATTTCTTTTTACTGCGGAAGGAGAAAGAATGAACAGGCTGTAAACTATGAAAGGTCTCCAGAGGGGAAAGGCACCAGGCTCACCGACACCCACTGTGACGGAGTGCTCACTTACGACGACAACACAGCACTGAACTTTCAAGCCAAGGTGGTTGCCGGCCACTGGTAATGACCTTATGACAAAGGCTTCCATGTTACTACCTCCACAGCAAGATGCACACATGCGCGCACACACACACATCACAATGGACACGTGATCAGACACGTGGGCATGAAAAATACTACAGATTTTTAAAAATATTTGATCCCATCAAAAAGACAAAATATTCATTTTAAAACATTATATTGTTATACTAGTTTCTGGATTAATATCACAACTTTAATTCTGCTCCCTCCTGATACCCTCTTGAAACTATGGTAAGGAAATAGTTTTCTGTTTTGGTTTTTATTTATCTTTATTTTTTGACAGTGCTAGGGACTGAACCTAGGGCCTAGTGCGTGCTAAGCAAGTGCTCTACCACTTAGCTACATCCCAGCCCTAAAGAAATATTTTTAAAGAGATAAACTCTATGGACAGGAAAAAGAGGGCAGACAACAAAAAAACTCTGGAAGTTGGCAAGGCAACGGCAAGTGATTATTGCCAAAGCAAAGAGCCAAGGGACCCCAGGCCCCAATGTAAAGCTGAGGACCAATCCAACTTACACCCCAATTCCTCAAAGACCCTGCAAACGAGGGGCTGAGCTGAGACACAACAGCGCCGTGAGCTGTTCCAGGGCAGGTCCTGAGGTTCTCCAGACTGAGGCCAGGCTCAGGCGTGAGCAAAGGTATCACTCAGAAACCGAGGCTTTAAACGACACAGGAAATGCCGCAGCACGAGAAAGGCAGCCTGGTGCCAGCACTTGCCCGCTAGGACAGAGCTGCTGTGGAAGGCTGCTCTCCGCCCGCTAGCCAGCTCTCAGGCAAACAGCGACAGACACAGACAATGAGGAGTCGCAATAAAAGACAAGGAGAGTCACTCTGCGGGGCGCTGGAAACCGCCAAGGCCCACCCACTTGCTGAGCTTCCAGTAGCTACGCAGTTCCACAAGGTTGATCAGGAAAAATTAATAATGAGTAGCCACCTGAGGACGGCAGAGAGGGACCGCAACAAAGAACAGCAAGGAGCAATTTAGAAGAGAGAGACTCTACAAGGGGCGGGGTAAGAGCCTCACAGATACAATACGACAGCCATGAAGCAAAATAGGATTTCAAAGCTTCTTCTTTAAAAAGAGGATTCTAAGAACAAAAGAGCTCTTAGAAAATAAAAATATAAAAAAGTCGAGTAGCAAAAACGCAAAAACTAAATACTGTACAAGGGTTAGGAGGCCAAGATAAGGAAATCTAGAAAAATTAAGCAATACACAGCCCAAGCAGGAAAAAAAACAAAGCGGAGAACTGGAGAGAAAAGATAAGAAGATGAGAAGACCAAAACAGGAAGTCCACACAGCAACACTCCAGCTGGACGCACAACGGAAGAGGGAGGCGCGAGGCCTAGGGAGCGTTCTCACGGTCACACGTGCGAACTGCAGGTGGGGCACGCCTGCCGCGGGCCGCAATGAAAGCGGGCCGCAATGAAAGCGGGCCGCACGCGGCTGGCACTGCGCAGCCGCACAGCCGTGCAGACGGTCCGCGGCTTCCACCTGAGCACACAGCACTCACACACGCAGCAGCAGGAGCCGGCCCGAGCTCCCACTGCTCCACAGCCACTGACTAAGCCCCTGCTCTCCTCTCTCCGCCCTGCTGCAACACCCGTTTCACCGCACCAGACTTTCCGACTGCACCTAATTCTAAGAACTGCAAGAAGCTGGGAAGATTTTAGAAAATACGAAGTAGCCCACTCCTGCCAGGTTTGCATGTGACGCGCGTCCTCAGAACATACTTTAACCCTGCCCGACACCCTGACCGAGGAAAGTCTAATGTCTTCCTGGCTTTGTCTACTGATGCCTAAAGAAGGTTTTGGGGACCCTCCGGCCAGACTATGACCCTGAATCTGCTGAGATCATCTCCTCCTATAAGGACCCTGCAGCGAACGACGGCACCAGCGGCCTTTCCTTCCGGTGAGCTTCGCGCTCGCTGCCTCGTTTCTCACTCAGGTATGATAAAAGAAAGATGGAGATGCAAACAAATCCATCGCCAAGGCCAGAGCACCGATCATCCTGCCGGCTGCAGAGGAGCAGAACCAAGAACGCGGCCACAGCCCCAGGGACACTCTCCCTCATCCCAGGCACTGAGAACAGTGGGAGCCTGTCCTTCCCGTTTGAGCTCATCTGACTACAACTCGTTATTTAATTACAAACATTACGCTGCACCAGCACTACAGCTTTGCTGGATCAATAAGGAAGAGAGACCGTTTAATTTCAAGCACATACAAAAATTAAAGCCAGATTTACTTACATTATGAGTCTTCGGTTCAGGAACCAGTATTTCCTCCGACTCCTATCGTATCCAATGGGCTCGTGTCGAATGTACGGTTTATTTTTTTGGATCTCAGCAACACAGTCAGTCACACCAGGCACCTTGTGTGCTACGCAGACTTCACACTGCCACTCGTCCTCGGGCACCTCCTCAAGAGGCGGCTTCACACATTCCAAGTGGTACACTGCCGAGCACGTCTCACAGCAAAGCAAATCCCCAAGTTTGTGACACACCCTGCAATGGTCATCGTACTGGATCACCCCTTCCGACATCAGCTCCTCCCGAGCAATGTTTGTCGTAAGAAACTGATCCACCAGGAACTGCAGAACTTTGATTTTGTTCTCCACTGGCCCGTAAGGGTAGTCCTCGGCTTCCTGGTAGGGGAGGACGTGGTGGTACTCCCTGTCGCTCTCACAGTACACGCGCAGCACCTCCGGCCACGTCATCCCGTCTATGAAGTACAGTGTGGAGTTGACGCTGTCTTTGAGGTCAGCAGGCCCAAAGGTAGTATTGGAGGTGTCTTCTTCACGCAGGACTGCTTTCAAAAGCACGACGTGCATCTCCGCCATGAGTGTGCACTGCTCCTGGCTCACCAGAGCTGCACAGAAGTCCTCAAAGCGGAACGGGGACAATCTTAAAACAGTGCCAAAGTTCCGCAGTACCTCGTAAATGGCAATAACATTCATTATATGCTCGTTAGGCACCATTAAATCCTCGGAGGACTTGGGAAATTCAAGGGGTGGGATGTCTTTCTCTTCTAATATCGGAGAACGAGGCCGATGTACTCTGGGTTTTCGCCTACCTGTAAATAAAGAAATGACAGCATTACAAATCAGTACACTGCATCGCTTCCACAAACTTACGCTTCCATGGTTTTTGCTCTCGCAAAATTGATAAGCACACTTTTATTCCTCTAATAATTTTCAAGTTAAAATAATACCAAGAATATGGGATGGGAGTGTTGCTTGGCGGTAAAATGCTTCTTAGTATGTGCAAGGCCCTGCTACTACAAAAAAAATAATAGTAATATATTCAGAAACACCAAACCAGGGTACTTGTGAAAGATCTGACAAGTATATATGAGAAAAAAATCTACACATAAGATGACCAGCACAGGGACAAAAGACGTCACACGGCATCCGTGGTAAGACACGCCCACCACCCTGACAGGACGCGGGCAGCGCAGGCCCCTTCACTTCCTCAGCACTGCCACAGTGAGGCCCAACCTTGGGAGAGGATGAAGCAAAACAAAAAGGAAGAAGGAGCTGGGCGTGGCCGGCACACATCTGTAATCCCAGCCCTCAAGAGGCTGAGGCTGAGGCAGGAAGATCACCGTGAGTTCAAGACCAGCCTGGGCTACAAAGTGAGCTCAAGGCCACCCTGAACTGCATAGTGAGACCCTGTCTCAAAAAAAAAAACCAAAACTGTCTTATGTAGGTGACAGTTAGAAAGATGTCTCCAGTCTGTAAGACATGATGCCTAAGAGCATGTGCACGTGCATGTCTACATATGTGAATACATAAAACATTTGAGGGCTGGGGATCTAGCTCAGCGGCACAGCGCCTACTTGGCAAGCACAAAGTCCTGAGTTTGATTCCCGGTACCAAAAAAAAAAGGTAAGAGTTTAACTTATAACATTTATACATATCTTATTTAATCTTCTACGTAAGTCTATGTGAGGTATTATAATCAGTCCTGCTTTATAAATAAGAAAACTTCATTTGATCTTAGCCAAAAGGCTGAGAAGTGATAACAAACAAGGTAAGTTACTCCTAAATTGCCTGTATTGCTATAACCACACTGTCCAGTGGTATATGCAGAATAGTAAATGTATTTCTAATTTTCAGAACTAATTTTAATGGTATCAACATGAAATTCATTTTTATTCAGTTGAGTTTTATTAACTGTGGGTTTAGATTGCTGGTCCCCTCTTAATTGCTCCTCTATATCCTCTCCACCTCTAGCTTTCTCTCATTATCTGCAAACTAAAGTGCTGAAGTGGGCTGGGGATTTAGCTCAGCGGCAAAGCACCTGCCTCGCAAGCGCAAGGTCATGAGTTCGGTTCCCGGTACCAGAGAAAAACCAAAAAAAATAAAAATAAAAAATAAAGTGCTGAAGTGGTACCTGCAACCAGAGGGGATAAAAGTATGCTGAAGAATACATACGGGGCCGGGGATATAGCTCAGCAGCACAGTGCCTGCCTGGCAAACACAAGGTCCTGAGTTTGATTCCTGGTACCAAACAAACAAAAAAAAACCATATATATGTGTGTATATTTTTTCCCTTTTCTGGTAATGCTGAGTATACCCAAGGCCTCCAGCCATGCAAATGCTCTACCATGAAACAAACTTTAAGGGACACTATTAAGTGGAGGAAATGGCCAGGTACAAAACAATTAACAGAATGACATCATTTGGGTAAAGCAGGGAGAGAGGAACCTCGGATAAAGACAGTGAAAATGTATGTCTAAGGGATCATATAAATATCTCTCTGAGAACCAGGCATTGGGGCACACTTGGAAAGCTGAGGCAAGAGGATCGCCATGAGTTCCAGCCAGCCTAGACTATATAGTAAGTTCAAGGCCAGCCTGAACTATAAAGTGAGACTTTGTGTCAAAAAAAAAAGAAAAAAGAAAAAAAACTTTCCTGGGCATAGTGGCACATGCCTCTAAACCCAGCACTATGGGAAGAGGATTCCAAGTTCAAGCCCAACCCGTGCAATTTAGCAACTTAGTGAGACCCTGCCTCAAAATTTAAAAGAAAAAAATAATTTTAAAGGCTAGAGATATAGCTCAGTGCAAAGGCCTCGGGTTCAATCCCCAGGAAAGAAGGAATTAGAAAGGAGGAAGGGACGGATGGGCAGAGATTGGTTGGTCAATCTTGTCACTGGGCATGGTAGCACATACCTATAATACCCGCTACTCTAGAGCCGAGGCCACTCTGGGAAATTTACCAAAACCTTGTC
>NW_004955478.1:6965900-6987956 GCF_000276665.1 Chinchilla lanigera | reverse complement strand
CAAAACAAAAACAGGGGGATGTGGCTCAGTGCCAAGGACCTGGGTTCAATCCCTAGTACCAACAAAAGCAAAACAGAGAGGGTAGAGGGAAAAAATAATGTCTTTACTTATTTGTAGATATACATTTAAAGACAGGGGCTGGGGATTTAGCTCAGTGGCACAGTGCCTGCCTGGCAAGTGCAAGGTCATGAGTTCGATTCCCGGTACTGAGGGGAAAAAAAAAAATTAAAGACATCTGACTTCTCACAATGCAAGTAGAATTCTACAGTGAAATGCCTAGGACCAGCAGTACCCAAGCTTGAGAGTGCATCGGGCCCACCGAGAGCCGGCTGCGTCTGACACAGTGAGGACAGTCCGAGAATTCACATTTCTAACACTTCCCAAGCAGTGGGGTTTACACTTTGAGAACCAACTCTCTAGAGCATGGCAAAGTTATTCCTCCCCGAGAGCCAGGTAGGTAAAAACAATACACATTACGTGAAATTCCAGAAGTTACCTTCATCCATGATGTGTGCGAGAAATTCACAAACTCAGGCCATATATCCAGCCCTATAAATCAGGCTCTGCAGTTTCTCAAAATCTTAAGATGATTTATGCATACACTCAAGTTTGAGGAACTGTCTTGAAACAACCCTTCCTAAAACTGGTGGAGATGCAGCAAAATCACGTTAAAAGTTCTAAAGTGCAGCCCAAATTTACGGAACCTCAGAAGCTTAGCAGTCTGTATTACTATTATTCTCTGCAGATAATTCTATTATGCAGCCAAGTCTGAAAACTACTGCTGTAAAGCAATGGCATATTCCCCATAGCAAGCAGTAAGCAGGGCTTGCATGGAAACTCAAGCAAGGGCAGTCAAAGGCTGCCTCCGGAGGCAGGATTAGAATGAGACCAATTTTATAAAACCAAGTGGACACTTAATCAAGGACATTAATAAGCCTACGAAAAGAAAAAGGAATGTGCTCTGCATAAAAAGAGAACCGAAGAAAAATATGTCAGTGCACCTCCAGCACACTGCAGGGGAGAGTGAACTTCAGGCTGCTCACTGCAGACCACAAACGAGTTCCGAGCTATGCCGCTATGTGCAGACACCCGAATGACCCAGCGACTGCTGGCAAAGCTACCCGCAGCTCCGTGACACAGGAGTCTCTCTCGGGGTGCGCCTCTCCAAAGTCTGCAGGAACTGGGCAGCAACAATCACCATGTGTTCACTGCCGCAGGGCGTCTTCCACGTGTGAGCTTTAGAAATACGCTCTGTGGTCACAAACCGTATTGGTCCAATTTCTCCTTTTTCACTATAAAAATTGCCTACACATTCTATACAAATACTGCTTTACTTTGCTGAATTTTTCAGAAATCTGAGACTTTTTTCAGTGCCTTGCTAAAATGTCACCTCCAGGGTCCTGAGCTGTGCCTCCCAGCACGCTGCTTCCCTGCACTTTGTACAGCCCTCCGTTCTGGCACAAGCACAGTCCTATTACAGCTGTTCTGGGCCCCTGGCTTACCTTCAAACTCCTTCAAAGCACACATCATGACTTCACTATTGTAGTAACTAAAAATACTCAACTAATGACACCAAAAACCAAAACCACGTCCAGAGGGGAGAGATCCAAGAGTGAACTCCTGCCAAGATTAAAACCCAGAAGCCACTGCTAATTTTTCAGAGTTAACACCTAAATTTTCATCTCACTAATTCAAAAAGGAGTATTTACAGAATATTTTGAGACTGTGACTTTATAAGACAACTTTCAACGGAAGCACGTTTCTAAAGTATCTTTATTAGTGCATGTACACATCGTAATTCTGTCTGCTTCTTCTTTCCCTCCGCTGCGCCCCCCCCTCCATAATGTGTGTTTCTTGAGCACAAGAAATAGAATATGCTCCCCTATTTGTAATTGGTATCCAAGAGAAAAATGGACAGCCTGGGATTGGTATAGGATTGAGGGATGTTCACTTTCAGCAGAAGTTAATGTTCTAGATCTGAAAAAATGTAATTCTTTAATCTACTGTAGCAGAGATATAAACCATGACTGGTACAACAAAAATAAATAATCTGTTACTATGTAATAGTTATTTTTTTAAATTACAAAATGAATTTGCCAAAAGTAACAAGGAGTCACCCTTTGATCTGGAACGAATCTAGCTCAATCTGTAGCATAAGGTAATCACTCAGAAGGCTTTGTTCGTCAAATACGTCCCATTTGTCCCCATCCCCTGCCCTTTCATACCAGGCGTAAAAATTAGCAGCTAGCACCCAGAGTGCTTTCGACACGGCAGGAACTGTGTTGGGCACTTCTAAAGCATTATCTCATTTCATCCTCAGACTGACTCCAGAAGTAGGTGCTATTATTATCACCATTCAAAGACGCATACAGAGGCTCATGTCTTGTCCGAGGTCACAGCCAGTACCACAGCGTCACGGCGGAAACGTAAGCCCACCCGGCTCCTAAGTTTCTGCTCTTTATTACCCTAGCCTGGCTCCCTCAGTGTTAGAAACCACCCGAGCAGACGTCTCAGCGAGTGAACATTTGAGAAACAACATGCACCTCCTGTGCCGGCAAGACAGCAGATAAAGCAGGTCAGTGACACGGTTACAAACTGAGACCGACACAAAATTTCAGCAAGAACTGTAGCTCAAGTACTTACCCACGTGGCTAGTGGCTATCACCCTTGACAATACACATACAGAACAATTCAATCATCACGAAAAGTTCGAGACAGCGATGATCTAAAGCAGTGATGGCGAACCTTTTAGAGCTTTCAATGGTACAAACAGCCTGCTGCAGCACGCACGCCATAGGGTCCCCACTGGTCTAGGGGATACTACACACCAATGCACAATGAAGCTCAAAGAACCCGCCGCGTGACTGACACACACCTAAAATATATTCAGTACCCTATCTCTTTAAAACTGTGGTAAAGGCTGGGGACAGAGCTCAGTGGTACAGCACCTGCCTGGCAAGTGCAAGGTCCTGCGTTTGATTCCCAGTACGTAAGTACATACATACAATATATGCATACATACATACATAACTGTGGTGAAATGGAAAGTATCTTCTCAATGGATTCCCAACAGTGTTCTGTCAAAAACTGAAAGACGTAAGCATCCACTTTAAGAAACCATATATACACACACGAATCAGTACAAAATGCGGTTAATATGTGTTCTTTAAAGGGAGTTCAATTATTATTCTTAGAGAAATAATCTTAATGTTCACCAGTAAAAATGGACAAACACATGGAATATCAACAGATTTTTAAAATACTAAATGAAGTCAGGTATGGTGGCACACATCTGTAATCCCCGCACTCTGGGAGGCTGATGTAGGATTGCAAATTCAAGCCCAGCCTGGATGACTTAGTGAGACTCTGTCTTGAAATAAAAAATAAAAAAGGGCAGAGAACATAGCTCAGTGTGAAGGCACTGGGTTCAATGCCTAGAACAAAATTACCTGATAAATTATTAAATAAACTAGATCTATCAATATGGGCCAGGGATATAGCTCAGTGGCACAGCACCTGCCTAGCAAGCACAAGGTCCTGAGTTCAATTCCCAGTACAAAAAAAAAAAAAACAATCTATCAGTATGAATAAATAATTATAATGGGGAGGTTACTAGGGATTGAACTAGGGCATTCCTACTGAACTATATCCATAGTCTTTGGAATTTTCTTTTTAATTCTGAGATAGGGTTTTTTTTGTTTGTTTGTTTGTTTGTTTTCTTGAGACAGGTCTCGCTACGTAGTTCAGGCTGGTCTTGAACTCACCATGTAGCCTAGGCTGACCTGGAACTCATGGCAATGCGCCTGCCTCAGCCTCTCCTGAGTACTGTGATTACAGGTGTGTGTCCACACCCAGCCAACCATTTTTAAAAGATGGAAAAAAGCAAGTTAAACAAAACCAGCAGGCCATCCATGTAAATTTTAAAAGCAAAGCCAATCTGCATATAAATATATATACTACAAGTATAAAAATATGGATGAAAAAATAAAATAAAAAATAAACATAGGGATGAAAATGCTATACACCAACCTCATATGAATGTTTACCTCCGGAGAAAAAGAGAAAAAGGAGAGGAGGTGTTAAGTAAATCTGTAACCACTGTCTTTATCTTAAAAGAGATCTTTCCAGTAAACTGATAAAATGTCTACATTTACTAAATCTGGGTAATGGGCAGAGAGTGTATTATATACTATTTTTCAGCTTTCCTAATATTTGAAGGAATAATTATTTTAAGAAGAAAGTTTTCTTATAGTTGAAAATTTTCCTCACAGAGAATTACCACAAAACACAATGGTTCATCAACACTAGCAAGTATGTCACTTTCCTTATATGCAAGAAGACAGTTCGCTACAACACAAACGCAAAGCAAAGGGGGAATTTTAGTTCACACAAAAGATTAACTCAATTTCTTTCCATCTTTGAAATACAGAAATCTCTTTTGTGTCTCTGTAGCTTTTTTCCAAGAAAGCATGGTTCTAAGATAGCTACGTGAACATTTTAAGCAACAAAGAGTCCTAGTTCCTAAACATCTAGCTCCAAAGCTATAATGATATAGAAATTCCTTATCTTTCACAATGAATAGAAACAAAACCTGCACATACCTGTAAGCTCAACCCTCTGGGAGGCTGAGGCAAGAGTTCACAGTTTGAGTTCAGCCTCAGCGACTTAGCAAGAGATGCCGTTGCAAAATAAAAGATAAAAAACAGACTGCCAGAGGGAGAGTTTCCTGGGACACAGCACAGTATAAATGGCCTGTGCTCAATCCCCAATCCTGGGTAGATGGGGGGAGGGGCATAAGTCCACTTGCATGAGTCCATTTTCAGTGACTATACCTGAGTTCTTACATTTTTGCAGAAGCCAAAATGCCCCCTTTCCCCTGCTTTTCAATTGCAATGAGCTTCTTTCTTGAATTTATGGCAAGGAACGTATCTGCTATGGTTGGTGAACCATTTGGTATACTGAGTCCACGATCCGGCAGCCCCACTGATTTTGCTGTCCCATGAGAGGCGCGCCTAATGGCAAATCGCAACCTAATGGGGGGGCGTGGGGACAAGAGAGTGCATCACGAGACCAGAGCCGGGGAGGCACTGGGGTCTCTGGCTCCAAGGACACACTCCCAAAGTGACCGCGGGAGTGACCGAGGTACCTCTCTGCAGGCCCTCCACTCTCCTGCTGTACCCGCGCAACGGGACAAGCTACTACCCCCCGCACAAGCGGCCTTGAACCCGACGTACTTCAGCCACAACTGACAAACAGCATTCGAAGGAGGGGAAGGAAGGGAAGTACAAGAACTTCGAACGCCAGCTAGCAAGTGAAGGAGTGACAGCACTGTAAGTCGCCATTCACAACCACCAAGTTCATCAAGCGAGGCCCAGCCCTACATGCTCACACTGTCGGGGAAAGGCTGCCGAGCAGCACGGCAGCTGCACGGTGGCCACCTCAGTGCACACCGCTGTCACGGGAAGGGCGGCTTTAGAGAGAGGGATCCGGCAGATGCTCCCTTACGGAGGGATGAAACCCATCACCAGCAGTGAGACAAACCAATGGGGGCGGGGTGCCTGCTGTGAGATGCGCTGGAGGACAGGCATCACTTACACAGAGCCCCACCAAAAGCATCTACTGTGACGCTATTCCTGTGGGAAGCAACCACACAGGTCCGAACTGTGGGACACCTGGTAAGACAACTGGCCTCAACAATTTAAAAATGCCACGGTCACAGGACAACGCCCCCCCACCAAAAAAAGATTAAAGTCAGAGAGGTATCAATTAATTACAAAACATGATCCCTGAGTGAATCCTGCATGGGAAAAAACACAAATAGGCCATGTGGGAAAATCTGAAAGAGTATTATTTAAAGGTTAAGTGTCCTGAGTTCTTTGACTTATTTAGAGTTGAAATATCATACTGTCTATAACCTACTATCAAATTGTTCAGCAAAAAGAATATTTAAAATTCAAAACAGGGCTGGGGATTTAGCTCAGGGGCAAAGCGCCTGCCTGGCAAGCTCAAGGTCGTGAGTTTGATTCCCGGTACTGGAAAAAAAAAACCAAAAAAAGTAAATAAATAAAATTCAAAACAGAACATAAGCAAGCATGGCAAAAAAGGTTACAAACTGGTGAACCCAAGAGCAGGTACAGGGCCGGGAATATGGCTCAGTGGCACAGCACTTGCCTGGCAAACACAGTCCAGAGTTCGATTCCCGCTACCGAAAAGAAAAAAGATAAGGTACACTAAGTGTGTGCTATATTACTCTTTCACCTTTTCTGTATGTCTGAAATTGCGTAAAGATAAAAAGTTCCAGAAAAACTGTTCTCATTCTAAAATTCTTATTTTTATTTCACCTAGTTGTTTTAATATCTTCAATACATAGAGCTAACAGGAAGTACCATGTTATAGTCTGGATATAGAATAAGATTAAATGAAGAACTTCCCATTAACAAACAGCAGCAAACCTGAAAGTATCAACTGACACTGGGCCAACCATTACTGTAACATGCCACCTACTGTACCTACCTCCCTGGAAACACCCAACACCTCTGGTCACTGTGTCCTTCCGAAACTTCCTGCTGCCACTCATGACTCAATTCCCTTGACCACTCTGCTTCCTTCAGACAGCCCTCCGACATGCGCTAGTCCTCAGCACTCAGGGGCTCACTTTTTCCCAACTACCAGCTGACCTGCACCACCAAAATACCGGTGACTTCTACCGCCTCTCTCACCCAGACCCTCTCCTCTACTCCAGGCACACACTTCCAACTGGCTACTCTGTGTCCACATAGACGCCATTCTACACGGAATAAACAATAAAAGGAAAGGAGTTATAAAGATTCAGCTCCAAGTAAAATTCAAAAACCCCTAAATGGAAGTCAAGCATGGTGGCACACACATGTAATCCCAGGTGCTTGCAAGGCTGAGACAAGAGGATCAAAAGTTTGCGTGCAGCTTAGACAATTTACCAAACCATTAAGGAAAAAGTAATTTCAACGCCATACAATCTCTTGCAGAAAACAAAAAAGGAGGCAACACTTTCCAGCTCAGGTGACGCCAGCGGAACTCTGATACCAAAACCAGGTAAAGATATTACAAGAAAAGCACAGACCAGTATCTCGTAAACACAAAAAATGCCATGTGTGAGAATTTAGCAAAACTGTGTATCAAAAGCATAATTCATCACAATCAAGTGGAATTTAACTCCTAAAATGCAAGACTGATTCAACATAAAAGAAATCAATATAATTCACCGTATCAATGGACTATAAATGAAAAAAAAAAATCAACATCTAAAGAGCTGTCCAGAAAGTAACAAAATTCAACACCCATTAATGACTGGGAAAAAAATGTGTACATTACAAACAAGAGAATTTCTTCAACCTGAAAATAAAAAAGCTAAATATATCATGCAAAAGACAGAATGTTTGATTCAAAGATCAGAAACAAAACAAGGTATCTACTTTCATCACTTCTCTTACTCATGTCATATTAGAAGGCCTAGCCTAGCCAAGCAAGGCATCCTGCTCCACATCTGCAGTCCCAACTACTCAGAAGACTGAGATAGGAGGCTCGAGAGTTCAAGGCCAAGCTGGGTGTGGTGACACACACCTGTAATCCCAGCTCTCCAGAGGCTGAGGCAGGAGGATAGCCTCAAATTTGAGCACAGCCTAAGCTACATAGTAAGTTCAAGGCCAGCCGCTACTACAAAGCAAGACCTCTCTCAAGAAAACAAAAAACAAAAAACAAAGAGTTCAAGGCTAGCCTAGGCAACTTAGCAAAAACTTGTCTCAAAATAAAAATTTAAGAAGAGATAGACATGTAGCTCAGTGGTGCAGCACTTGCCTAATACGTACAAGGCCCTGTATATAATCCTCAGTACAACAAAAGAAGAGAAAAGAAAAAAGAAAAGAAAGAAGGGAGGAAGGGAGGGAAGGAAGAAGGAAGGGAGGAAGGAAGAAGGAAGGAAGGAATCTTAGCCAGTATAACAGAAGACATGTGAAGCAAGGCTGAGAGGGAGAGGCAGGTACAGATTGGAGAGAAATAATACCACCTCTGCCAGGCAACATGATTATACAGAAAATCCCAACAAATTTATTTAAAAAAAAAAAATCAACCTACAAATATGTGAGTTCAGCAAGTTCATAAAGTTCAATATAAAAGAATCAACCGTATTTCTATTACAAACAAATAATTGCAAATCTGAAAATTTTAAAAAGAAATACAACGAGGGTCTGTTAGGTTTAGATCTAGAATGCCCCCTGAAATGCCCACGCGCTCAGAAGCGGGGGTTCTGAAAGGGGAATGGATGGGGGTGCTTACTCATCAGGAGGTTGGGCCTGGTGGGGCGGGGTCACTGTGGGAATGACCTGGAAGGTTCTAGCTCCCTCCCGGTTCTCCCTTGTCTATTTCCTGTTCACCATGACGTGAGCAACTTTCCTACTCCAGACCCCCCCACTGGCCATTTCTGCATTTGGTCCTGCCGACCCTGTGACCCAAAACAAACCTCTCCTCCTTTAGGCTGCGCGTGTCAGGCGTTCTGTCCCAGTGACAGGAAAGAGACAGCACAGGGTCTAAGCTCAGGGGCAGATTCGCCTCGCACGTGTGAGGCCCTAGGTCCACTCTCCAGCACAGAAACACAAAACCAAACCCACAAAAGTACCGACTACACTCTGGTTTCTCTTCAGTTCCAATAAACCTTTCGCCTCTTTCAGTGTAATAATACATTACAAAACGGTGTGCTGAAAACTATAAAAAAGTTAATGAAAAACTGTATAAAATAAGGGAGAGACAAAACATACTCATGGATTAGAAGATTCATTATTAAAATGTCAGTGCTCCCCAAAATGATCTAGAGATCAACACAAAGGCAACAAGAACCCCAAAAGGATAATTTGTAGATACTGATAAATTCATCCAAAAACGTAACTGGAAGCATACAGGAACTAGAATATAGCAAAATCTTTTTTTTTTTTTTTGGTTTTTCTCCGGTACCGGGAACCGAACTCACAAACTTGCACTTGCCAGGCAGGCGCTTTGCCGCTGAGCTAAACCCCCAACCCCTTTCGGGGCTTTTGAGACAAGGTCTCACTGTGCAGTTCAGGCTGGCCTTGAACTCACTTTGTAGCCCAGGCTGGTCTTGAACTCCAAATGATCCTCCTGTCTCAGCCTCCCGAGTGCTGGGATTACAGACGTGCGCCACCACGCCCAGCACAAAATCTATTTTGAAAAACAAAAAATAAGCCAGATAACTCAAACTCAGACTACCTTCTTTCCAGATTTAACTATAAAGCTATAGTAATCAAGACTACTGCAGTCACAGGACAAGTATCACTAGAACAGCATCCAGAAATAGACGAACTAAATGGCTGACTATTTTAACACAGATATAACAGACAAAATGCAATAAAAAAAAGGCACATCAACAAATGGCCTTGAAACAAACGGACACCCATACGCCAGAAATAAAACGACAGAAGCCCTCAGGCTGGGGTGTCGCTCAGCTGAAGAGCATGCGCTTGCCATGCGCTTAGCATGCGCTTGGCATGTGCTTGGCATGTGCAAGGCCCTGGGCACAAGTCCCAGACCAGCTTCCAGGAGCCTCAACCCGTATCTCGCATTGTATTGAGGTAAAAAGTAACCAAAAATGAACTGCGAACCTAAATATAAAACATGAAAACTCTGCCCAGTAGTGGCACACACCAGCAACCCCAGGGCAGTCGGAGCCTGGAAACGGGGTTCACCAGACTCCAGCCGAGAGGGACTGGGCAAGACCCTGCCTCAAAATAAAAAACACAAGGGACTGGAGACGTAGTTCAGTGCAAAGGCGCTTGGCTCTACCGCCAGCACTGTGAAACTCAAGTAACAAAAAAGAAGAAGCAATCTTTGTAACATTGGGAAAGTTAGACCAGGGATAGCCAAACTATGGTCAGCTCACCACCTGTTTGTATTTAAAAATAACGTGAAGTTCAAACTGTAATGCGCTTAAAATTTTACTGAAACAGCCATTCCCATTCATGTAATACTGGTCACGGTTGATTTTGTGCTACAATGGCTAAACTGCAACAGGCATTGCAAGTCTAAATTATTTACTATCTGGACCTTTACAAAAAAGTTTAAAACAAGTTACAGGCCCCTAACCTGGTCCCGCCTTCCAGAGGGCGCACGCAGGAACCCGATGACCTCACCCCTCCCACAGGAGGACATCTACAGGAAACAGCAGTTTAAGTGGCTAAAAAGACACATCTCAAGCACACTGAGGACCGCACCGGCTGCAAAAGCAAAAAGGGACTGAGATTTCAGCGTAGCTAGTATTTTCAGGCCAATAAATATTAAGAGCAAATGCAGTTACATGTTAAAAGGGTAAAGGGGGCACAGCATGTTTTTACCACGTATTTTAAAACCCTGTGAGCAAGTGTATGACCCCTACCATAAACAACCTCCAATGCTAATTTCCTCCTGAGGCACAACTCAAGTATTAAAGCAACTTAAAACAAGATACCCAGAAGAAGGCAATCTTCCAAGTTTACAAAGCATCAGAAATCTAAGACTTTTCATTGGAAATGCATGATTCAAAAATTCAAATATTTATCTGTAATGACAGAAAAACCACTTTTAAATTTTGTATTATTTATACGATACTTTGGAAGTAGAGAGTATGGTCACAGTTGAAAAAAAAGGACTAAGGCTTCTGGGCCCGGCATAGTGGCACACATCTCTAACCCCAGCACTCAGGAGGCTGAGGCAAGAAGACAGCCTCAAATTTGAGGCCAGCCTGAGCTACACAGTGAGTTCAAAACCAGTGTGAAGTACATAGCGAGACACTGTCTCACAAAAAACAAAATCTACTTAGAAAGACTAAGACTTCTTCAGAAAGTATAAGAAATAATTCTGATGGCTAGAACAGGGGAAACGGAACTGATAAGAGGGGGCTACAATTTTATTAGTTATTTCCTTGGACCATCTCCGTATAGTCAAGCAAGCATCAGAAAGGAAAAAGGACAAGAGAAATTCCACACTGATTAATATGTACATTTCTGAAATGCTTTCCATAAATAGAATGCACTGTAAACAGACCTTAGAGGAGGCAACGTGAACAGGACGAAAGTAAAACGCGAAACTGCGTCTCCCGAACAGTGCCGCTCAATACGAATCCCTGGCCCAGGCTGTCTCCCAAGTGTGCGACCTGCAGGACAGACCCATGGGCAGAAAGGGGTCTAACATGAACTCTCTCAGCAGATCTCAGGAGGTTTACTACTTGCAACTTCACCACTTAGGTCACGAAAGAACTCCATCAAAAAAGGGGGCACCTTTTCAATGAAAACCATTAAATTCCTTGGCTGTAACTGCTGAGAAAGAGACATTTATACAAGGGAAAACAGACACACTGGTGTGTCATAATTCAGTCCACATACTAACTTTTAAACTTTTACTACAAAAGACTTCTCTAAGCCAAATGTGGTGGCACAAGGCTGTAATCACAGCACTCAAGAAGCTGAAGCAGTCATGGATGCAGCTCAGCAGCACAGCACCTGCCTGGTAAGCACAAGGTCCCGAGTTTGATTCCTGATACAAAAAAAAAAGAAGCTGAAGTAGGAGGATCGCCACAAATTCAAGACCAGCCTGGGCTACATAATGAGACCCTGTCTCAAAAAAACACACACACAAATACACACATACAGAATCCCATAAGTTATCAAATTAAATTTCTCAACAAAATCTGAATCCTCTTTTGAGAAAATATTTCTCCTCTAGCTGTATCAGATTTTTCTAACATGAAGTATTACCTGTCTTCCCCTACCACCAAGAACAACAAATAATGTACAGGTGGGCCGGGGATATAGCTCAGCGGCATAAGCGCCTGCCTGGCAAGTGCAAGGTCCTGAGTTCAATTCCTGGTACAAAAACAAAACAAAACAATGCAGTACCATGATATAAACAAATAATGCTGGGCCAACAGTCTCAATGACAAAGACCCCCGGCCTGCCTGCTGAGGTGATCCAGGTAGCCACAGGATTGGGGGGGAGAAAAAAAGCAGTGGGAAAAAAAGAGATGTTGGGGAGCTCCTCCCCAGTATAATAGAGACCAACTGCCTACCACAGCACAGTCAGCCCAAGAGAGCTCTCTGATGTGCTGTGAAATGACTCACACCCTACATGTGGCTACTGAGCACTTGCAATACACGTAATGTCCCTGAGGACCTGGACGTTTAATTTTACTTCATCTTAACGAAGTTAAGCTTAAATAGCCACATGCGGCTAATGGTATCATACTGGAGAGGGCAGAAGTGGAGAAGTAGGGTGAAAAGAATTTAAAGGCTCACAAAAGATGGAGCCAGGCACGAAAGAGGGGGAGATTGAATGAGGCCCTTCCTGTTCTCGAGCAGGTTCAAATGAAGGCAGTAACAGGTAATTAACAGCCTACTTCTCTCTAATATCTTAACAAATAAAGATGTAATGATAGAGCCAGGCATGTGGTGCATGCCTATAATCCAGCGTGCAGAAGGCCGAGGCAGGAGGATGGAGAGTTTAAAGCCAGCCTCAGCTACAAAGCAAGACTCTGTCTCCAAAAAAAAAAAAAGAAAGAAGTATTTATGGAATACTTCACTCAACACCAAATAGCTGTCTTTTCAAGTGTATATAGAACGTCTATCCAAACTGACAATACTGCAGGATGCAAAACAAATCTCTAAACATGTTTTACAGCCAGGCATGGCAACTCACACCTGTAATCCAGCACTCAGGCGGCTGAGGCAGGAGACTGCCCAGAGCTCGAGGCCAGGCTGGACTACATCGTGAGTTCAAGGCCAGTCTGAACTACATACCAAGACCCTGCCTCAAACAAACAAAAATATTTCAGAGAATCAGGGATATAGCTTAGCGGCACAGCGCCTGCCTGGCAAGTGCAAGGTCCTGAGTTCAATTCCTGGTACTAAAAAAAGTTTTACATAATTGAGGTCATAGCCAGGAACAGTGGCACATACTAGTAATCCCAGCACTCTGGGAGTCTGAACACGATGGCAAATTCAAGCCCAATCTGGGCAATTTAGCTAGACCCTGTCTTAAAATAAAAGATAAAATAAAATGGGCTGGGTATGTATGTAGCTCGGTGCTAAGGCTGCAGCTTCCATCTCCAGTACTGTACACACACACACGCGCGCGCACACACACACACACACAAAGGATCACATATGCTATTTGAGTAGATGAAAGCAAACTAGAAATCAGTAACAGACACCTGAGCCAGGCATGGTGGCACACACCTGTAACCCCAGCACTTGGGAGGCTGAGGCAGGCAGATCATTGCGAGTTTGAGGCCAGCCTGGGCTACAAAGTGAGCTCAAGGCCAGCCTGAACTGCAGTGCGAGACCCAGTCTCAAAAAGACAAAAAAAGAAAAAAAACCCAAAACAATACAGACACCTATATAATCCCAAAATATTTGCAATCGAAGTGACATACACGTACAAGATCACAGGTTTCAGGGGAGTTGGGTACAAAGCAAGTCAGCCCTTCTTGGGATCAAGATGAACGACGACAGGGCAAAGAGAAAGTGACGGATGAGTGACTGGCAGGCGGTCACTGCAGCAGAGAATCACCCTCTACAGTGTGTAAGGAGAGCTACAGAAGGAATGCAGTCTGCCTGTGAGGTGGCACACGCCTGTGCCCCCAGAGCTAGAGCAGCTGAGGCAAGAGGGTCCCTGCAATCTCCAGGACGACCTGGACTACATAGTGAGACCTTATTTCAAAAGAGAAGGGGCTGGGAATTTAGCTCAGCGGCACAGCACCTGCCTGGCAAGTGCGAGGTCGTGAGTTTGATTCCCAGTACTGCAAAAAACACAACACAACAAACCAAAAAAAAAAGGAGAAAAAAAGAATTCAGTCTTTCTTGAAAGTCAAATTCAAGATAGGAAGAAAGAAAAGGAAAGAAAGAAAGAAAAGCAAGCAAAGGAAGATGTGGAACAAATTCATCTGTGACCTATTTTTCTCCCCCTCGCCATCCCCCAGCCTAGCCAATCCATTGCTAAGGAGTCACTGTGACACATACATTATTTTCTGGATCATTTCTATCCAGTTTCACTGATACCGAGCACCAGATTTGCCCCCCACCTCCTTCAACAAGCTACCTCCCTTAGTCCATTCCCACCCCACAACCCAGTCCCTATTCTACAGCCACAGGGACTTTCTAAAGAACACAAAGCTGATCACATCACTTGCTACTTAAAACCTATTCTGGTTCCTCCATTCCACAGCATGTGCTGATCCTGGGGTTGACTCCCCTTTGCCCTCCCTTTACCCGGTTCCTCTAAGCTTCACTGTCACTTCTTCAGGGAAGCCTTCTCTAACCTCTAAATGGAGATTACGTTTACCTGTTCACTTTAAACTCGTCTCTTCCTGATACGCAGGCCGCATGCCCTGCTACCTAGGCAGCTTCACCAGAGCAGGCGCCATGGCCAATGCATTCACTGCTATATCCGAGACAGTAGATAGAACACACGCCCAATAGTTTTTGGTTTTTGGTTTTTTGGTTTTTTTTTAAATAAATGAACAAATCAATCAAGGAGTCAAAGAAATAGCTTCTAACAGAACTGTTTAAATTTGCTTCTGAGACAGGGTCTTGCTACGTAGTTCAGGCTGGCCTCAGATTTGCTGTGATCTTCCTGCCCGTCTCCCAAGTGCGAGGGTTACAGGCGTGTGCCACCAGGCCCCGCACCTAACAACTCTCAACCCATCAAACTTGAGTGCCCACACAATCCGTCCTAATGAACAAACAAATGAAAGACGTTTCCCTGGCACAGTGGCACACACCTGTAATCCCTCGGGAGGCCAAGGCCAAAGGATTCCAAATCCCAGGACTACCTGGACAAGTTAGCAACACTTTGTCTCAAAATAAAATAAATATGGGCTGGGGATGCAGTTTATTGGTAGAATACTTGCCTATCACTCAACAGGCCTGGGATCAATACTCCGTACTGCAAAAGATAAAAATAAATAAATAAACGGAAAAGATCTGAAACTTAAGACCTGTCTACAAGATCTAAAATTTTAACTAACTAGGAGTTCAAGAAGAGAACTAAACAAATTTGGGGAAGAAGATTATCAAGTAACCAGAATAGAACGAGAGTCTGCACATCCAAAAGCCTCACCAAAGCACCCAGCACAATGAATGTAAGAAAGACCCACACCGTGGAGTATGAAATCATCACAGCACTACATGAAAAGAGCATAATCCCTTTAAGGGTAGGGTAGGGGAAGAGGATGGTGTCAGGAGCTTGGGGTAGGTAGGAGGGTGGTACTGGTGGTGTTAGAAAAGAAAGAATAGGGCCAGGAATACAGCACAGCACCTGCTTGTCAAGCACAAGGTCCTGAGTCTGATTTCTGGTACAATTAAAAAAAAAAAAAAGAAAGAAAGAAATGAAAGAATAATCAATAGCACTAGCCTTTCTAACTGCAACATGAAATGCGAGAATACAATAAAGCAAATCCCTTAAGAGCAGCCTTTTTAAGCTTAGCATCCAATACCCAGCCAAACTAGCCACCAAGTATTAAAGCTGAAAAAGAAATTTTGCAGATATGTAATGAAAAATGTTGACTTCTCCTGCAGCCATTCTTAGGAGGAAACTACAAGCTGTGCTTAAAAAACAGAGATGCAAACCAAGGAAAATGTACAATCCCAAAGACATGGAATCAAATGGAAAAGCAGCAAAAGGAAATCCCAGTGCAATGCAACAGACCTACAGATCAACCAGTTCAAGCAAAAGCAGAAATACTAGCTGGGTGTGGTCGCATATGCCTCTAACCCCAGTTACTCAGGAAGCTGAGGCAAGAGGATTAAAAGTTCTAGGCCAGCCTGGACAACTTCACAAGAACTGTCCCAAAATAAAAATTAGGGCATGGGATGTATAGCTCAGTGATAAAGTGCTTGCATAGCATATGAGATGCCCTAGGTTCAATTTCCAGTACCAGAAAAAAAACAGCAGGAATACTGAGGTCTGCAGAAGGGAGATCAATAAGAACAAAAAATATATAATCATTACTTTGAAAGTTTAAGAAATAATAAACAGTAAAATATTTTACAGACTTGATGGTAAATAGGGCTAGCACAGAACATTAAGCAGATGAAAAAGTAAGACAATAACTCCAGGAAAATGGTTATTAAAAAAAATAACATGTTACTAGATTTGACTGTCATATTAGTGTAATTAGCCCCACATGATTTATCCAACTTCCCCAATGATGGCAGGGTAAGGGGATGGCAAGGGGAACTACAGTAGAGCTAAGTCCTCGACCACCATAATGAAGTCAGGAAATGTCCAAAATTGATACAAAAAATATAAGCATATTCTTTTTTAAAATACTGTGATAAATCTCAGGGAGAAAAACAAAACAAAATAGGTATCAGAGTTGAAAGCCAGCCGGGTGTGGTAGCACACGCCTGTAATGCCAGCACTCAAGAGGCTGAGGCAGGAGGATTGCTGAGAGTTCAAGGCCAGCCTGGGCTACAAAGTGAGTCAAGGCCAGCCTGAACTGCATAGAGAAACCGTTTCAAAAAAGACCAAAAAAGAAGAAGAAATAAAGTAAGCCATCTCCTCTGGAGAGATCTCAGGTGAGAAATACAGCAGGAAACTGCTTTTGTTCTGCTCACTGTAAACTTTTTTTTTTTTTTTTTTTTTTTTTGAGACAGGGTCTCGCTAGGCAGTTCAGGCTGGCCTTGAGCTCACTTTGTAGCCCAGGTTGGTCTCAACTCACAATGATCCTCCTGCCTCAGCCTCCCGAGTGCTGGGATTACATGTGTGTGCCACTAAGCCTGGCTGTCAAAAGTTTACTAGGACCCCAATTATATTTTTAAAAATATGTAGATAAAAACATATTACAAAAAAATGGACAAGTTTAAGGCCAGCCTGGGTTACCAAGTGAGTTCAAGGCCAGCCTGAACTGCATAATGAAACTCTATCTCAAAAAGAAGAAAAAAAAAAGAGGAATACATATATAAACATTTCCAGTGGCTATCTCACTGCTTACAGTTTAGGAATAAATCTAGAAGCCAGTGAACTAAAATTGTTAAATAGGAAAGTTAATATTTAATGTTTCTATTAAAAAGGAAAAAAACAAAGCTCTAATCTGCATTTTTACTTAAATGTGGTTCCCAAAACACTGTTACACTGAATCAGTTGATAGTACAAAATTCCACCTCACTCTACAGTAAATATGGTCTGTTTCCACAGAATCACTAAATTCAAGAAAAAGAAATCAACAAACAATAATAGCTACTATTTATTGACTCTTTACATGGTGCCAGGCACTGCTGTAAGCATTCCACATTATTAATTAATCGATTGAACCCTCATAACATGTGATATCTCTCTTTTACAAATGAGAAAAGTGAGACCCAGAAAGTGAGCAAACTGTCCACTGACACAGATCATGGTGTCGGGCTCCAGACACTGTTTTAAAAAGCCAAGAATGATGGTGCCTGCCTGTAAACCCAGCACTCTGGAGGCTGAGGCAGGAGGATCACTGTGAGATCTAGGCCACTTTAGGTGACACGGTGAGCTCAAGGCCCACATGGAATACGTAGCAGACCCTGCCACAAAAGAAAACAAAGTATCGTTACGCCGCGTGCAACCTCTCCACTAGATTTCTAACATCATAAAACACTCATCCAGAAACCTCAAACTCTTGGGCTGGAAATGCAGCTCAGTGATGAGTGAGGCCCTGGGTTCTGTGTGGAGGGGCACAACACAGAGAACCCTAAACTCTCGTAAGTCACGATATCTAACATTCTGTGGCGTGCACGTATACACAGCTCTCTCCGGAAGCTACAGATCCTTAGACGGCCACTGTACACCCCACTAACACTGGTCCTTAGCTGGCAAATTCTTCAGCACTAAATTCTCCATGCTGCCTTAGGACAGTCTAAACAATCACAGACCTTTAGGAAGACTTACTACAACTGTGCTCTCTTTGGTCCTAAGACAATTCCAGAAACTATTCTAATATGGCTAGGGGTGTAGCCCAAGGGTAGAGCACTTAGCCATACTTGAGTCCCTAGGTTTGATCCCCAGCACCACACACATGCACAATACTACCGTAACAAAGCAAGTCTGGTTAAAATAATTCTATCAAAATTGAATTTGAAGTGATCCAACAATTCCAGTCTAAGAGAAATGAAGACACATATCCAAATAAAAACTTATTTGTGAATGTCCACATCAGGATTATTTATAACAGCCTAAACAATTCAATGTCTAGGACCTGAGGAGATGGATAAACAAAATGTGACATTTCCAGGGGCTGGGAATTTAGCTCAGCGGCAAAGCGCCTGCCTGGCAAGCGCAAGGTCATGAGTTCAGTTCCCGGTACCAGAGAAAAACAAAACAAAAACAAAAACAAAAACAAAAACAAATGTGACATTCCCACACAAAATGGAGTATTACTCAAATACAGAGTGGGGCCTGGTGGCTCAGGCCTGTAGTCCCAGCACTAGGAAGGCTGAGGCAGAAAGACCATTCCAAGTACAAGCTTCGAGACCCTGTCTCAAACAAAACAACTTCCACAAATAGACAACAACAAAAAATCAAAGATAGTACTGATACAGGCTACAACATGCACAGATATGAAGACATGGCAAATGAAAGCCACATATTATATGATTCCATTTTTAAGAAATGTCCAAAAGAGGCAAAATAACACAGAAAGAAAGATTAGTGACAGAAGAGATGGGAGGAGAGGGAAGAAAAGGGAGCAAACGTCACAAGCACGGCGCTGGGGAGGGCCCAGGGCTGAAGTCAGGGCCTCTGCGCCGAGTTACATCCCCAGCCATTTTTGAATTCTTTACCATTTTGAGCCTGGGTCTCACTAACTCACTACATTGCCCAGGTGGGCTTCAACTTTCCCTCCTCCCGGCTCAGCCTCCTAGAATGCTGAGATCACAGGCACATGCCACCACGCCCACGGATATGGCATTCTTTCTGGAGAGATAAAAATGCCCTGGAATCAGGTGGAGTTAATGATTGTTAAACTCTGAATATACTAAAAACCACCAAACTTTAAAAGGATAAAAATTTTAATATGTTAATATCCTCTAATAAAGCTTTTACTTTGAAAATTCATTACATTTATTATTTTTTTATTTTACTATTTGTTTTGGAGACAGTTGTCACTATATAAATCAGGCTGGCCTTGAACTCACTATGTAGCCCAGGCTGGCCTTAAACTCAGACAGCCACCTGCCTCAGCATCCCAAGTGCTGAGATTACAGGCATACATCACCATGACCTGCTATTTTAAGAATTAATTTTTAGGCTAGTGGTGTAGGAGTGCTTACCTAACATGTACAAGGCCCTGAGTTTGATCCCTAGCACCACAAGAAATAAAACTTCATTATTTTTTTCCAATACTAGGAATGGAATTCAGGACCTTGCACTTGCCAGGCAGGTGCTTGTGCTGCTGAGCTATATCCCCAGCCAAAAAAATTAATTTTTATAAATGTTGCTTAAAATCATTCAACAGCCGGGCGTAGTGGAGCACACCTGTAATCCCACCATTTGGGAGACTGAGGCAGAATCTCCAGGAGTTCAAAGCCTGCCTGAACAGCATTGTGAAGCCCTGTCTCAAAAAAAAAAAGACAAAATCATTCAGCAATAAAAAAGTACTTAAATAATGCAATTTAACATCCAGAAAAACATAAAAGCAACTTAGACATATAGTAGCAGACAAGGCAGTTAAAACATAACTATACAGTAAGTGTATTCACTGTGTACATAAAAAAATGTATTTAGCAAAGTGTGCTCTAATTGTTCCTATGATTTTTCTTTCAGTTGTTAAAGTCCACTTTGCATTTATGAGTTTACTGCCTTTTTTGAAGTAAAAAAAATTCTGTCTCCTACAGTTTATCAATTTTACTGTTTCATTTTGTTTTTGTGAGACAAGGTCTCACTATGTAGTTCAGTCTGGCCTTGAATTCACTGTGTATCCCAGCCTGGAACTCCCAACAATCCGCTTGCCTCACCCTCCTGAGAGCTGGGACTACAGGTGTGCACCACCACACCTGGCTTTTAGCTTATCAGTTTACTGAACCAAAAGCACAAAATAAAATTTAAAAATAGGATAAGGAGGGTTGCTCGCTAATCTAGGACTAAATCATGAAGCTGAAATAATAACCACTGTAAGCAAGCAAGCACTCAAAGAGTAAAGCCGGGTGTGGTGGCACATGCCTGTATTCCCAGCACCCAGAGGCTGAAGTGGGAGGGTCGCTGCGAGTTTGAGGGCAGCCTGGGCTACAAAGTGAGCTCAAGGCCAGCCTGAACTGCACAGAGAGACCCTGTCCCAGAATCCTCCCACCTCAGCCTCCTGAGCGCTGGGATTACAGGTGTGTGCCCCGAGCCAGCTCACACTCCCACTACTAGAAGAAGGTGGTGCTTCCCACTCAACTGGCACTTCTGCGGGGCTCCGAGAACTCCGGCGTTCTCCCCATCTTCCTTCCCAGGCTACAAAGCCCGTCCACACCCCACCACGCATGCATTCTCATCCAGTCCACTCTGAAGAGCAGAAGCCACACCAAAGGTCCTCGCATACCCCACTGCCCCCAGACCGATGACTGAGCTCCAGGACCCCAGTTAGAAAAACAGGAACCATATCCGAGAGGAACAGGGCGTTTCAGACCACCTCCCAGGTTCTGCTCGGCCCGGGGGAAAGGCCAGGCGAGTGGCTTAAGGCATCTCTGAACTGATACAGTTCTGTTTCGTGCTTGTACACGCTGCTGATGGGAATACAGCACATCCCTTGGGTGTTCCAGGAGTGAAAAATACATAAGGTCACTGATCTGGATCAAAACTGCTCAAAAAATTAAGGTAGCAAAGTATAATCTATACCCTGTTTCTTAGGAATGTCCCACAAAGCACACCGACACTCTTTACAGTTTATGTCTTGTTAACAAGCTCGGGCTCTTGCTAAACTGTCACTTGCAACTGCCCTCCACTGACAGTCAGTGCCTCGCGTCAGGACACTAGTTCCTCCCTCCTCCGCTTCTCACAATCCAACCCACAGGCCTGCCCAGGAAGCAATGACCCCCTAAACGGAAGAACAATCTTGCCTTGTTTTAAATAAATACCCACCACACTTGGTGCCTCGCTTGTATCAATCAGGAACTTCACCCATACTGAAAAGGTATTTGGTTGACAATGGTGGGAATAACTACCATCAAACCAGTAACAAATCCGTCTCATATCAACCTGCAGTTGGTTCACAGCATCTCTGCCACTGATCTCCAGTTATAATCCCAGAAGACGTAAATCACCGTCTCCCAGGATAACACCTGGGGGTTTTGGTTTCTGAAGTCATCAGAGGTTCAAATTCAAAATTTCAAGATCTCAGATTTCTGCTCAGAAACCTCATACAAGTTAAATGCATCAACCATTCTGGCCAGATAATCCCAGCTACAAAGGAGGTTGAGGCAAGTTCAAGACCAGTCTGGGCAACTTAGTAAGACCATGTCTCAAAATAAAATAAAAAGGGCTGGAATGCAGCTAAACTCTGAACTGCTGGGTGTGGCAGTGCATGCCTATAATCCTAGCACTCTGGAGGCTGAGGCAGGAGGATCACTCAATTCTAGGCCAGCCTGAGCTACATAGTAAACTAAAGGCAGGCTGGTATGTAGACCATGTCTCTAGTAAATTAAAGGCCAGGCTGGTATGCAGACCATGTCTCTAAACAAAACAAAACACCCCCCCAAAAAAAATCTGAATAAATTAATAAATACTTGCCTACCATGTATGAGGCCCAGGATTCAATCCCCAGTAGCATAAAAAAAAAAAAAAAAATTCTATTTCAAGTATAACTCGAAAGTTAACAAATGTACTTCAAGCATCATCAGAACTTTATCAAAAAAAAACTTTATCAATGGGGACGTGTAATTCCAGTGCTCAGGAAGCTGAGGCAGGAGGACTGCCATGAGTTTGAGGCCAGCCTGGCTTACATAAGTGAGTTTAATGCCATCCTGCAGGGCCAGGGATATAGCTCAGTGCCACAGCGCCTGCCTGGCAAGCACAAGGTCCTGAGTTCCATTTCCCG
>NW_004955478.1:6962895-6964655 GCF_000276665.1 Chinchilla lanigera | reverse complement strand
CTCACAATGATCCTCCTGCCTCAGCCTCCTGAGTGCTGGGATTACAGGTGTGCACCACCACACCCGGCTGAACAAGTCATTAGAAACATTCACTGATCAAATAAAATGTCTATCTAAATCTAATTAGTTAACTTTTAGTTTCCTATATCCAAAATATTTAGATTACAGCACCCACTGTAAAATGATCACACTTTCATTATTACAAATTGGTAGTTGTTAGGGTCTACAAAATGGTATGAAATCAATACCTATCCCTAAGAAGTTAGTCATTTCATACAGCTATAGGACCAGCAAACATCAGACAGCCTACAAGTGTCCTCAGAGGAAACAAAATAGCTGGGTATGGGGGCATCTGCCTATAATCCCTCCACACACCCCTCCACACACACAACCAAGACAGGTAACTATGCTTCATGTCACGCAAAAAAATTACCTGATTTCATTTGCTGTTAGGACGATCCAAACAGGTTTGTATCTGGCTTAATACACATACTTTTCCCCATAAGCATTCTAGCATTTACCGAAAATGGAAACATCCCTGTCTACCCCCATCTACTACCCTGGTCTGTCTCCAAATGATACGCCACGTACTATTTTCTTAAGATCCTCACCTTTCTTCACAGACTTCATGTAGTGAATGCTCTTAAAAGCAGATTCTAATTTATTTAAACCCGGTAAACAAAACTACAAAGGGAAACCCTGACAGGTTGTTGCTACAAGTTATTTCTTCTCACAATTTAGGGAACCGCAACTATGTATTTAACATAAAGCCGTCATTGCGCGTAGTTTTTTGCTGTTGTTCTGTTTTGCGTTGTGTCTTTAAACAAAATGCATCTCGGCACCAGCCTGGAGAAACTTTCTGTGAGAAAATGGCAGAGAAGTAACCGCGGAGACATTCGCTGCCGATCCAAAGAGGCCCTCTTCCTTAGAAACACAACGAAAAGATCACCGAGCGACAACTCCGACGTGCCTGCCGTGGGACCGCACGAGTTCATCTGATCAACTACACATCGCCCGCAACAGGTGCCAGCAGGACCGCATCTCCCGGGCGGAGCAGCGCGATCCAACTGTCAGCATGCCCGTCCCGCAGGCTTTACACTTTTACTTTTGCATTTCACCGAAATGATTTCGAACAGGGTATTTTAGTTCGGTTTGCTTTTACATCAGCCATGGGCCGGCAACTGTTGCACGCGTCCATCAACACTTGAAGAATACAAACACAGGGGCAGACAGGGCTTCCCCGTAACCCCAATAATCGTTTCCTTAACGCAATTTCTAAACCGCACGGCCAGGGGTGTCTGGGGCGCGCGTGTGTGTGTGTGTGTGCGAGTGTGTGCGAGTGTGTGCGTGTGTGTGTGTGTGAGTTCAGGTGTCACGATCTGCCTAAATCCCTAATTCCCTTCCGAAGCGAGCAGACAGTTATAAAAATCCACGAGAACCCGCATTAGAAATGCAAAGAGGTTTGCAAAACAACAGGCTTCTTTCATTGCAAAAACTCCACAGCAAAACAGGAGGGGGGGAGACGCGGACGCAAGGGATCTGCGTGTGCCAAAGTTCCGACCCTGCCCGGCGGCCACCCTGGCCGGGCACGGTGCTTTCGGGGCGCGGGGGGAGAAGGGGCGGCCGGGGGGGGGGCGAGGACCACAGCGAGCGAGTGTGTGGCCTGCAAACGGCAACAATGCAATCTCCATTTTGAACAATGCGCCTCTTTCCTCCCGCAAACGCGGAGTTCGGGCCCTCGCCGAGCCCCGGCGGCCCGC
>NW_004955478.1:6958391-6961396 GCF_000276665.1 Chinchilla lanigera | reverse complement strand
CCGCGGCACGGGCGCCCCCCGCCCGCAGCCCCTGCGCACGCGTCCGTGCGCTCCGCGAAGTAACTTTCCTCCACCTGACCGGCCCCCGGCTCCCCGCGCGGCCCGGGCCCCAAGAGCGACAAGGAAACCCCAGCCCCGCGCCCCCACACCGGGCCCAGAGCGGCCAGCGTGAGCTCTAGCGTTACAGAAAGATTTCTAAACGCCGGGCGTGGCGGCGCACGCCTGCAACCCCAGCACTCGGGGGGCTGAGGCGGGAGGATTGTTACGAGTTCGAGGCCAGCCTGGGCTACAAAATGAGCGCAAGGCCAACCTCAACCGCATAGCGAGACCCTGTCTCAAAAAAAAAAAGACCAAAAAAAAGTAAAATGGCTGAAGACAGGGCTCGGCGATAGGATGCAAGAAGCCTAGTATGCTTGAAGCTCTGGGCTTGATTCCAGTATCTTACAAAAAAGGGATTCAAAAAAGGACGGGGGATTATGCTGGGCTTGGTGGGACATGCCTGTAATCTCAGCACTTGGGGGGATGTACTGAGGCAGGAGGATCCCTGTGGGACCCTGTCTCAAAAGACAAGATGAATAATCCCGGCAGTCCGGAGGATGAGGCAGGAGGACTGCCGAAGTTTGAGGCCAGCCTGGGTTACAAAGTGAACTCAAAAGTCAGCCTGAACTGCATAGTGAAACCCTGTCTCAAAAAGACAAACAAAAAACAAGTTGGTCATAGTGGTGCATCTCTATAATCCCAGCACTGGGGAGGCTGAGGCAGGAGTATTGCTGCCAGTTGAAATCCAGCCTGGGCTACGTAGTGAGTTAGAGGTCAGTCCGAGCTACTTAGAGATACCCTGTCTCAAAAAAGGAAATACTAATTACGGGGGAGGGAGAGGAAGGAGGATGTAGTACGTTATATACATGTGCAAATATGCCAAGTGAAACACACTATTCTGTATACCTAAAACAAGAAAGGAAAAATAGTCACCCGGCATTGTGGCACATACCTGTGTCACAAACGCTGTAATGCCGGAATCTGTAAGGCTAAAACAGGAGACTCGCCCTGAGTTCAAAGCTAGCCTGGGCTACATAGTGAGTTAGAGGTCAGCCCGAACTACATAGTAAAACCCTGTCTGAAAAAATAAAAAGAGGGCCGCGGATGGAGCTCAGCGGTGCAGCACGTGCCTGCAAGCAGCAAGCCCCGAGTGCAATTCCTGGTAACAAAAAAAAAGACATGCAAGAACCCGGGTTATAAAGGACTTTCTAGATTCCCAAACTGCAACACACACCCCCAAAAAAGAAAAAGAAATAGTATTTATTGCTAAATCTGTTTATTCACCATAACTCAATTGAGTACCAAAGGTGACAAACTTACATACCTAGGACCGGGTAAGTAATGAAAGTGAGCAGGATGACAACTTTGCCCCCGGCAAAAGTGCCTACATTTTGTTTAAAGAGGAGAGCTATAGAAATGCAGGCCTAAGGTAACCACATCTTCAAAATTTTTTTTAAAATGTGGAAATGTAGATTTCATATGAAACCTCTTGATTTTTAAATGTTGGCTACTAAGTCAATTTTTTAAAGTAATTTCCTGTTGATTTTATTAGTGAAAAGAAATTTTTCAAATTTCAAACCGCAGTTTAACATGATAATAGAATAATGAAATAAAACTGGTGAAGACATTTCTGCCTACAACCACCCTCACACCAGCGCCCCACCTTGCCAAAGAGAACTCCAGTGACGGCCAAGCCAGAGCCTGCCGGCCACCCTGAGCAGACCAGGTCTCTGGTGTAGGTGACAGTTATTTCGGGAGGCCAGGAAGACACCAGAGTCCAGAGCTGTGGGGTGACTCATCCGTCCCCACTAAGCGCAGCAGAGGTGTCCGCAGCCTCGGCCTTGGGCTTGTCCTGGGTCAGATGCTCTGCCTGGCAGGCCTTCCCCCGGCACCCACACCCCAGAGGACCGAGGCTGCTATGACAGCCCAGCAGGACAGACTGCCAGCAGCTCAGCGGGGTGGCCAGCAGGAGCATAAGTTGTGACAGGTACACAGGGACCAGGGGAGACGAGAGTCCACTGGCAGTCCCCGTCTGAGACAGACCCTGGCCCAGCGCCCGAAGCCAGGAGGGGGAGCAGGACAGTGTGGTTAGTAAGTCAATTTATGAAAAACACTTCGGATTGATGAAAATACCTGTGGTACCTGCCAGGTGTGGTGGCACACACCTGTCATCCCAGCACTCAGGAGGCTGAGGCAGGAGGATCGCTGTAAGTTCAAGGCCAGTCTGGGGTGATGGAATGAATTTAAGACCAGCCTGAGCTGCATAGTGAGACTCTGTCTCAAAAAATCAGAAATAAAATATCTGTCTTACAGATGTAGAACGTCTTCAAATACATTACACACACACCACTATGTAGGAATACAGTGCTGTGTTTAGTAGGAAACACCAAGATCTCAGAAACGGGGACAGGCTGCAGAGTTTACAAACTAACCCTGAAGCCTATTTACCAGAAACAAGACAAAACAACCAGCCAATAGATGGCGCCAGGAGAGAAGTGTTTCCTGCTACTTAGGATTTTTAGTTGCAAGCAACAGAAAACCTGACTGGCTTATTTAATCAGAAGACCGACCCATGAGAAGCATCCAGAGATCTCCAGAGCGCTGGTTCTAAGTTGAAGCCGAATTCCAGCTCTGGTGCTGTTGCCTTCCGTCGGCTCAGAAGCCTAACGCACGACAGGCCACTCTGCTCTCCCCAGAGGGGCGCCGCTCCTGTTGTTGGGGTACACAGCAGGGTTAGGGAGTCTAAGGGAAGCCCCCTCCTTTTGTGTAAAGTCAGCTCCCTAGGCAGGTGTCCCTGTGTATAAAGCACCATGTTGTGGGCTAGATTCTCAGTAAACGCACGTAGGGCGAGGCTGGGAAAGCTTGTCTGGCGGGAAAGGCAGGTCGAAATTGAGCACGGCCTTCTCCCTGTCCTTGACTCCCTGCCCCACCATGACAGAAAGAGCCCACTGTAGACTAGAAGCATG
>NW_004955478.1:6953225-6957229 GCF_000276665.1 Chinchilla lanigera | reverse complement strand
CTGTAACCCCAGCACTCAGGAAGCTGAGGCAGGAGGATTACTATGGGTTCAAGGCCAGTCTGGGCTACATAGTAAGTTGAAGACCAGCCTGAATTACATAGCAAGACCATGTCTCAAAACAATAACTAAATAAATACGTAAATATTTTAAAAATAAAGAAATAAAAGAAAGGCTGGGGATGTAGCTCAATATGAAAGGCCTTGAGTTCAGTGGTTGGGGGCAGAGCAGGACAAAACACAAACCACAAGAATACAACTCAAACCTCTGTCTCCTGGGAAGATTTCTTTTTTTGCGGGGGAGGAAGATTTCTTTTTGCCACTGTGCTTGAAGACCACTCCAAAGTGCAGTTATGCCATGTCTTGCTGGCGCCATCTATAAATCAAATGCTGTGCCCTGTAGTCACCTGGTCACGGGGAGCTGCACCTCAGGCCACGGCTGTGAGCTTGTAGCAGAAGATGCCCCGTCAGGCCAGTATACTTCAGTTTGTTAGTTGCCGTGGTAACAGTTCCTGTTCCAATTCCGGTAGCTCTCACCTCTTAAAAAGAGCTGGTCACTGTGACGCACGCTGTAGAAACCAAGCCCCATGGACAAGCCGTTCTGCCTCTGTACCTCCTGCTTGCCTTTCTCATATAAGCCCTAGACCACCAGAGATTGGGGCCTGATATTCCGAGGATGATCCCTATCAGTGCCCGTGGGTGTGAATAAATCTGCCTCCAGCCCTGGGTGTTGTTTTGGGGATTCTGCTTGCCATGGCAAGCTGGGGAGTGCTGGCGGTGCGGTGGAGTATGTGTGCTTGGAGCCGCAGGGCGAGTACGGCGTCTCGGCCCCCTCGGGCTGCTCTTACACGCAGCACCTGTCAGGAGAGAGCGCCGCTGGGCACTGTATGGTTCAGCGGAACCGACGCTTGGTCTGTGATAGGCCACACAGATATGGGGTCACCTGGCTTTCAGTCTCTGCTTTCAGGGGCAGATGTAAGAGCAGTTTCCAAAAGCGAGATTACTTACCAGCCAAAGAGAGCGAGGCTTTGTTCCAGAACCCTAAGCACAGCTGTAATGCGGCCCCTTTGGGGTTTGACTCAGGTCTGTACAACATCCCCATGTGTGGCCGTGCACCTGTCGCTGGGCGGACTGGGTCACAAGGTCCAGCCAGCAGAGGGCCTTGCTCTGCGTCTGAAGCCGCTGAAGAACCTTCTGCTGTGTTGGGGGCGGCTCAACTTCAGCAAGCTGCGGGTCCCTTTGACAACAAGACACGGCGGCACACACGGATGTGCTGGGTCTGAGCCCATGGAGAGCGGTCAGGCGTCAACACTGTCAAGGGAAGCCACGCTGCCCACAGGCCGCGAATTCTTCACGTCCGTGGCTGCGGCCAGTCTTCTGAAGACTTGCCCTTAGAATCACAGTGGACGGGTGATTTCACTGGTTTTGCCGCTGTTTGCTAACAGGAAAAGACTGGCTCCGTGACCTGGGACAGGTCATTCAGTGGAGACTGAGTTCCAGGCGCCTCGTGTATCAGTTAAGGGGCCGGGTTAGAACAGTAGGTTCTGACCCTTTCACATCCTAGCACTCAATGAAAATTAGAGGAGACTGTGGAAGTGTTCGAAGCATTCTTTAAAGGCTATTGTTATAATAAAAATGAAAATAAAACACTGTATATAGCCTTGGAGCAGATATTAAATTTTTTTTGGTCTTTTTGAGATAGGGTCTCACTATGCAGTTCAAGACGGCCTTGAGCTCACTTTATAGCCTAGGCTGGTCTTGAACTGGAAAGAATCCTCCTGCCTCAGCCTCCCGAGTGCTAGGATTACAGGCGTGCCCCACCACACCCGGCTCCTAAACCAACTTTTATAACCATTCAAATATTGACAGCAGTAAAAAATGTATTTAAATTATATTTAATCCTCTATTTTCTCACGGACAAAACAAAATTTCTTAGAAACTTAGATCCAATCAAAGTCTCTCATAGCTAGTATTTCAAAATAATACTGAAGCTCTCATTTATAGACACATTATCAGAATCGTCATGTCCCAACTTGCATATCATTAGTGTTACATCACCACCAATAGACAAAACTATGCAACTGTAAAGTGTGCAAAGAAAAGACAGTTTCTGAGGTGCCTGTACTAGAACCCCCACCACACACACTCACAAAGGCGCACCTCCATCTTCCTGCACGTCAGATTGCTCCTCAGGCCCCTGGGCGCTGGGGTCCCAGACTCCTCCAGCCTGGCCCCGCATCGATGCAGGCAGTGGCGTGCCGTGCGTCTGGCTGGCAACGGTGGCCTCCGCCTCACCACCGCCCTGCTCCGTAACCCATCAGGATGAGGCCGTAGTGAAGGACCGGCCCAGAGCCGCGGCCACCCTGCAGGCTCCGAGGCTGGACGCACCCTCCCCTCACCACCGCTCCTCCGCTGGGCGCTGGTGCCCGCTACCGGCCTCTGTCTGCCTGCGTCGGGATGAGATCATCTCAAACCCACCTCGCTGCTCACGTCTGCGATGTGATCCCGCACGGCTTCCGTTGGGATTGGCTGGATTTGGCTTACAGAGGAGCGAATGAGGTAGAAATGCCCTGGAGGGGGCTGGGCATTTAGCTCAGCGGCACAGCGCCTGCCTGGCAAGCGCGAGGTCGTGAGTTCGATTCCTGGTACCGGAAGAAAACCAAACGCAACAACAACAAAAAATGTCCTGGCGATGGTTTCAAACCCAGACCACAGCTCTAGAAAGATCGAGCCTGCGGGTATAACCTAGGAATTAGCCTCATTTTTGAGATGAAAATGGTGCTCTGGTGGACGAATTGAAATACTAAAGAAGATAGTGCAGAGGGAGAAAGAGCGCCTCATGCCGACTTTGGGCATCACCTGCATTTTAGGTGCAGGAGAGGAAGAAGAGTCCGTCTGATGAGACTGTGACTCATTGGTAGCAGTACCGGGGGTGGCGAAGGGCACAGCCAAGCCTGAAGCCAAGGGCAGAGTGTAGAGCCGATGCTCTCGTACCACCAAACCTCAAAGCCTGGGTTCCCTTCTATGTCTTTGGTCACTGTTTTAAATTTTTCTTTGGTTCTTTTCGGGGGGCTGTATTTGAGACAGGGTCTCACTGTGTATCCCAGGCTGGCCTTGAACTTGTGGCAGTCCTCCTGCCTCAGCCTCCCGACTGCTAGGATCACAGGCGTGCACTACCACACCGAGGTCTCTTCAGTCTTTTGCGGACCCCTTAACTTCTGACCCTTGGCTCAGATGTCATTGTCCGTCAGCTTCTGTCCTACTTACGGGTCTTGTGGCCTCATCCGCTCCAGCTCCTGCTCAGCGAGCTCCCAAACCAGCATCTCTTATCTAAACCTGTGCTGCAATTATTTGTTAAGACCTTTTTGTTTGGATCTTTTTGAGACAGGGTCTCACTGTGCAGTTCAGGCTGGCCTTCAGCTCACTTTGTAGCCCAGGTTGGCCTCAAACTCACAGTGATCCTCCTGCCTCAGCCTCCCAATTCCTGGCATTACAGGTGTGTGCCACCAGGCCCGGCAGGGCTGTACTTATGAGGCACAGACACTGTATGAATACTTGGGGCCGCCCCAGGGGCTTAGCAGAAGTCTGGTAGAACAGGTGGGAGCAGTCAGGCGGTGAGCTCTGAGTATAAAGCTAATGTTACCTTATTTAAACCCAAGGGTAGCCAGCCTCACGCTAGAGATACAGTTCTGTTTGTTTGTCTGTCTTTTTTTGAGACAGGGCCTCACTACGTAGTTCAGGCTGGCCTCAAACTCACTGTGTAGCCCCGGCTGGCCTTTTACCTCAGCCTCCTGAGTGCTGCGATCGCAGGCGTGTGCTACGGCACCTGGCAAGATAAGCAATTTTGTCTGGTGCTTTTTGTCTCTTTTTTTGTTTTTTGTTTTTAATTTGTCTGGTGCTTGCTTTCTTTTTTCTTTTTCTTTTTTTTTGTGGTGCTGAAGACTGAACCCAGGGCCTCCTGCATGCTGGGCAAGTGCTCTGTCATGAGAAGTATCCCCAGCCCTTTGT
>NW_004955478.1:6951003-6952125 GCF_000276665.1 Chinchilla lanigera | reverse complement strand
AAGGAATCCTTCCCCACTGTTGGAAAAAGTGTAGACTAGTGCAACCACTATGGAAATCAGTGTGGAGATTCCTCAAAAAATTAGAACTAGAAATCCCATTTGATCCAGCTATTCCCCTTCTGGGTATCATACTACAAAAAAGAAAAGAAAAGAAAAGAAAAGGTTGTTAGCTGAACCAGGCCACTCAGAAGGCTGAGGCAAGGCTACCCTGGGCTACAAGGTGAGTTCAAGACCAGCCTGAACTACATAGCAAGACCCTGACTTAAAAAATCCAAAAAATAAATTAAATAAATATGTAGAAGTACCATTAATTAACCATATTCTATGTGCTATAGTTAGAGCTAACCACGGCACACACGCTATTCCATCTTTCTGTATTTCGTTATGTATTTACTTATTTTATGAGTACACGTTTACCATGTATAATGTTTACTTTCCCTGTGCAGAGTCGCTCTGTTTACACAACACATCTTAATTTTCCTCTTTTATCTCCTTTCTCCCCCTCTCCTCCTCCACCTCCCAGTCCCTTCCCATTTGAGCAAGATCTACAGTTCTCTCCCTACGGCCTGTCGTCTACCTTTTATTTTGCTCTTTATTTATAATTTGCATTTCTCCTATAAGAGAACATTAACATTTTGGTCTAAAGGCGCATCCGTTTTAATCTTCACAATGACACCCTGAGGTTAGTGTGATTTTTCTCTAGGTGGAAACTGGAGCTCGAAGCTTGTATGATTTTCCCAAGGTCACAGAGCCACTGGTGATGGAGTCAGTAGTTGAAACCGACACCACGATTCCCCTTGCGGAGAATGCTGAGGACGAGCTTCCATGGGGTGGGGGCCACATCTGTTGCTTGGTTTTGCTCTACAAGCCTGCCCTGAACCTTGCCCTTGTCTCACTTTATTCCTGGCTATGTGTGCTGCCGAGTGGCTGCGTGTGTCCCTGGTCAACTGTGCTGGTCTCTGCCTCATTGGCTAAAGAAGGTAACCACTTCACCAGCAAGTCCGGCTCAGCCCGGCATAGCAAGACTCAAGAGAAGTCACTTTTGTTGCTTTTACAAAAAGAAAACTTGCTGGGCGTGGTGCACATGCCTGTAATCCCAGCACTCAGGAGGCTGAGGCAGGA
>NW_004955478.1:6934912-6936047 GCF_000276665.1 Chinchilla lanigera | reverse complement strand
CAGCGTCCTTATTCTCTCCCCAGGGGCTTCCCTCTCTCTTACTGAGACAGTTAGCACTGCACAGGGGTTGAGAGCACAGGCCCTGGTGCCAGATTTCCTGGGTCCAAAATCTGGTGCAGGTCCTTAACCAGCTATGTTTCCAGGGAAGTTTCGGCTGTCTGTGCCCCTGTCCCTCCACTCTGAAATGCAGGTACGGCCTGCCGCACAGGTCACTGTGAGGGTTAAGTAAGTTGGTGTGTGTAGAATGAGGAGAACAGTGCGGGCACATGGAGCACACTCACCAAGTACTCACTGTCGCTGTGACTGAGCACCGGTCACGTGCCAGGCGCTAGTCTAGGAGCTTAGGGTAAAACAGCAAAGAAAACAGAAAAACCCCTGGTTGCCCTTGCATACCTTATATCCTAGCATGGCGACGAGGATAGACGGATGCAGTAAGGGACACAAATGGCGTGGTGTGAACGCCTGTAATCCCAGCCCTCAGGAGGATCCCAGCTGGGCAGTTGTAAGGCAGGAGGATCACCGTGAGTTCAAGGCCAGCCTGGGCTACATAATGAGGCCCCGTCTCCAAAAGGAAAAATAAAAGAGAAATGAGGAAAATATTATGTCAGATGTGATTAGTGAAATAGAGCAAAATAAAGCAGGGAAAGAAGACAGAGCAGCAAAAGCTGGGCGTGGTGGGGCACATCTGCTATCCCAGCACTCAGGAGGCTGAATCAGGAGGATCTTTACAAGTTTGAGGCCAGCCTGGGCTACAAAGTGGGCTCAAGGCCAGTCTGAGCTGCACAGAGAGACCTTGTCTCAGAAAGACAAAAAAAAAAAAAAAGAAGAAGAAAGAGTAGTAACAGAGAGGTGAAATTTTAAATGGACTCTTGTGATAAAGGCATCACTCAGAGGGTGACACTCAAGTACAGCAGGGAGGAGGGTGAGGAAGTGAGGCCAGTGCACACCCGCACACCCACGTCCGGGAGGAAGGCGCTCCAGGGAGGGGGAGGTGCCGAGGCGGAGGCAGCAAGGAGCAGGAGACCTGGACTCCAGGACAGCACCGCCAGTGACCCATCTCCTCAGACCAGGCCTACCTTGTGACGACACAGTTAGCTATAAACGCATCACCCTGTTAGTCACTGATAAGCACAGC
>NW_004955478.1:6925958-6934307 GCF_000276665.1 Chinchilla lanigera | reverse complement strand
TAGTACAAAAAAAAAAGCCCACCAACCCCCTGCCTGATCACTGTGAGTTCAAGGCCAGCCTGAACTGTGTGAAATAAATAAATAAATAAATAAATAAATAAATAAGCAAATTGCCTGCCTATGAGTACATGAAGCTTTGGAGAGACATCTAGCTATAAACTGAAGCAATTCAAATTCACCCTGGATTACATAGCAACACCTCAACTTAAAAAAAAAAAAAAGAAGAAGAAGCAGTGGATATAGCTCAGCGGCACAAGCACCTGTTTCCGCAAGCTCGAGGACCTGAGTTCGATTCCCGGTAAAAAAAAAAAAAAAAAAAAAAGAATCAAAGAGTTAAGGTCCTAGTCTGAGAGGTCTCCTCAGGCCCACCCCATCAAGTGACTCAGGAACTCCGTGAGAGTCGAGTGCCCTGGGGAGCCCGGGGCTCCTCAGGCCCCTCATCATGGGCTGGCAACCTCGAGCCCCGCAGGTCGAACCGGAAGTGGTGCTTCCTGCTACCGTAATTTACGACTTAAGGGGAGTCCCAGGGGCGGGAGGGAATGCTGGAGTGCAGGTCTCTTTTTCAGCAGCGTCCAGCAGTGTAAGGGACAACTGGACAACTGTAGGAGGGCATCAGTAAGTTTGCAGCTGGGTTGCAGACGTCGGCCTTTGCCCTTGATTTATCAGGGCGAGATGTCCAGTTCACCTCCGCCATTTGCTGCACCCCAGGTGAAAGACAGAATGCTGCAGGACGCCAGGAACTATGCAAACGAGCAGTATGCTTTGAAAATGGAAGGGAAGCTCCCTGGAGAGGCTGCCCTCCCTTCGCAGAACCAAACTGGGACTGTAATTCTAGTCATGCTCTAGAAATGATGTCGAATATGCTGGCTCCTCTTTCCGTGGGAATGAAGAAGTGCATTAAAACTTCGGTTAATGCCAGGCCCGGCGGCAGGCACATACTTGTAATCCCAGCCCCCGGGAGGCAGAGGCAGGAGGACTGCTTTGAGTTCAAAGTCAGCCCGGTCTGCATAGTGAGTGCAAACCCAGCCTGAACTACATAGCAAGACCCTATCTCATAAAAAAAAAAAAAAAAAAATTCTGGGCCCGGCGTGGTGGCACACGCCTGTAATCCCAGCACTTGGGAGGCTGAGGCAGGAGGATTGTTGCGAGTTCGAGACCAGCCTGGGCTACAAAGTTGAGCTCAAGGCCAACCTGAACTACATAGCGAGACCCTGTCTCAAAAAGGCAAAAACAAAATAAAACAAAACAAAACAACATTCTGTTAACTATGATAAAGTGAGTGAGGTCATACAAGGTGCAGAGAAAAATCCATCTGCCTTCTGTAATCAAGTAGTATAAGTCTCTCATACTGTTCTGGCTTGTGCCTAGATGTCCCCCCAAAACCTCATGCGGTCATAAGTGGGGCTTTTCCAGAGGTGGCTGAATGCAGAGTGTGTGACTGATTCATGGCGCAATGCTAGGGTTAAGGATGAGTATTACTAAAGTAGTCCACTGATTGGTTTGGCACTACCCTAATCCCAGTAGCCTAGATATAATATAAAAGGGACAGAGAAAAGGTGCTAAGACCCCTTGTTTGCTTTTGTTGTGTTTTACTTGCCATGATCTCTGCAGTGCCCCTCTGCCCCTCATCACCCTGCCTTGGAGCCAGCCAATTATGGACCGAAACCTCTACAGACCGTGAGCTAAACAAACCTTCCCTCCTTAACTTGTGGATGTTGCGTATTTTGTCTCGGCAACGAGAAAAGTAACTATGACTCATACATATATGAGCTCATACAGATCCATCTTCCAGGGACGGAGAAGCACTAGTGGGACATAACTGCATCTGTCAGTCAGCCCCAGATATTCAGCAGAAGCTACAAAAACTTCAGATGGGTCCACAGACACTATGGCCAATCACAGGACACGACCCTTTCAGTGTTTAGCAATCAGGACCCAGAGCAGAAGCAAAAAAAAGGCGAAGTCTATAGCAGTCACAATTGGCAATGCTTTAAGCCCAGCCAGCCAGGTCATCTAAGGGAACGCCCCAGGACAACTGAGGTTCCGGTTTCCAGTGCAAACTGAGCATGCGACTTCACCGCGCCACTGCCTGGGCCCCACTCTGCGCTTGAGGCAGCTGATGCACCTGACTCTCGGCATTTGAGCTTCGACTATCCCTGCTGCCAAAGAGGGGCCAGGCCGGCCAGAACCTTCATTTCCTGCTCTGATGACAGAAGAGGCCCAGCAGGACCCGCGATGCCCCTGTCCCCAGATGTCACCATCTCCTCTGAGTGACCTTAGCCATCACAGAGAAGCCAATTCAATTACTTCCTTCTGTTTTGACTTACTTCTCTGGAAAACCCACCTCTGGATCTGGAGCCTTAGCCAGGTTCCAGGGAACCCCAATCAGAGATGCTTTGCATCTTTACTAACCATGCAAAGTTAACTTTGGGACAGAGGCCGGGCGTGGTGGCACACGCCTGTAATCCCAGCCCTCAGGAGGCTGAGGCAGGAGGATCACTGTGAGTTCGAAACCAGCCTGGACTCCAAAGTGAGCTCAAGGCCAGCCTGAACTGCATAGTGAGACCCTGTCTCAAAAAGACAAAAACAAAAAACTCTGGGACAGAGCCTAGAAGTCCCAACTCCCCACCAGGTCAGAGCCATTCTGGAGACCAGAGGTTCCTTGTGGCTAACAGGAGTGGCTCACAAAGCCCAGGCCATGCTCTTGGACAATGCTGAGGTTGTTATAAAAACCTGCACTACTATTAACCCTGCTTCTTTCATGCCCACAGGCCCAGAAGTCAGCCGCTCTTGTGAACAAGGGATCTCCCAGACCCAGGCAAGCAGGACATCAGTGACTGTCCCTCCAAACTCCTAGGAGGAGTGGCTACCTGATGGAAATCTTACAGCTCCTAGAGGCGCCCCTTCCCAAGCAGTCGCTGCCATGCACTGCAAGGGGACCAAGAGACATCCCAAGTCTTGGGGAACCAAAAGCCTGACGGGGAAGCAAGAAGGGCAGCCCTACAGCCCTACAGCCCTCAAGGCCCCAGCCTTATTTCCGGTTCTGGAGGAGCCATCCTGGTCCTTCCTCAAGGCGCACAGTGACAAGCTATAGAAACCCTACATGGGAAGTGGGCCTCAATCTCCTGGGAAGGTAGAGAGAACCAAGCAGACCTAAAGCCAGCTCTGGAAAACCTCTGCCCAGAGACATCTGAGTTCTGGCTCTGATTGCTGCCAGCGGTGCTCATGAGGGTTCCTAGCATGTCCAAAACTGGCCTAAGTTTGAGCCCATTTGGGGTGCTGTGTGGGAGGCTGTTTCTAACCTCTGATGCAACAGAAGACCCAGGGACCACAAGGCCCCTTCAGCATCTCCTTAATCCGGGCCAAGAACTGGGGATATGGCTCAGAGGTAGAGCTCTCGCCTTGCATGCACAAGGCCCTGGGTAGATTCCCAGCACAAGAAAGAAAGAAAGAAAGAAAGAAAGAAAGAAAGAAAGAAAGAAAGAAAGAAAGAAAAAGAAAGAAAAAGAAAGAAAGAACAAGAAAGAAAGAAAGAAAGAAAGAAAGAAAGAAAGAAAGAAAGAAAGAAAGAAAGAAAAAGAAAAAGGAAGAAAAAGAAAGAAAAAGAAAGAGAAAGAAAAAGAAAGAAAAGAAAAGAAAAGAAAGAAAAGAAAAGAAAAGAAAAGAAAGAAAAGAAAAGAAAAGAAAAGAAAAGAAAAGAAAAGAAAAGAAAAGAAAACCTGGGCCAGGTAGCCTCTGGAAGTGTCCACATGTATGGAACATGGTGCTTCCAGCCCCTGGCCCGGGAGACCACTACTCTCCGTCCTGGAGGTCAGGTGTTTTTAAAAACTTAGAGAAAGGGCACACCCGCTGACCAGTGAAAGCCAAATGGAAGGGCCCCTTTTGAGTGATCCTTGCCACACCCACTGCAGTGAAGGTGTCAGAGATGATGATTGGCTTCATCTTTCTAGAATAAAGCCACTCCCACCGGAGCTGTCTGAAGAACAAGATCACCCCAAAGGAGAAAGCTACTCCCATGAGCCTCTGGAAGACTTGCGATTTCTCACAAGTGCTCCAGTGCTGCTACAGGAAGTGTGGAAATCTGACCTGCTCCTCCTGTTGGCTTAGTAGCAAAGGTCAGTGGTCATTAACTCTTTCCTCACTGTTTCCTGACAGGTTTTTTTCCTTCAACCCAGCCAGTGAGCCGCAGCAGCCCAAGGTAGAGGGAGAGCTCATGATCCCAGTAGGCAGGGTCTACAGCCCCTTCCAGTTCGACAAAGTGATAGAAGACAGAGACCTCCACTCCCTCACACCCAACAAAGAATTATGGGGATTTGGGTCTCTCAAGGGGAAATGAGACAGGAGATTAGGGCCTGACAAAACCAGTTGGGGAAGCAGGCATAGACTGTTAATTACAAAATCCCTGGGGCTGGGGATTTAGCTCAGCAGCACAGCGCCTGCCTGGCAAGTGCAAGGTCGTGAGTTCAATTCCCAATACCAGAAAAAAACCAAAAAACAAAAAACAAAAAAATCCCAGAACACAGGCACAGAACCATTCCTGAGTTAGTTACTTTTCTCTTGTTGCTGAGATAAAGTACCAGACACCCAAAGCTAAAGGGCGAAAGGTTCATTTAGCTCTCAAGCAGTAGAGGCTTCAGTCTATAATCAGTTGGCTCCATGGCAGGGTGGCACAGCAGACAGGCATCACAGAGGAGCAAAATTCATGGCATCAAAAGGTAGCAAAAGCAACAAGGGACCTTTACAGCATCTTCCTGCCCCTTTCATCTTATCCAGGCTACTTAGAGCAGGTGGCACTCACTCCGTTAATCCTGGTGCCCTTGTGCTTCGGCAGCACGTATAATAAAATCCCAGTGCCCTTGATCCTAGCACTGCATCATGAGTCAATCCCAGCCTCACACACTCAGACCCAGCCTCCTCTGAAGAAGCCCCACCTATGACTGCGTGAGGCTCTGGGAGGACATTGGGGCACAAGCCATAACAGCTCCCAGAGCCCTGCATGTCGATCTCTCGCGGGAACTCAAGGAGGTCTGCAATTAGCATAGTCTAGGGCCATGCCTGGTGGCTCACGTCTATAATCTCAGTACTCTGGTAGCTAAGGCAAAAGGATTGCTACAAGTTCAACGCCAGCCTAGGCTATGTAGTGAGACCCCGTCTCAAAGAACAACAACAAAACAGAAGGATGGGCTAGACCTGACCTCAGCCAGAGGAGTGAGATCCCTTCACCACCTCTCAGGACCCATATATAGAAGCTCTCAGTGGGTTTTCTTGAGATTTGGACAGCATAAACAGTGACAGGCGGGTGTGGTGGCACACACCTGTAATCTCAGCACTCAGGAGACTGAGACCAGCCTGGGCTACGCGGTGAGCTCACAAGCTGGCTAGTGAGGCTTATGATAACGCGCTCTGTGTCCTCCAGGGTGTACTTTTAGCTTGCCTTTTCCTCTTTTACTCAGCCTGAGTTCACTCTGCAAAGCCAGTTTCTCCCTCAGTTTTCACTTTTACTTTTTAAATAAACTTAGCACTGCTAAAAAAAAAAAAAAAAAAATTAGCCTGGCATGGTGGCACACACCTGTAATCCCAGCACTCGGGAGGCTGAGGCAGGAGGATTGTTGTGAGTTCAAGGCCAGCCTGGGCTACAAAGCGAGCTCAAGGCCATCCTGAACTGCATAGCAAGACTCTGTCTCAAAAAGACAAAAAAAAAAAAAATTAAGGTCCTAGTTACATATTCAATCCTCTTTTCCAGTACTAGGTTTTTGTAGTTCCTTTTTTTTGGTTGGGGGGGGGTCATTGGGAATAGAACTCAGGGCCTCGCACTTGACAGGCAAGTACCATGCCTCTGTGCTATGACTCCCATCCCCAGTTTGTTTGTTTATTTATTTATTTATTTATTTATTTATTTAGAGACCTAGTCTTGCTATGTAATTCAGTCTGGCCTTAAATTCACTTTGTGCTCAGGCTGGATTCAAACTCAAAATGATCCTTCTGCCTCAGCCTCCCACATGCCAGGATTGCAGGTTTGCACCAACACACCCAGCCAGTATTGATTTTGGAGGGGAGGAACAGGGTCTCCCTATAAAGCTCAGGTTGGCCTCAAACTCACTCTGTAGCCCAACCTGGCCTCTTGCCTCAGCCTCCCAAGTGCTGGGATTACAGGTATGTACCACCAAACCTACCTGGTACTAATTTATAATGGTTAAATTTTTCTCTTTGAGAAATGTTTATTTTGTCTGGATGGTTCTCATGTGTCCAAAGTGAAGTTAGTTGTCAGTGTTTCCTGATTGGTCTTTCCTTATGCTTTTCCATAGGACCTCGTTCTCTTTCCTAATTTCTAGGTATTTTTCTCAGCTTTACATAAACATGACTGATGCTGGGTGTGGTGGCACACACGTATAATCCCAGCCCTTGGGAGGCTGAGGCAGGAGGTTCACCATGGGTTCCAGGCCAGTCTGGGCTACCTAGCATGTCTCGAAAAAAAAAAAACAAAAAACATACATGTGACTGACTTTTATATTTTCTAATGCTAGGGATTGAACTGAGACTCTCAAATATGCTCGGCAAGCATTCTACTACTGAGCTACATCCCAGGCCTTCATTTTTCTTTTCTTTTCTTTTCTCTTTCTGTCTTTAAGAGACAGGGTCTCACTATGCAATTCAGGCTGGCCTTGAGCTCACTTTGTAACCAGGCTGGTCTGGAACTTGAAGAGATCCTCCTGCCTCAGCCTCTTGAGTGCTGGGATTACAGGCACGTGCCACCATGCCTGGATTTTTTTTTTCTTCTTTTTTTTTCTGAAGCCCTGACTAAAAATAAAAAATAGGAAAAGGCTGGGGTTGTAGGTCAGTGTGAAGGCCCCAGATTCAATCCCCAACACTGAAAAAATAGTTATCAAAGGGACTATGAAAGTCTAAATCTCAAGAGGGAAAGCAAAAGTCAAGAAAGAGATGTATGATGCAAATGTGAACTACTGTGATAGGTAGAATATTTAAATTATGTTCACTGTCTGATATATGCTTAGACAAAGAAGTAGATTAATTCGCTAGAGTTTCAGCAACACTTGAGGGGTCTCACTCTGCTTCTAAAATTGACAGTCAGAAAGTCAGGCTCTGAACTCCTTTTTCTGCCTTGAGATTTGCACTATTTAACCCCCATAATATATCTACTGTGCTGAGGCGTAGGAGCGGCAAAGGTTAAAACATTTGAAATCTAAACAATGGCACCATCTGTACACTGGGGATTATAATGTCTACCTCAACGTTTATGTTTAGGATGAAAATGAAATTAATGTGTAAAGTACCTGGCACAAAAACACCAACCAAGCCGAGCGTGGTGGCTCACACCTGTAATCCCAGAATTTGGGAGGCTGAGGCAGGAGGGTTGTTGAGAGTTCGAGATCAGCCTGGGCTACAAAGTGAGCTCAAGGCCAGCCTGAATTGCATAGAGAGACCCTGTCTCAAAAAGACCACTCCCCAAAAAAAATAAAAAGTAAAAGACCAACCAATAAATAAGGAGTTTTGGTTTTGTTTTTGTCTTTTTTTGAGACAGGGTTTCACTATGCAGTTCTGGCGGGCCTTTAACTCACTTTGTAGCCCAGGCTGGCCTCAAACTAGCAGCCATCCTCCTGCCTCAGCCTCCCAAGTGCTGGGATTAGAGGCGTGCGCCACCACACCAGACTATTTTTATTTCATTTTGAAGCAAGTTCTCATTAAATTGCTCAGGTTGACCTCAAACTCACAGTCCTCTTCCCTCTGACTCTGAAGCAGCTGGGATCCCAGGTCTGCAGCACTATCTCTGGCTGTGACTGACTCCTGTATCCAAGAGGGAATTCAAGTAGTTTTTAGGTTGCCTCTCTAAGAGTAAAACACTGACCAACAAAAGTGATATATGTACTTGTGATATCATACAGCGGTGCTCTACCAAAGAGCTGCAGCCTCAGCTGGCCAAATTCCTATGTACCTTCCTTTTCCTTCTGATCACAGCCATTTTTAATATAATAAGTACTAAGCGGAAAAAAATTAATTAAATGAAATTAAACTACATTAAAATACACCAGTCTATCTTGATTTTACACTTTCAAGAATTTCAGTATATAGGGAAACAGCACCTTTCACAATAGCATCCCCTCAAAACAAAATACCTAGGATTCAATCTGACAGAAATAAAAGACCTTTACATCAAAAATTACAGTATTCTGCCTGGTGAGGTGGTGCATGCCTGTAATCCCAGTGCTCAGGAGGCTGAGGCAGGAGGATCATTGCAAGTTCAAGACCAGTTTGGGCTACTATGAGAGATCAAGGCCAGGCCTGAACTGCATAGTGAGACTCTGTCGCAAGAAGACAAAAAAAAAAAAAAAA
>NW_004955478.1:6923546-6925600 GCF_000276665.1 Chinchilla lanigera | reverse complement strand
AAAAAAAAAAAAAAAAGAGATCCAAGGATCAGTGGAACAGATTAGAAGATGCAGAAGCAACTCCAGACAAGCCACCTTATCTTTGACAAAAGAGTCAAACACCTTCACTGGAAGAAAGACAGCCTCCGTAATAAATAGCACTGGAAAAACTGGCTTTCCACATGCCAAAGATTAAAACTAGACCCATATCAGCCGGGGATGGTGGTGCATACCTGTAATCCCAGCACTCGGGAGGCTGAGGCAGGAGGATTATTGTGAGTTCAATGCCAGCCTGGGCTACATAGCAAGACCCTGTCCCAAAACAAACAAACAAACAAAAAACACCCAAAAAACAAAAAACAAAGCCACACTAGACCCATATCTTTTACCATGCACTAAACTAAAATAGAAATGGGTCAAAGATCTAAATATTAAAGCAGAAGCATTAAGTCTGCTGGTAGATAGACTAGGTAAGACTCTTAAAGACATTGGTATGAGCAAAAACTTTATGAACAAAACACTAATTGCTCAGAAAATATCAGAAAGAATTGAGAACTGGGAGCACATGAAATGAAAAGGCTTCTGCACAGTGAAAGAAACCACCAACAGAGTGAAGAGACAACCCACAGCGTGGGGAAAAATTTTACCAGCTGTTTCTCAGACAAAGGACTATGATCGAGGCCAGGGACATAGCTCAGGGGTGCAGTGCCTGCCTGGCAAGCACAAGGTCCTGAGTTGGATTCCCGGCACCGAAAGCAAATAAACAAAAAAACCCAAAGGACTATTACCTAGAATATATAAAGAACTCAAAAATATCAGACTCCCCCAAATTTAAAGACCCAGTCCAAAAATGGGCATCTGAAATGAATAGACACTTCTCAGATGAAGAAGTAGAAACAGCAAATAAATATATGAAAAGATGTTCAACACCACTGGTTGTTTGAGAGATGCAAATTAAAAACGACACTGAGATTCCATCCCACCCTGGAAAGAATGGCTGTCACCAAGAAGTCAACCAATGACAAATGCTGGAGAGGCTGTGGAGGAAAAGGAACCCCTCTCCACTGCTGGTGGGAGTGCAGACTGGTGCAACCACTGTGGAAATCGGTGTGGAGATTCCTCAAAAACCTAAACCTAGAGGTCCCATTGGACCCAGCTACTGCCCTTCTTGGGATCTTCCTGAGAGCATTGCACCACAGCAATATATGCGCTTCCATGTTGATAGTGGTACAGTTTGTAGTAACTAAATCTTGGAAATAGCCCAAATGCCCATCAACTGATGAATGGATAAAGAGGATATGGGGTGGTTTTTTTTCAATGGAGTACTACTCTGTCATAAAGAAGGATAAGCTTGAGACATTTCTAGCTAAATGGATGCACCTTGAGACCATACTGTTAAGTGAAATAAATTGGACACACACGCTTAAATACCACATTGTTTGTCTGGTGTGGGAAATCAAAAGTGTAAATAAGGACCAAAATGTGTAACCAATACTGTGAAATGTGAAGAAGTTGTTCAAGTGAGAAGGGGAGCCGGGCGTGGTGGCACACGCGTGTAATCCCCGCACTGGGGAGGCTGAGGCAGGAGGATTGTTGCGAGTTCAAGACCAGCCTGGGCTACAAAGTGAGCTCAAGGCCAGCCTGAACTGCAGAGCGAGACCCTGTCTCAAACACACACACATACACACACACACACACACACACAACAAACAAACAAACAAACAAAAAACAAATGAGAAAGGGAGCAAGGGAGGGAGAAAGGAAAGAAGGAACAAGAAAAAAGAAGAATAGAAGAAAAAAAACGGAAACAAAGCTTTTGTAAAAGGAGACAAAGGGGTTGAGGGGAGGGGAATGGGGTAAAAAAGCAAGATATACCATGTATAGGTACACATTCCCTATGACGAATGGGATCACTGTGTATACCTAAAATGTACCAACAAAATAAAGAAAAAATTTCAATATATATACTTATTATTTGAAAATTCAAGGGTCACAGGCAAGAGCTAAGTGGAAAGTAAAACCTTTTCTACCTGCTCCTCTCCTTAAATGCAAGAAGCTTTTTTTTTTTTTTTTTT
>NW_004955478.1:6917451-6922776 GCF_000276665.1 Chinchilla lanigera | reverse complement strand
GACCTTGCGCTTGCCAGGCAGGCACTTTGCCGCTGAGCTAAATCCCCAGCTCCAGTCTTTATTCTTTTGAGTTAAGATGTGCATTACCGGAAACAAACACAAGGAGCACAGCGCACATTCCCGGGAAGCGTGTACTTGGTGTTGGCGTCTTCGTTCTCCGCCTTTTCAGACCTGTTCGTAAGCGTGGTGACGCTAATGCGTCTCCGCGAAGTGAGGGCTGCGGGTATGAAGTGGCTTTGTGCGTTGGTTTCTTTTCTTCGAATGTGGGTAGGGAAATATTTGGATCCTCGTTTTAACCCAAGGAACCGAGCCCGAGCACACCAGCCAGCTTGTCCTCACTGCAACGGACACGGAGACAGTCCGCTTATGAAGAGAAAAGGTTCGTTTTGCCTGAGAGCTTTAGCGGTTCCAGCTGGCGATCAGCTGGCTCTGCTGTTTCTCCCCTGGGCGGAGGAGGCAGCGTGTGATCAGGGAAGACCTGGCCCTGCCATGCTGCCCCTCTCCTGGCCCTGAAGTGAAGAGAGCAGGAAGAAACCGAAATGCCCCAGGCCCCTGGGAGAGCAGGCCTTCGGCCCCTGAGGGCTTCCAGGAGGTCTCACCTCCTTAGCTGGGTGTGGTGACGCGCATCTGTAATTCCCTCATTCTGGGAGGCTGAGGCAGAGAGACTGCAAATTTGTTCGAGCCCAGCCTGGCTAATCTGGGCAATTTAGCAATTTAGCAAGACCCTGTCAAAAAAATAAAGACCAAGGATGTAGCCCAGTGTGCAAATCCTGAGTTCAAACACACACACACACACACACACACACACACCCTCCACCACCTCCCAGTAGCACAAAGCTAAAGATGCCTTTAACACTCAGGCCTCCGGGGGGACCTTCTGGATGGAAACCTCCAGCCCCCAGTGAGCCTGGAGCCCTGCGGGGGTGGGGGAAGGAGCACATTCCTGGGAGGGCTGAGTCAGAGTTGGCCAGGAGGACGGGGTCTGTGGGTCAGCACCACGGACTCGTTGCCATTTTGTTCAAATTCTGCTTTTTCTTTGCAGTCTGCTATGTTGTAAGTGCTCTTTTGCTTTTCCCACCCTAGGAAATCCTTCCTGGATTGTTGCAGAACCCTCTCATCAGCATTTTCCTTTTCTTTTTTCTTTTGTCTTTTTGAGACAGGGTCTCGCTATGCAGTTCAGACTGGGCTTGAGCTTACTTTGTAGCTCAGGCTGTCTTGAACTCACAGCAATCCTCCTGCCTCAGCCTCCCGAATGCTGGGACACTAGGCTTATTCTTTTCCTATTAAAAAAGCTCAGTGGTGGGCTGGTTTGAAGCTCAGGGATGGAGCATTTAAACAGCGAGTATGTGCATGAGGTCCTGGATCAATCTCCAGCACTGAAAAAAAAAAAAAAAAGAAAACCTCACCAGCTCCTGTTTTCTACTTTTCTGTTTGCTCAGTTAGTGAGTTTGCTTTTGGCGATGGAATCTTGCTATGTTGCCTAAGCTGACCTGGGACTCTGGGCCTCAAGAGATCTTCCTGCCTCAGTCTCCCAAATAGCTGGACTACAGGTGTGCTCCACCACGACTGACTAAAATCTTGTTTTGTTTTTGTGGCATTGGACATTGAACTCAGGGCCTCTGCCTTGGGGTGCATCCTCAGCCCTAGTTTTATTTCTTATATTTTGAGACAGGGTCTTACTAAGTTGATCACTGCCCAGGCGAGGCTTGAGCTTGTAATCCTCCTGCCTCAGCCTCCCAGACACTGTAAATATCTGGTGAGTGCATTTGTTCAGTGATGTGATGTAACTCAGATGTTTCTTTGTTGGCTTTTTTGTCTAGCTGACCTGTCTAATGGTGAGAGTGAGGCAGTGCAGCCTCCCACTGTGATTGTCTTGGTGTCCATCTGCCCTTTTCAGTTCAGTAGTTTTTGTTTTATGACATTGAGTGTGCTGGCATTGGGTGCACAGATGTTTACAATTGGCTGCATAGATCTCTCTTCCTGTTGAACTGTTCCCTTTAACAGTACGTAGCCGCCATCTTTGCCTCTTTTTTTTTTTTTTTTTTTTTTGTACTAGGAATCGAACTCAGGACCTTGTGCTTGCCAGGCAGGCGCTGTGCCTCTGAGCTATATCCCAGGGATCCTTGCCTCTTCTGATCAGTTTTGTCTTGAAGTTGGCTGTCAGAAAAATAAGATAGCTACTCCTGCTTGATTTTAGGTTCCAATACATAAAATATCAGTTCCCATGCTGTCACCTGCACCTTTTGGATGAGGCATGTCCTGTATGCAGTTTTTGATCGCATTTTGTTTTCCTTTAAATCCAGGCTGCCAGTCTGCGTCTTTTGCTGGGGGAGCCGACCCGCTGACACTGAGAGTTATTATTGTAAGGTGTTTGTTTAAGCCTATTGCTGCATTATTTTGCCAGCGCTAATTCCTTAAATGTTTTTTTCCTTTTGCTTAACGACTCTCTCAGTTAGCTGTACACTTCCCTTAGGACTCCTTGGTGTTGGTGCCTGCTTGTCTTTGTCCAGGGTTCCTGTGAGTATTTTCTGTAATATCTGCTTAGTTGTTGTTCTGGATTGTGTCTAGAGGCCCCCAAGCTTCATGCCCTTTATTTTATTTAATTATTTATTTATTTTTGTCTTTCTGAGACAGGGTCTCGCTATGCAGTTCAGGCTGGCCTTGAGCTCACTTTGTAGCCCAGGCTGGTCTCAAATTCACAACGATCGTCCTGCCTCAGCCTCCTGAGTGCCGGGGTTACAGGTCTGCGCTACCATGCCCGGCTTCATGTCCTTTTAGAGGGGCCTTTCTTGGAGGCAACGGAATCTAGAGTTTGTGATTGATTCATAGTTCAGTGTTGGGATTAAGTGTGCTAGGATTAAGGCTGGGTGATTGCGGGACCCGTCCACTGCCTGGATTAGCACCGCCCCCATGCTAGCAGTCTGGATAAAATAAAAGGGGCAGAAAAAGGCTCGTCTTGCCCTTTTGCTCTCGCTGCTTTTGTTGTCTTCACCACCATGAACTGTTGCCCTCTGCCGTGCGCCACCCTGCCTCAGAGCCAGCTGCTATGGATTGAAACCTCCACAAACTGTGAGCTAAATAAACCTTTCCTCCTTTAACTTTGGATGTCAGGTGTTTTTTTTTTTTTTTTTTTTTTTCTTTTCATAAAATGAATTGAACCCAGGCAGACATGAACTGCATAGCGAGACCCTATTTCAAAAAACAACAACAAGGGGCTGGGGATTTAGCTCAGCGGCACAGGGCCTGCCTGGCAAGTGCAAGGTCATGAGTTCGATTCCCAGTACTGGAAAGAAAAACAAAAAAAAAACCCACAACCCCCCCCCCAAAAAAAACAACAACAAAAAGAAACAAACAAACAAAAAAACCAAAGCAGGTGTGGTGGTGCGCACTTTAATCCCAGCACCCACGGGGCTGAGGTAGGAAGATCACAAATTAGAGCTCAGCCCAGGCAACATAAGAAGGCCCAGTCCAAAATAAAATATAAAAAAAGGGCTAGGAGCTGGGCATGGTGGCACATGCCTGCAGCACTCAGGAGGCTGAGGCAGGAGGATCGTTGTGAGTTTGAGGCCAGCCTGGGCTACACAGTGAGACCCTGTGTCAAAAAGACAAAAAATAAATAAATAAATTTTTTAAAAATAAAATAAAAAAAGGCTAGGAAGTTGTTCAGGGCAAAGGCCCTAGATCCAATCTCAGTATTAGAAAAAACAAACACAGAACTGAGGTTTCCTCAGGCAGAAGGAATTTGTCCATCCTGGTACCATCAATTCTTGCCGAGCGTTCCTAGCCGGGCTGCCCTCCAGATCTCAAACTTGGCAGCCTCACAGTCCCCCAAGTTGGGCTGGAGATATAGCTCAGCGGCACAAGCACCTGCCTGGCAAGCGCAAGGTCGTGAGTTCGATTCCCGGTACCAAAAACAACAACAACAACACTCACCTAAGTCAACTCTTTGCAATACCCCTGTCTCTCTGGGAGAACATGACCTATGACCATGGCAGTGCGGGGCCCGAGGGGACAGTGGAGCGCATTATTGTGGGAATGGCAGTACCCATGTGACAGTGCCCTGACCCGGCGTCAGGGAGCATGGCAAGACTGGACCTCCCAGCTTCTTCATGAGGCTGGCGGGTTGTGGGAAGCAGCAGACAGCTCCAGGAGAAGTCAGGGCCGCGGAGAGCAGGTACGCACCCTCTCTGGGACGATCAGACTGTGAGCTGGTGGAGGTCCTTCCCATCAGCAGGTGCGTGGAGCCCAAACACCACGGTTCCTCTTCCCGCATCCCCCTTGTAGGATGGCAAGCTGCAGAAAAACAAAGTGTGGCCTGGGTGTGGTGGCGCACACCTGTAATCCCAGCACTGGGGAGGCTGAGGCAGGAGGATCGTTGTGAGTTTGAGACCAGCCTGGGCTACAAAGTGAGCTCAAGGCCAGCCTGAACTGCACAGTGAGACCCTGTCTTAAAAAGACACACACACAAAAAAGAAAAACAAAGTATGAGGCTTCCAACAGCACACAGAGGGAATGCAACCAGAGGGTAACACAAGCAGGTCTGATAACTCGAGTGTTTACCACAAAGGATCGTCCAGGACCGCTGCGGCTGGCGACCGTGCAGCTGTTACTACCCCTGGACTCAGGGGACACGCACATGGAGAGGGCCCCAGAACTCCGAGCAGAGCTGTACAGAAAAGGTTGCTGGCGAGGGCCGTCATGCAGAGCCAGCCGGACCAAAGGTGGCGGCTTAGAGAGAACGCAGGGGCACACGTGACCCTGCCCGTGCTCCTCTTTCCTGGATCTCTCACCTACACTCACCCACACCAGAGACGGGGGGAGGAGAGAGAACTAAGCCAGCGCCATTTTGTGTTCTAGCAGCACTTTAAAGCTCAAGTTTGTTTCTTGTAAATGTTGTCATAGTTACCCATCCCGATCCCACCCCATGCTTTGTCACGCGAAATGTCAAACACCTTTGCTCCTTTGTCACAAGCTAAGCCCATGCTTGGTAAGAGTATTTCTGTAGCTGCACTAAATCATATCAGCACCCCCTCCCAGTGGAACTAGACCCGGAACTAGTACTGTAGAACTACTCTCCCTCCTGCCCCTCGGGGTCGGTGTGTGATCATGTGCTGGTGTCCGCCGTTGCTGGCTAAACTTGCTTGCCCCTGCATCCGGCCTCTGAGGGTGACTCAATTAAATGAGCGTGCTTGCTGCAAGACCAGAAACCAGGGACGCAGGCTGGGGATGTGGCTCGGCAGTGCAGTGCTTCCCTAGTTTGCATGAGACCCTGGGTACCATCAGAAGGGAAGGACAGGGGCTGGGGATTTAGCTCAGTGGCATAAG
>NW_004955478.1:6914151-6916106 GCF_000276665.1 Chinchilla lanigera | reverse complement strand
CCCGTCCCTAGCCCTTGGTCGTCTCCTCCTCCCTTTTCTCCTCCTCGTCCTCCTCTGCTTCCTCCTTGTTATCTTGTAACCAGGAGCACAATTGCCACTTGGAGGATAGAAGCCAGAAAGCTAAATGTTTCCTAACAACACGAAGAGAGAGGCTGGAGATGTGGCTCAGCGGCACAGCACCTGCCTGGCAAGCGTGAGGTCGCGAGTTCGATTCCCGGTACCAAAGAAACGAAAACAAACAAACAAGACACTCAGAAGGAAGAGTCCTGGAGAATAAAGATGTCCGCGACCAAAGTGCTGGCGGCAGACTCCGGAGCGCTCGGAGCGCACTGCTAGTTTCCAGGTCAAGTGGGGGTGGGGCAGGATGGCTCCACCCGGTGGACGGGGGCAGCGGAGAGTGCTGGGGGGGCGGAACGGGGGCAGCTGGCAGAAAGCTGGATAAGCCAGGCCGGCGGTGAGGTCCACGGTGTATGTCAGTACTCGGTTATCGGGTCACACAGCACTAGCAGGAAAAATATCTATGGCTTTAGTAAACAAGACCTCGGAAGTCCAAAATCGGACTATCGGACTAACAGGTGCATCAAAACAGCTGCAGGCAGCTGGCGGCGCTGCACTGGGGCAGAGCGCTCCGCTAACACCTAACACACGTGAGGGCCTGAGTGTGAGCCCCGGCACGGCAAAGCAAGCCAAGGAAACCAAACCAGAGCCCGCACCTGCAGGCAGGGGGACCCCATAGGTTCGCAGGGGTGGCGTGCAGAAGCTAGAACTCCAGCCAGCTGTGCTGGTGCCGTAGGAGAGCTGTAACTCCCAACCTGCTAGACGTCAGACGTGCGGAGTCCGTGTCCCCTGACTATCAAAGAAGGAACTCCCAGGGACAGCGGAGGTTAGGAGTAGGGAGGGTCACGGAGAGAGAGTTCCTGAGAGACAGGAAGTGGGTTGCCACAAAGGCCAGGTCCCCGAGGATGCTCTATAGAGCAACATCACAAGGTGGGCACCGTGTGGGTCAAACTACAATCAGCAAGCCGGGCGTGGTGGCGCACGCCTGTAATCCCAGCACTCGGGAGGCTGAGGCAGGAGGATCCTTGCGAGTTTGAGACCAGCCTGGGCTACAAAGTGAGCTCAAGGCCAGCCTGAACTACACAGTGAGACCCTCTCTCAAAAAGACAAAAACAAAAAACAAAAAACAAACTACCATCAATAATAAGATTACAAGTGTAGCCTTAGCTAATATTGCTCCAGTAAGGAAGCGGGCACATAGCATGGGTGTATGGCTGGCACCATTAGCCGTGGCTTAGCCACGATTTCTAACACAGAAACAGTTTTGGGGAGGGATAGGTCAGGATACTCCGGTCACCGGACATCCAGGGGCCCCTCTGGACTTCCAGGACTAGGTGGAGCTAACGGTAATGTAATCCCAGGTTTTTGCTTATTCCTGAGGGAGACGTACAAGCCTGGCCACAGTGACTTTGTCTTGAGACCTTGCCCTCTTCAGATGCGCTCCAGCCAGTGTGAAGCGCTCTCACCTTCTGCGCAGACGTCCCCGTCTGACTTTGTCTATTCATTTCTGTCTAACTTACTTGCCTACAGTAGAAGGGCAGTGCCCTCAGAGGCTGAGGCAGGAAGATCACAAGTTTGAGCCCAGCCTGGGTGACTTAATGACTTAGCAAGACCCTGTCTCAAGATAAATAACAAAAGGGCTGGGGATGTAGCTCAGTGTGAAGAGCCTGAGTTCAGCCCCCAGTACCAGGGAAGAGGGAGGAATTCTAAAGTCACCAAGCTAACCAGTGCACACTGGTTTTTATGGCATCAACCGTACAAATGGGTGAGACAAGACTGCAGTTTTTTGGTACCGGGGATCGAACTCAGGACCTCGTGTTTGCCAGGCAGGTGCAGTGCTGCTGAGCTATCTCCTCGGCCCCTGAGACTCCAGTTTTTGCTTTTTTTTTTTTTTTTTT
>NW_004955478.1:6912460-6913574 GCF_000276665.1 Chinchilla lanigera | reverse complement strand
GTGAGTTCCTTCTTCTTCTTTCTCCTCTTCCTCTTCCTCCTCTTCCTCTTCCTCCTTTCCTTCTTCCTCTTCTCCCTCTTCTTCCTCTTCCCCTTCCTCCTCTCCCTCTTCTTTTTTTTTTTTTTGAGTCTGGGTCCCGCTATGTAGCCCAGGTTGGCCTTGAGATCCTCCTGCCTCAGCCTCCCTGGTACTAGGAGTACAGGCGAGCGCCACCAGGCCATCTGGCCTTGAACCTCTGTTTCCCAGGAGCTGGGATTGCAGGTGTGTGTCATTTTGCCAGGCAAGGAGTACATTTTGTATATGCAGTTTCTTTTCTATATCCACAAGTTTTGCATCTCCAGATTCAACCAACCAAAGATGGAAAATATTTGAGAAAAAAAAAATTGTGCTGGTATTGAACATGTACCTTTTGTGTCATTATTAATACAGTATAGCTATAGTAAGAGGCTCTAGACTTTGAGAAACATGCAAGTTTAAAGGCACTTGGTTGGGGCTGGGGATTTAGCTCAGCGGCATAGCGTCTGCCTGGCAAGTTCAAGGTCGTGAGTTCGATTCCCGGTACCGGAGAAAAACCAAAAAAAAAAAAGGCACTTGGTTGCAACGGCCATACAGACAAAGCAGACAACAGAGACCCCCTCCTTCCTTGTCTGCGTGCATAGACAGGGCATGGGGCTGCTTCACCTCCAACACTGCTTTGGTTTTCTAGCAGCCACTGCAGAAGTGGGGTGAACAGTGCCTGGTAGAAGGGCCCTGGCCCAGGGAGCTAAGGCTGCAGGGCAGAAGGGCGGAGCGTTTTCTCCTTCCTTCCTTCTGGGGACTTCTGACCTCCGCCCTTCGGCCTTCCAGCCCTGAACGGGTGGGGCCGGGCTGGCGGAGCAGATGGTCAGAGGGTGACTGGGTGTGGACTCAGGTCCCGACCTCCCCGGGATGCCGGGCCCTGGGAACAGCGCCAGGCTGCATTATTTTCCTGGCCAGTGCGGGCCTCCGTGTACATTCCTCTCTGTCCAAACTGGAAATTCCGGCACACAGGCATCTGAGTGTGGTAGGAGGAGCTGGGGACAAGAAGGGAGGACCCGTGTTTGTGGCTTTTCCGGGACTGAGATCCCAGCTCACA
>NW_004955478.1:6893183-6895260 GCF_000276665.1 Chinchilla lanigera | reverse complement strand
CAGGCTGGCCTCGAACTCGCAGAGATCCTCCTGCCTCAGCCTCCCGAGTGCTGTCCGGCTCCTAGGTCGGTTTTTTCAGGAAGCCAGGGGCTGCTCCGCATTCACCGCCCGGCCCTTCTCATCGGTCCTTCTGACCCGGCCTGGGAGCGCGGCGCGGGGAGCCGATCGGAAGTCGGGACGCGGGGCAGCCGGCCGCCGCCCCGGGGAGCCGCCTCCATCAGGTCGCGGTACTGCCCGCCCACCGCCTGGTGCTCCAGGTCGGCCAGACCCGGCAACCTGGCTTGCGGATTTCCTCCGTCCCTTGCGTTCTGAAAAAGCGCCTGGGGATCCTGCACACCCAGTCGCTTCTCTGCGGCCTCGGCTACCAAAACGCGCCTGTCTGTCACCGGCGGTCACTTCCGGCCTCCAGCCCCGCCCCCGCCGCCATGTTGGATGAGGGCAGAAGCACTTCCGCCCTGGCGTAGTTATTTCCGCGCTTCCTGGGCGGCGCGGACAGACTCCGAAAGCTATGGGCGCGGGTGCTTGGGCAGTTTTCCGAGGCGGGGTAGGTCGCGAGGGCGATCGCGTCCTAGCTGGCCAACACCTGCAACTCTTCCTGGCGCATCTGGATTTTTTCCTTGTCAGAGAAGGGCTTTGCTGTAGGGTCAGTTACCGTAACCAGGCGCCCGCGGTCTGATCGTCGCTGCTCCGGGCGCTTGCATTACGGTCTAGGCAATCGCGATGCCAGGACAGGCGCTGTCCTCTGGCGATCGCGCGGTTTCGCTGTCCGTCGATCCTTTCTCCCCTACCTCGCTCCAGTTTCCCGCTGCGCGGGCTGGAGCCCGGCTGGACACCAGCTGAACACGCTGAGTTGCTTCCCTCCGGCCAAAGCCGTGAGCCTTTCCTCCTTAGAAAGAACTTTGCAGGGGGGTTGATGGTTGTAAGCAGACACCCGCGGTCTGGTTGTCGTTCCGCGCCTGCGGGCCATACCCAGGGGTGGCAGTGGTGTGTGCGTGTAGTCCCAGCCGCTCTGGCGGCTGAGGCAGGAGTCTGAAGCCAGCCTGGTCGAGACTGTACCCCAAAAAGAAAGGATGGGGGGCGGGGGGAAATTATCTTTTTTTTTTTTGCTTTTTCTTGGAGACAGGCTCTTGCTTTGTAGGTCAGACTGGCCTTGAACTATGTAGCCCAGACTGGCCTCGAACGCCAAGTGATCTTCCTGCCTCGGCCTCCCGAGTACTGGGATTACAGGCGTGCGCCACCATACCCGGTTAGGCAGGACTTTATATTGGCTTGTGGGCTGCCTATTTGAGCATTTTCTGTCCCTTGGAAACCTTGCAGACTTTGGGTAAGCCGCCATCCATCCTGGCAAGGGAGAAAAGTAGGGTCAGCACCAAATCTCAGGCGAGCCGTCCCTGCTCACCAGCAGCCATTGTATAGTGGCTGCACCCTGTGGAGGAGCCTGGTCTAACCTGACACCTGCTCGGGCCCTGGGTGGCGAGTCCTGTGCAGCAAGGGCCTGCGAGGGCTTCCTCTTTGGGGTCACCTCTGTTCCCTCCCGCGTGTTCTCCTGCTCCCCCTGACATGCCCAGCCCCAGCTGCTGCGGGAACAGGACTGTGTCCCTGCCAGGGAGACTTGGTGAGGGAGATGCAGTGGGACCGGCTTAGCGGGCAGAGCCCCCAGGGGGAGAATGGCCAGGCACAGGGGCAGCAGGACCAACTTCTGCAGGAAAGGAGAACACCTGCGGTCGCTGAGGGGAATATTCTGAGAGCAGGAAGGGTCTCAGCCCACTCGAGGGCTGCAGCCGAGCCTCGGGAAGAGAAGGCAGCCCGGGTTACAAACTATCAGAAGCTGTGACAGGCAGCTTCTGCTTCTGCGGGTGCTGTCAGGGCCCGGCAGTGCCCTAGACCAGCGGTGCCCCATGTTTATCAGCGAACGTCCCACCCAACCCTCGGGGCCGTATAGGCTCAATTCTAAGCCAAGACTTTGGGACGGAGGATCTGATTGGGTCTGCTTGGATCACATGTTCCCCTTGGTCCAATCAGCTGTGGGCATGAGAGGCGTTAAGCACAGTCAACTGGGCTGCCTCAGGGGAACTCT
>NW_004955478.1:6881423-6892743 GCF_000276665.1 Chinchilla lanigera | reverse complement strand
TGTACACCACCACACCCAGCTAGCACCCTGTTCTTAAAGGCAACTGAGGTGAGCATGGTGGTGCGTGCCTATAATCATAGCACTTGGGAGGCTGACACAGGAGAATCTCTAGGAGTTCAAGGTTAGCCAGGGCCACAAGGCGAGTTCAAGGCCAATATGAACTATATAGTGAGACCCATACTTACAAAACAAATTATTAAACTTTATAAGTACAGTTAAATCAGCTGTCATGAAAAACCTGCCCATAAACTTTAGTATTGTTAAACTTTACAATTAAATCAGCTGTCATGAAGAACCTGCCAATAAAGTTTAGTTGCGTGTTTTTTGTGAAAAAATTTACTGTCATTTTAGTTTAGTTTTTCTTTTTTTCCAACACTGCACAGAGATTAGGAACAACCGAGGGCCCGGGAGTGATGGCACAAAGGCTATGATCCCAGCACTGCACGTAATCCAACACGTGGGAGGCTGAGGCGGGAAGATCGAAGCTTGAGACCAGCCTGGGCTACATAAGCAAGGTCAAAACCAGCCTACACTACACAGTGAGACCCTGTCTCAAAAACAAAGGATGGAGAAAGCTATGGGCATGGTGGTGCATACTAGTAATCCCAGGACTCGGGGAGGCTGAGGCAGGAGGGCTACAAATTCAAGCTCAGCTTAGTTAACTTAGCAAAAGCATTTCTAAACGAACAAAGGAAGGAAGGAGGTGGGAAAGTACCTCAGTGCCCTGGGTTTAAACCTCTGTACTCAAAACAAAACAACAAAAAAACTGAGACCCTGTTGGTATAGGCAGGACAGCTGTGCCCGAGTTACGCTGAGCACACGACCTAAAATGAAGCCTGTAAATCCACACTCTAGAACCACACCTGAAGTTTCCATCTGCCCTAAATCCAAACAGCTAAAACTACAAAGTCCACTGCCAATCCATCTGTAACTATTTTCCCAATTTGGTAATACATTTTTACAACCTAAACTGACTGGTATCATCAGTTAGCCAGAGCGGGAATGTAAGGACAAAGCAGGGGCAGCTATTTTTCAACCCTCCGCTCTGCAAGGCGAGTGGAAGTAGGTGAAGGGCGGGACACCCAGGAGCCGCACACGCCTTCGCGAGGGCCGCCGCCCGCTGGGGCACTCACTCCGTCACAGCCTTGGTGTGCGCTGCGGCGGCTTCCCACGGATAAAATGCTACTCCCCTGCTTCAACGGTGATTTTTTATTGAAAGAAAAACTATTCGAAACACATGGTAAGAAATTAGACTTTTATCAATACACAAGTACGTTTCCTTAAAATCAGCTCAGTCACATATTTTAGAAAGTTCCTAGCCTCTTGTGAGCAGTGTCCCGTCCAGGACAGGCGCCGATCGGCCTGCGGTCCCAGGAGGACACCCGCGTGCGACGGTCCGGGAGCGCACTGGCGCTTTCCTGGCACGCTGGGAGATGGTCACACTCGAAACCACCCTTGCCTGGACAGGGTGGGGGGTTCCACGTAAAGGTTTCACCAAATGTCTCTGAATGTCTCTGAAGGAAATACTAGTAACGTCAGAAGAGTTCTAGCACTTCAATTGAATACAATCCTCTATTGTTCTTTTCTTGATTTAATTTCTGTAGCTCCCGAAAACTTACTTCAATCTTGTTGAGCTCAGAATAAACACTTATCTGGAGAAAAAAAAGTTTCAGAGTAAGTTTTACCCTAACTTCTATATATAAACAAGTTTTCCATGATTACTTATGACTTTTCAATGAAGGATTTTCTTGGGGGTGCTGGGGATTGAACCTCGTCCTTCAGCACGTTAATACTCGAACCCCTGAGCGTACCCACGGTCCCTCCATGCACAGATTCAAAGCACACATTGTAACTCAGAGGCGCAGGCAGAACCAGGACGTACTAAGCCATCACAAACCTGGGACTTCACGAACTTGTAAAGATTTATCAGTAGCCTTTTTGCTTCCGGTATCATTAAGACAACAGTAAAATTAGCATCTAGAAGTAGGCATATCCAATCCATAATCTGAAAGAAACAGAAAAAGGAAATTAAGGCTAAGTTTAAACCGGGTGTGGTGGCGCACGCCTGTAATCCCAGTACACGGGAGGCTGAGGCAGGAGGATTGACGAGTTTGAGGCCAGCCTGGGCTACATAGTGAGTTCAAGGTCAGCCTGGACTGCACAGCTAGCCCGTGTCTCTCTCACACACACACATACACACACACACAAAGACTGTAAGGTTAATTTTAGATTCATTTATACTACAAAGCCCAAAACTCTAATAAACTGTTATAAGAAAAATAAGTATTCGTAACAGTATGAATAATTTAGAGGTGAATTTCTGAAAATTTTTTGCTTTTATAACTGCTGTAAGCAAAGGCGTATCTTCTTCATTGGCTTAATCTACAATAGGAAAGTGGAATGACATGTATCACGCTCCCGCCAGCGTAAGCCAGCACCGGGGGCACATGCAGGGCTGGCCCACGGGGCAGCCTAACCACTGCCACACTGTATAAGTGGATCTAATCACTTTTACTGGTCTTTTTACTAATAAAATTAATAAAAGCCACCCCACGGGATAGTCATGCGTGTACCACAGGTGGTACAAGCCACCCGGCAGGGTGACATGAATTTTAGCCCCACTGTGAATGTTAATCCAAGACAATATTGGTCTTTTTATTTTAAACCATTTTCAAAATAATTATCTGTAGCTATAAAAAGAACCCACTCATCTACTTTGTTTTTTTATTTTTATTTTTCTGCCTTTTTGAGACAGGGTCTCGCTATACAGTTTTGGCTGACCTTGAGCTCACTTTGTAGCCCAGGGTGGCCTCAAACTCACAATGATCCTCCTGCCTCAGCCTCCTGAGTGCTGGGATTACAGGCATGCGCCACCACGCCCGGTTCCACTCATCTACTTTGCAAGATGCATTGCACCCCAACGACAAGGGGTTCCGTTATCATACATGAGCTACCAGAAAGTAAAGTACAGGAGACATTTGTGGACGTAGCCCCGCCCCTCGTGGTGGGGGACCCCAGTAACCCCGCTCTGCGGAAGGCAGGCGGGTTTCGAGCCCAGTGTGGGCAGCCTACCAAGACCTTGTGTCAGAACAGAAAATAGTCAGACACGGAAAATGAAACCGTGAACACACGAGAGGAGGACAGGAGGCCCGTTTTTTATCATTTTAGAGTGGGAAGAGCGTTAAGCATGACTGGTGTAAGCCATGAAGGCAAAGCTTAGTACGTTTCAATAGCATAAAAATTTGTCCACGCCAGAAACTCAAAAGCTATACTGAAGAGAATAAAAAGATAATTAGGGAAAAGAATGCTAATATTATTTGATAAAGACTAACCTCCTTAATATACAAAAAATAGTTTAAATGCCAAAAAAAGACAGGAAATACAATAGAAAAATCAACAAATAACTTGATTCAGTAGCTCTCAGAAAACACTAAAATATGGTAACATGTGTTCCCTATCTGGCAAAGAGTAAAAAGCTCTCCAGTTTCGGTGACAGGAAGAATGAGGAAAGTAACGGCCTCAATTCTGGGTCCGGGCAGTGCGTGTGTCACAGCTCCTCGAAGGGTGGCCTGCGTTCTGGAAACTAAAAGCGCAGCCCCTCCCACCCAGGAGCTTCCACTGTGGGAATCCACCCAACAGCTGTTCCCTCCTAAGTACGAAGGTACGCTGCCGGTCGGGGTGGACCATTGGAGAGATCGAGGCAGGAGCACTGCAAACGTAACTCCAGCCTGGGGTGCACAGTGAGACCCTGTCTCAAAAGAAAACAAAACGACCTAAAGGTATCTGTACGAAGATACTCACTGAAGACTTGTTTATGTAGCCCAGGCTGGCCCTCAACTTGTAGCAATCCCCCTGCCTCAGCCTCCTATGTACTAGAATTCCTGTAAAGCTTCTGGCATTACAGGAGTGTGCCACCACACCCGGCTAAGAGGGACAGCCTATTACCGGTATAAACCCACTTTGTCCTCTCCCAACAAGGCCAAGGAAATTCTTGGAAAGGGTCATAATGAATAATCAGGAATTTAAACTATAATGTAGAACTAGGGATCGAGAAAATTATGTACTAAATTGAGAGCCCTCCATCTAAACCGCCAATGGTCTGTGTATATAATGAGCGAGGAGGTTCACATGGTCTCCTCGTGGAAGGGACCAGGAGACATCAGCTACTAATTCCAGGTGCTGACACTGCACACACGCTTTCATACAGAGTGAGAAAGGATCTGACCTGGCTCAGAGTTGGAGGGTGCATTCCAGGAAGAGTCATAGTAGCATTCTCACTACACTTCAGATAGAGGAAGTACAGATACTGCAGAAATAGCTACAAGGGGGGAAAAAAGTCAATTTATTATTTAATTTAATTTTACTTTACTTTAATTTTTTTGTTGTTTTGAGACAGGGTCTCGCCATGCAGTTCAGACTGGCCTTGAGCTCACTTTGTAGCCCAGGCTGGCCTTGAACTCACAACAATCCTCCTGCCTCAGCCTCCCGAGTGCTGGGATTACAGGCGTGCGTCACCACGCCCGGCTCAGTTTATTATTTTAATAGAATACTCTTCCCTGCATATACACTGAATAAAGGTATTGCAACGAGGACTGGGGATTTAGCTCAGTGGCGCAGCGCCTGCCGGGCAAGCACAGGGTCGTGAGTTTGATCCCCATTAAAGAAGTTACCGGAAGGGAATCTCAGAGTTTGCTCAATTTAACCGTACATCATTAAGGCACTCATCGGGGGCACAGAAATGAACAGTGTCCTCCGACACCGAGGGGCTCATCTGGCCTCATGGGCCGTTTACTCTGTCTGTAAATAGCAGGGAGAGAATTCCTCTCTCAGCAACTGTTTTTAGTGGCTACGCACTCACAGTTCAGGGGGCTTAACCTGGACTGCTGAAGCCTGGGAAAAGGGACACACCAAGTGCGGCCACCCCACCAGGAGCGCCTACCGTGACATGCTGCGCGGGGATGTCCTTCAGGTGAGGCAGGAGGAACGTCTCGCTGTATGCTGAACCGAGAATGCCATTTCTACTTGGGACTGAAGGAAAAATCTTACTGCACTGAATAGAAGTTAAGCTGTGCTCTGCTGTGCATGCTGGTACTCCCAGCTACTGGGGAGGCTGAAGCAGGAGGACCACCAAGTTTGAGGCCAGCCAGTCAGGATAACTCAGTGAGAGGTTACTCAAGGGCTGCGACGATTGCTCAGTGGTACAGTGTCCCTGGGCTTGACCCATAATACCAGGGGTGTAAAATAAATAAAATTATATATGCAGATGTTGTTCCGTTGAGAACGTGAGTCATTTTCTCCCTAAATATATACAGAAGTACTACTTGTCTAGGTTACTGAACGCTCCTAACTCATTCACATTCACCTGGAAACCCTGAGTATTATAAATGCAGTCATTAGGTTTTGTTTAGAACACTACTTTTTTTTTGGAGACAGGATCTCGCTATACAGTGTAGGCTGACCTTGAACTCATGGTGATCCTCCTGCCTCAGCCTCCTGAGTGCTAGGACTGTAGTACTCCAATATGCCTCGCTAGAATACTACCTTTTATTATTTATTTATTTACTTAGTCTTTTTGAGACAGGGTCTCGCTATGCAGTTCAGGCTGGCCTTGAGCTCACTTTGTAGCCCAGGCTGGTCTCGAACTCACAACGATCCCCTGCCTCAGCCTCCCCAGTGCTGGGATTACAAGCGTGCGCCACCACGCCCGGCTAGAATACTACCTTTTAGACGTAAGAGCCTTGACTTTTGTATGGCTAAACTAAAAGTACGTGTGTGTGTGTGGGGGGGGTTGAGACAGGACCTCATTGCGTAGTCTCACTATGCCTCTCCCGCGCCTCCAACTTGAGGCGGTTCTCACGCCTCAACCTCTCCAGCCTGGGACTATAGGCATAGGTCAGCACGCCCAGCTTAAACTAAATGTAACTAAGAGAACAAATTTAAGCGAATAATTTGACTGTACAAGTGAATATAATCCATTTTCAAGCAGAAGCTCGAAAACATCCTTCAACTCTAATTACTCCTTAGCTCTGCTCGGCGTAGGACTGGGCCTCCCGAGCCACGGAAGGATACAGGAGAGCGGCTCTCTTGGGAGTCACCGGGCACGAGGCGGCCTCTGCTGCCGGCCCCTGAGGCTCCTCACGGAGCTCCTGCTCACAGGTGCCGCAGTTGCTGTCTCCGGGGCTGAAGCCATTGCGGAGAATCTCAGGCTGCTCCTCCGTGCTCTCGTCCTGCTCGGAGCTGCTGTGCTCGCACACCGACTCCATGCTGACGTGGGCTCCCTGAAGGCTGTCATCCCCAATGCTGCGAGGGTCGTTGAAAGCCACGGGTTAATTCTTATTCTCTGAGCTTGTGGAAAATTCCTTTTCCAAGCATTCAAAATTTTAGGCATCAATGTAAGAGATTTAAAACGAAGCGAAGGAAAAAGACCTCTGGCTTCTAACTTACCTCAGGAAAATTTTTAAGCAGGCACACGTAAGAGACTCAGGAACATCGGGGAAGTGCCGCAGGCAGAGCTGCAGCATCTGCACGTCTGCTTTTGCTAACGCAGTGTCCATCAGGCCAGGGCACAAGCTGAGAAAAAAACGCCAGAGCCACTTTTATGAGAATAAGAACGTCAGCGGTAAAAAGCGAGGTCACAGAGTCGGGCACGCGCCGGGCCCCTAGCCCTACCTGTGGGAGAGCGCGTGCGTCTGCAGCAGCTGCATCAGGCAGCTCCGGGGGTAAAAGGACGGCTCTGCTTCACCTCTTCCCAGGAGCGCCGCCACGACGTCCCCGAGCACCGCGTGAGAGTCAGGGGTCCACTTAGCCAAGAATTTACGTAGCTCCACCTCAATGTGCTTTTCCGAACCATTCTGAAAGGGCGGACTTGAACAGTTCAGTCCGCACACCAGTAAATGCCACTGCGAATGTACAATTTCCCAGCACACTTTCCCAAACCACTAACAGTACAAATGCACTCCTGTGAGACGAGCTGATGCTCCAACTTGATAAGGAAAAACGGCAAAGGGAAGGAACTTGAGGGTTCAGAAACCCTCATGTTTTTGGAGGTGGAGAGGAATGCCATGTACGGAACCCCGGTGTGCCCCGCCACTGAGCCAGGCCTGCAGATCCCCCTTTTTATTTCGAGACAGGACCCTCCTGAATTGCCCTGGCTGGCCTTGAATCTCTGACCTCAGCCTCCCGAACAGCTGGGACTGAATGTGTGCGCCACCACTCCTGGATAAAATCTTGTCCATTATCATCGAATGTTTATCTGCTATCTGTACTTCTCTAAGAAGTGTTTATTCTCAGACAAAGGACTATTATCTTTTTTTTGGTTTTGGTCCCCCCTCCCCTACCGGGAATTGAACTCATGACCTTCTGCTTGCCAGGCAGGCGCTGTGCCACTGAGCTAAATCCCCAGCCCAGGACTACTATCTACAATATGTAAAGAACTAAAAATATCAGAATCCTCAAATTTAAAGACCAATCCAAAACTGGGCATCTGAGATGAACAAACACTTCTTAGACAAAGAAGTAGAAATAGCAAATAAATAGATGAAGAAAAAAATGTTCAATATCACTGGTCATTCAAGAGATGCAAATTAAAACAGTGAGATTCCATCTCATCCCAGAAAAAATGGCTGTCATCAAAAAATTGACCGATAACAAATGCTGGAGGGGCTTTGGGGGAAAAAGGAGCCCTTCTCCACTGCTGGGGGAGTGTAGACTGGTGCAACCATTGTGGAAATCAGTGTGGAGACTCCTCAAAAAACTAAAACTAGAGGCTCCACTTGACCCAGCTACTCCCCTGCGTGGCATCTTTCCAAAAGAATGAAGAGTATCACACCACAGCGATATATGCACACGCATGTTTATATGCACGTTTATGCAGTTTGTAATAGCTCAATCTTGGAAACAACCTAAATGCCCATCAACCAATGAATGGATAAAGATGTGATTTTTTTTTATACAATTACAACCTCTATTTTTATTTTCTTAGAGACAAGGTCTCACTATGCACTTCAGGCAGGCCTCGAACTCAAGTGATCCTCCTGCCTCAGCCTCCCCAGTGCTGGGATTACAGGCGTGTGCCACCACATCAGGCTGTTTTTTTTATACAAAGGAGTACTACTCTGTCACAAGGATAAGCTCGAGACATTTCTAGCTAAATGGATACATTTCGAGGTCATACTCTTCAGTGAAATAAATGAAAGGGAACAAGGGAGGGGGGAGATGGAAAGAAAAGGACAAGAGAAAAGAGTGGAAGGAAAAAAATGGAAGAAAGCTTTTGTGAACACGGAGGGGAGGCGGGCTGAAGGTAGCACACGGGACGGGGAAAGTCAGATATATCACGTACAGGCATCGGTTTCCCATGGTGAATGTTACCTTTGCTCTTGTCTCTTTGAGACAGGGTCCACAATGCAGCTCAGGCTGGCCTTGAGCTCACTTTGTGCACAGCTAAAATATACCAGTAAAAACATAAACTAAACGTTGGGCATGCTGACGAACACCTACAATCCCAGCACTCAGGAGGCTGAGACAGGAGGATCACTTCAAGTTCAAGGCAAGCACGGGCTACATAGTGAGTTCCAGGCCAGCCTGAATTACAGAGGGAGACTATCTTAAAAAAAAAAAAAAAAAAGGTCAAATAAAAAATAGATACGATTTTCTTTAATCATGTGATTTGTTTTTAATTTCCAGTGTCTTTATTTACCTTTATAGTCGATAAAAGTTGTTCAGATGCTGGAACTTCTGGCTGTAAACTTACTTCACTCTTTTTTCTTCTTAGCTGGAATGAAGTAGACTGATTAAGATCTTAATAGAAAAGGCATGTCACACATTTGGAACAACATGAAACACTCTGAAAAGAGCAGCACATTCCTGCTGTGCCTCTGTCACAGGGAAAAGTGTTACTTCCACTTTGAAACTGAGCATCTTCACTGTTTTCGTCATTTGTCCCACCACGGCTTTCAGTTACTGAACTTACAATTCTTCTCAACTGCTCTGATTTCTGGGCTCCGGGTTCACATCCCTGAGCTACTTCCCAGTTTACAAAGTGGGGCATGGTTTGAGAGCCTGTAAAGAGACAAAAAATACAGTTTCTAGAATTTTTTGACTTACTGTTATGTATCCAACAACTAAAGAACACAATAAAAAATATATATATATATGAGAGGCATTTTTAGAATGTAGTTTTTGTTTTGTTTTCCGGTACCAGGAATCAAACTCACGACCTTGCGCTTGCCAGGCAGGCACTGTGCCGCTGAGCTAAATCCCCAGCCCCTAACAATCTTCTTTTTCTTTTTTTTTTTTTTTTTTGGTACTGGGAATCAAACTCAGGACCTTGTGCTTGCCAGGCAGGCGCATATGCCACTGAGCTACATCCCTGGCCCAAGAAAGGCATTTTAAAAATTCATATAATTCCACTAACAACTTAACTTCACCGGGTGTGATGGTGCACACCTATAACACCCAGTCAGAAAGCTGAGGCAGGAAGACTGCCATGATGAGTTTAAGGCCAGCTACACAGTGAATTCAAGGCCAGACTGAGTTACAGAGTGAGACTCTCAAAACAAAACAATTCTACTAAGAACCTCAAACCACAGTCAGTCAAGAACTATACACAAAGCTGTGCAACGTTAAGGCAAGACATGAGTCCGGCAGTAAAGAAGGGCGGTAGGGGTGTTTTCCTTGAGGACTCTCCCACTGCCCTAAGCTCAGAAGAGCGCTGGCACTCAGAACAGCGCGCTCCTCAGGGTGCAGTGGCGTCTGCAAGGTGACTGTCCCCAGCGTAGCCACCTGGATGAAAACATTTCAGTGAACAGCATCGAATTTCAAATTAAGCACAGGAACTGTAAAGCAGGCTGTGGGACTCTACGTCTGAGGCTGGGGGCTAAGCGAACGGCTCACGTTAGGAACAGAGAAGCGAGGCTCTACCTGGGTCCTGAGCACGCCTGAGCTTCCCAAGGGCACCAGCTAACGACGACGCACCGCACCTGCATGGAACCACCGTCAGGCATTTCCCATGGAGCAGGAACAGATGTTCTCCGTAACACCACAGCTGTGAAAATGTTATCGAACTGTAAGCAAATTTTTTGTCCTATAAAACGTGACTCAATAAACTTGTAATAATAACATTATATGAGCTGTCTTAGTAAAAGAATAAACAAAGCAAAGCAACTTTCCGAAAGAATATGGGGTGTGATCAAAAATACACTGAACACTGCTATCAAGTGCCATCCACTGGAAAGGCCAACACATTAACTGTTACAAGGTGTCGCGTACCTTACTCATCAAATCTGGCACCGTGCAACCTCTGGCTCTTCCCAAAGTCAAAGGACCATGGAAGACAAGTGGTTTTTTTGGACTGTTTTGAGACAGTCGCCATGTAGCGCAAGCTGGCCTTGAACTTGCTCATGAAGCCCAGGCTGGCCTCGAACTCACAGTGACCCTCTTGCCTCAGCCTCCCACATGCTGAGATTACAGGCTTGAGCCACTATACTGAGTCATAAACTTTCTTAATTGGGGTACGGTCAAGTTTGAGGTGTAATTTAAAACATATTGTTAGCTGGGCATGTAATCCCAGCACTCAAGAGGCTGAGGCAGGAAGATCTTTGCAGGGTCAACGTCAGCCTGGGCTACAAAGTGAACTGAAGGCCAGCCTGAACTGCAGAGTGAGACCCTGCTTCAAAAAAAAAAAAAGTTAATTTAGAAAAATCTGATTAGGGATGGGGATATAGCTCAGTAGCTCAAGTGCCTGACTAGCAAGTGTAAGGTCATGAGTTCGATTCCCGGAACCAAAAAAAAAAAAAAATCTGATTAACATATACATTTAAAATAAAGGAATTACTTGAAATTAATCCTGTTGCTATTACACAGCTATTAACATGGAAACTTCCAAGATTGTAACACAAAATGTAATGATGTATGAAAAAAGCACCATCAAACACTATTTATAAACCAGGGATGGCAGTGCACACCTATAATCTCTATACTCAGGCTGACGCAGGAGGATTGCCACAAGTTTGAGGCCAGCCTAAACTGCATATCGGGACTCTGTCTCAAACAAACAAACAAACCCCATTATTTTTATTTTTTTGAGACAGGGTCTTGCCATGTAGCGCAGGCTGGCCTGGAACTCAGTAATCCCCCTGCCTCAGCTTCCCATTGCTGGGATTACAGGCGTGTGCCACCACAGCCAGTCAAACCCCACTATTTATAATTTATGACTCCAATGATAAGATTATGAAAAACAAGACAGATACACAAACAATAAAAAGCTTAAAGGAAACTGGGCATGGTGGTGCACACCTGTAATCCCAGCACTCAGGAGGCTGAG
>NW_004955478.1:6877494-6879828 GCF_000276665.1 Chinchilla lanigera | reverse complement strand
AATTTTTTAAAAATCATGTCATATTTTAGGTTGGGCATGGTGGCGCACACCTGCAATCCCAGCACTTGGGAGGCTGAGGCAGGAGGATCGTTGTGAGTTTGAGACCAGCCTGGGCTACAAAGTGAGCTCAAGACCAGCCTGAACTGCATAGTGAGACCCTGTCTCAGAAAGACCAAAAAAAAGAAAGAAAAATACATTTTTATTTTGAGACAGGACCTCACTAATTCAGTAAGCTGTCAACACTGGGTCCGAACTTGTAAGAATGGTGAGAATACAGGTGTGTGCTGCCATACCTGGCTACTCTAATTCTTTAAGTATTTCCATGGCAACATTTAACATATAACCTAAAGGCCTAATTTATCAGGAAAAGTAACACCCTTGGAACATCATTCAAAATGTGAAAGTGATCAAGTGAAAGAGCAGCCCATTATTCTCCCTTGGTCTAAAACTAGCTATAATTTTGTTCTTTTTGTTTTGTTGTTTTTCTTCCGGTACCAGGAATCGAACTCACAACCTTGCGCTTGCCAGGTAGGCGCTTTGCCACTTTGCCGCTGAGCTACATCCCCAGGCCCTGTAATTTTGTTCTCTAAAAGTAACAAATACAGCTGGGTGTGGCTGCACATGGCTGTGATCGCAGCACTGTGATCACACAGCTGAGGCAGGAGGATCCTTGCAAGTCCGAGGCCAGCCTGGGCTACAAAGTGAGCTCAAGGCCAGCCTGGACTGCAGAGCGAGACCCTGTCTGAAAAAAAAAGTAAGTAACAAATACAGAGCTGAGTGTGGTGGGGCTTGCCTGTAATCCCAGCAGTCCAGAGGCTGAGGCAAGACTGCCACAGGTTGGAGGCCAGCCTGGGCTGCATGGTTCAAGGTCAGCCTGGACAACACAGTGAGGTCCTGCCTCTAAAAGAAACCTCAAAACCAAAAATCCAAAACAAAATAAAATAACAAATGTATAGAAACTTTTTTTTTCCCCTGTGGAACTGGGAATTGAACTCAGCACCTCACACTTGCCAGGAAGGCACTGTGCCACTGAGCTACATTCCCAGCCCTACAGAAACTCTTAAAATAACAACCAAATTAAATATAATCTTTCAGGTGAAAATCTCTTTATTTACTGGGGACAGCAATAACTAAATTTTTAAAAGTTTCCAAGTGAAAAAAACTTACCTGACCACTGGTCCCTTGCGGTAACTCTTTTGAAGTCTGTAGTGTTTGAAATTTTGTGTTCCATATGGAGAGGCACTCTAAGAAAAGGAGCACACAAACTTAGGTACCGTCCCCAAGAATAAACACGTGGCATCTCAGGCGGGAGGAGTCATGGACACAAGCTTTGTTTTATTAAATGTAAAAATGAGTAATGAAAAAAATGAAAGGAGCGACTGCAACAGGAATTCAAAGAAATGAGAGCACATGGCAACAAGTGGACTTCAGAACCAGGCATGGTGGCAAATGCCTGTAATCTCAGTCAGTATTCAGGATGCTGAGGCAGGAGGACTGCTGTGAGTTCCAGGTCAGCCTGGGCTACAGAGTGGGACCCTGTCTCAAAAAGACAAAAAAAAAAAAAAGTAGGACATGGACTTCAAAGGAAGTCGTAATGGTTGGCTATGAACCTGTAATAATAAAAACCATCGACAAAGAAAAGCCTAAGACCAGCTGGCTTCACGGATAAATTCTTTTTTTTTTTTTTGGCTTTTTGAGACAGGGTCTCGCCATGTAGCTCAGGCTGGACTTGAGCTCCCTTTGTAGCCGAGGCTGGTCTCGAACTCACAAAGATCCTCCTGCCTCAGCTGCTCGGTGCTGGAATTACAGGCGTGCGCCACCACACCCGGATTCACTGATAAATTCTAGTTAAAGAATTAACACTAAAGTCTTGAAGAAACACTTCTTCCCTTCTTCCATAGGCCTGGATTACTCTGGGACTAATGCCAAAGATACCAAAACAAACAAAAAAATCACAGAACTATATATTTTATAAGTACAGATGTAAAAAAGAAATTCTCAACTAAATATCGGCAAACTGAGTTCATAGCACATTAATGTCCATGACCAAGTGGGATTTATTCCAGGGATGGAGGGAGATTCAACTAAGAAATCAATGAGGGTAGTCGGTCACATTAATAGAACCAAGAGGGAAAAAATGACATGGTCATCTCGGTGTAAAAAAGGCATCTGACAAAATCCAACACTCTTTTAGGATAAAGACATTCAGAAAAGAGATCGCTCAGCAAGATAAAGGGCATTAGGAGGAGGAGATCTGGTTTAGGGCGGGTGCCAAGCAATCAGTGGCCTAATTTAGTATTTGCACACCTTAATCCCAGCGCCTTAATCCTAGCA
>NW_004955478.1:6870516-6876909 GCF_000276665.1 Chinchilla lanigera | reverse complement strand
AATTGAACTCAGGACCTTGTGCCTGCCAGGCAGGTGCTTGTGCCACTGAGCTATATCCCCAGTCCAAGACTTTCTTATTTCTTTCTTTTTTGAAACAAGGTCTGGCTATACAGCCCAGGTCGGCCTTGAACTTGTGGCAATGGTCGGCCTTGAACTTGTGGCAATCCTCTTGTCTCAGCTTCCCAAGTGCTGGGATTACAGGTGCATGCCACCATGCCTGGCTATCCAAAGTTTCAAACACCTGACATGTATTTTTGTGGCTGACAGATATTTTCATTCTAATTTCTTTAGGATATTATAGTCATCAACAAGGGAATGCTACAAGGAAGACTTGATTAACAGATATAGAATAAAATCAAAGACCCATTCAGTGGGGCTGGGGACAGAGCGGCATGGTGCCTGCCTGGCAAGCGCAAGGTCCTGAGTTCAACTCCTGCTACCAAAAAACAGAAAAGAAAAGAAGGAAAACAAAACGACCCATTTAGGAAGTAGAAAGTTACAACAACAGTGAGTATCATGACAAAGAGAATGAATCTGGCAGTAACAGAGCTCGAAGAGGAAAGGAAGACTAAAAGGTAAATCTGAAGGAACAGGCAGCTGAGCTCTCCCCAGCCCTGGGGCTCCTCACTGACTGGGCTTCAGTTACCCTTAGACGACGGCAGTGGCGCTCCGAGGACTGCTACGTGATCTGGGTCCAGGGCGGCGAGGGTCACACCATTGGGAGCAGCACCAGACACGACAGCCTTGAGCAACGGTGATCTGACCAGTCTCTGGTTCTTTTCTGTGTCGCTCGGATATATTGGGATCAAGGTTTCGTACACACATCCATCGGAGCCTGTTGGAAATAAATACTGTGGTTCAGTGATGGGTTAAGGACAGCTCTGTATCTATTCTAACTAAATGTAGTAGGTTTAAAAGATTTTAAAAACGTGCTGAACAACCCAAGCAGAAAAACAACCGCATCACTCTGCTTTCCTTTAAAGAATACGTCAAACGTAAAATTGGCAGGAGGAACATCAGCAATAAAAATCACAGTAAGAAAGGCATAATAAACCGGGCACAGTGGTGCACACCTGTAATCCCGGCACTCGGGAGGCTGAGGCAGGAGGATCGTTGCGAGTTTGAGACCAGCCTGGGCTACAAAGTGAGCTCAATGCAGCCTGAACTGTATAGTGAAACCCTGTCTCAAAAAGACCAAAAAAAAAAAAAAAAGTCATAATAGCCAAAAGAAAAACAGCACACACCTGTAATTACTTAGAAATACTGAGAGGGCGCTGGGCATGGGCTCATGCCCGTTATCCCAGCTCTTGGGAGGGTGAGGCAGGAGGACCACTGTGAGTTCAAGGCCAACCTGAACTACACAGCAAGATCCTGCCTCCAAAAAACAAAACGGAACAGAACAAGTCCACACTAGAGAGCTGGATGGAGGGGCACTGCAGATTGAACTCAGGGCTTTGACAGCGAGCGACTCCTGAAGCCCAAGAAATTAGAATCATCACTGTGTTACATTTGCTGTTACTCAGTCTACCTGAAAACCATATGAAACTGCTGCTTTTTGCAGGTCAACTGAATTCTGCAAGTTTTACATGGTTCTAGCTATGTTGCAGAAAGACTTACATAACCCTTCAGCTCCGACACCCTGCAGTGTTCGTTATACTAAAATGTAAAGCACATGTCAATGACCTGGTGATGGTAAATGAAGAGAGCATTTCTAACAGCTGCTGCAAACAGCTGCACATTGAAAACCTTTCATAAAGATGACTAAGATAATACAGAACTATACCCTAGGTATTTTATGTTTGTTTTGTGCTTTGAGACAGGGTTTTACTCTGTAGTTTAGACTGGCCTTGAACTGACTATGTAGGTTAGGTAGGCCTGGAACTTGCAGCAATCTTCCTGCCTCAGCCTCTTAAACCCCGGGATTACAGGCGTGTGCTACCATATCCAGCATTTCCTACATGTTATTCTTGTTTTCTCCTCCATGATTTCTTCAAGATGACTTTGAAGCTGCGAAGGGCTGGAGGACAGGACACTACAAAGGCTAGTTTCTTTCTCTTGCCCTAGAAACGTAATAAGCCTGGGTTTTTTTCCTCCGGTACCGGGAACCGAACTCATGACCTTGCACTTGCCAGGCAGGCGCTGTGCCGCTGAGCTAAATCCCCAGCCCCTAAGCCTGGGGTTTTTTTACAACATTATGAAGATGTAGATTTAAGATAATAAAAAAATTTTTAAATCTGTTAAAAAAAATCTACAAAAAGTAGGTGGCAAACCAGGCATGGGGCACACGCCTATGATCTCAGCACTTGGAAGCCTGAGGCAGGAGGACTGCCGTGAGTTTGAGACTAGCCTGGGCTGCGCTGTGAGTTCAAGGCCGGCCTGCATTACACGGCGACTCTCTCTAAAGGCAGCACACGGCACAGCCAGCCTGCTCTGTTTCTGTCTGTGTCCATCTGTCTCACTCACTGTCTAAAGAAAAACACACCGAGTCTAACAGGTGGACGGAGGAACAGAACACTCGGCGTCAGGCAGGTATGTCATGGTCTAACAGTTACTCTGTCAAAGATCGCGGCCTTATCATAAGGATACAAAAGATTTTCCTTTTTCACAGGTATTATATTATTTATGCTTATGGCGAACTTTAAAACACGGAAGTTACAGAAATGATGTCTGAAAACTGTGCTTCAGCTGAAGAACTTACACATAAATTCCCTCAGAGCACAGCACCACTGACCCCAGTGCATGACCACCCGGTGATGCCGAGGGCAAAGGCATAAATCCCTATCAGGAAGCAGGAAAAAATAAGACCATAACAGAAAACTGCAAGACTCACAACTACCCCAGCGCACATATCCTCTTCCTAAACATTGCTAGCAGTTGAAAGCAAACTTACTTAATGTCATTAAAGAGATAAACTTCCGATCCACAGACGCAGTAAAACTCCGGGTAACAGATTTTTCTTCTTGTTCAAGCAGGAGAGTGTATTTGCTTAAGTTTCGTGAGTGGAGCATCTGTACATAAGCAAAATGATTTCCATCCTGCAATAAAAGGGTAATTGTATTTTGTAAATATTGCCATTTTAACCAACTACATTTAATGTTTTTTTTGTTTTGTTTTCCAGTACATGGAATTGAACTCACGACCTTGCGCTTGCCAGGCAGGCGCTGTGCCGCTGAGCTAAATCCCCAGCCCCCAACTATGTTTAATGTTACAACTAGAAGTTGTCATTCCATTCTCACTACTTCAATGAGTGCTTAACTTCTTGTCCAAATTAAATTTAAAATGTTGTAAGTAAAAATACTCAATTTAGGCATGGAAGTAATTCTAATATACTTTATTGTTTAGAAAAATTTTAAAAATTTAAGAATCTTCTGAAATACTAAAGTTCCATTTTAGCCTTAAAAATAATACAGGCAATTTTAAAATTTCACAGAAGGCCAGGAAGTGAAGATACTACTTACTTTTTCAGTAATAAAAACTATGACAGGATGCCTAAATACCACGAAAAACTTTGTCCACCTAAAAGCAGAAAAATTTCAAAACACAAAAGTCAGTTCAGAAAAAAAGGGAGCAAAATTTAAGAAAACATTATTATTATTGTTTGGAGCCAGACGACAAGAGAAAACATACACCACAGGCAATCAGTGGGCGTCCGTCTGTCAGAGGTGTCTCTGGGTTAAATGCAGGATGCAGGACAGTTCCGAGAGAAGGCGAGAGTGCTGTACACGGTGCCTCCTCCACCCCTTCCCTCAGGATGACTTCCGGGACAGGTGTTCTAGGGAGATCGTCAGGGTCCCATCTGCCTACTGCAGTGACAGCCACAGGGAGGCCGGCGGCCTGGTAACCAAGGCAGCACGGACAGCCTGTGGCGACGCGATGGTCAGAACTTGGAGAATCCCCCAAGCACAGGTCCTTACACCACCGAGGCGTGTACCAGGTCAGTCTAAGATACAGCCGTCACTGCCCACACTGCTCGCTCACTAAACACAAGTCTTCGCTCGGACTTCTGGGCAATGTGATGAAATAACGAGGGCTGGAGAAGTGAGACCACGAAATGTCCTTCTCTCACTTGGGCGCCATTTGTTCAGGCTTACTCCAGAGTCTGCAGGGAGCAGAGGCCTCACAGCAGTACTGATTTCACTAACAGCAAGTTGTACGCCTCTCTAGAGGAAAAGGCTGTGACTTGGCGGTCAGGGCAATATGACAGACACAAAAGCTGACGGAGTCCTGGACTATCTGCTTCGGCTTAAGACAACGGACCGTCCAGGTCTCAGTCGCTGCAGCAGGACTCACGTGACCACCGTTTCCTCCATCACTTCGCACCCCAGCATCCTTTGCGGGATGCTGTTTTGGTCAGCATCTCCTACGAGCGTTTTACTAGGCCTCTGTCTCTGTTGGTGAGGCGCCGGGCACTGAATTTGGGGCTCCCTGCATGCCAGGCAAGCACCCTACCTCCGGGCCACACGCCCAGCCCTAGCCCTAGCTCGCTTTCACCGTGCTTCTACCCTTGAACACAATGAAGAATGTAAGAAATACACAGCGCATTTTCACTTTGGTAAAAATTCACTTCCAAATACTGAAACTTACTTAATCACTTCTCCATCGGAGAGGACGGTTTCAATCTTCTGCTGGGGCTCCGCGAGCAAAGCCTCCAACCCGCGAGCCGCGCCTCCCCTGAACAGCACCACGGGCTCTGCTCCTTGCACCGAGTGTACCCTATGAACCTCAGCTGACAACTGAAAAACATTAAAAATGCTCTTATTCTAAACAGCTTATCCTCGGGGCTGGGGATTTAGCTCAGTGGCACAGCACCTGCCTGGCAAGCGCAAGGTGGCGAGTTCGATTCCCAGTACTGGAAAAAAAAAAAAAACAAAAACAACAAACCCCCCAAAAACGCAAAAACTAAACAGCTTATCCTAACATAACAGGGTAAGGACACTTACGGAAGGCGTGTTTATTCTTGGTGATGGGCACTGAATCCTGGTTCTTGTACATGGCAGACAAGTGCTCAACTACTGACCTGCACTCCCAACTCTTTTTATTCTTTTATTTTGAAGCAGGGCCTTGGTAAAGTGGTAAACGCTGACTTCAAACTGGCAATAATCCTGCCTCAGTCTCCCAAATAGCTGGGATTATGAGGGTGCACCACCATACTCAGCTAGAAGGCTTATTTTTTAAGGGACTGATTTGTTATTGGCTTGATTTAATTTTGTTCTGTAACTGTGTATGGTTCTAAAATCAAATATATACAAAAATCAAACACGGATTTTTCTTTCTTCTTCTTTTTTTTTTTTTTTTTTGTTCTTTTTGAGACAGGGTCTCGCTATGCAGCTCAGGCTGACCTTTAACTCACTTTGTAACCCAGGCTGGTCTCGAACTCACAAAAGTCCTCCTGCCTCAGCCTCCTAAGTGCTGGGATTACAGGCGTGCGCCACCACGCCCGCCAGACAGGCACTTATGCCACTGTGTTATACCCCCGGCCCTTCTTTTTCATGGAGAAAAGGTAAAGCAAAATTTCCTAACACGACAGGAGAGTAATAGTAAATACACTGCATATTATTATCTTTAAAGTCATTACTCAGAACGTAAGATATGGGCATAAAAAATTCTCCAATCAGTATTAGCACAAGCCTTCCTCTTCTATGACCTAAGACACACTAACAGTATAATGAACTTGCACTTTTTCTCCCTTCTCCCTTCCTTCCTTTCCCTATCCTAGTTCCATTTTCCTCTTCAACAATGTCTTCCCGCTTCACAGCATCTGTCGTACATTTTGGTCCTTATTTACACTTTCAGTTTCTCACACGAGGGAGACAGTATGAGGTTTTTTTATTGTTGTTGTTTTTTTTGACAATACGATGTTTACCCATGTGAGTCTGATTTATCACTGACGATGATGGTCTCAGATTGCATCCATTTACCTATGAAAGTCTCCAGTTTATCCTTCTTCATGGCTGAGTAACACTCTATCGTATAAAAACACCGCATCTTTTTTATCCACTCCTCCAAATGGTGGGCATCTGGGTTGTCTCCAGGATCCAGCTATTACAAATTGTGCTGCTATAAACATGGGCACACATGTATCACTGTGGTATGATTTTTTTTCCTTTTTGAGACAGGTTCTCACTATGTGATTCAGGCTGGCCTCGAACTTGCAACAATCCTCCTGCCTCAACCTCCTGAGTACTGGGATTACAGGCGTGCCCCGCTAGAATGATGCCCCCCCTGTACCGGGAATTGAACTCAGGACCTTGCGCTTGCCAGGTAAGTGCCTGTGCCACTGAGCTGTATCCCCAGCTCCTTAGTATGATGTTTTTAATTCTTCTGGGAAGATACCAAGCAGAGGAATAGCTGGGTTGAATGGGACCTCTAAGCCTAGTTTTTGAGGAATCTCCA
>NW_004955478.1:6864043-6867818 GCF_000276665.1 Chinchilla lanigera | reverse complement strand
CCTGCCTGACAAGCCTGAGGTTGTGAGTTTGATTCCAGGTACCAACATAAATCAGACCTGGAGGATCCATTCAGCCTATTCTAAGAAAAGGGACAAATTCACTCGTTCTCATGAAGGACACTTACAAAATATCCAAACTCATGGAAATACGGTGGCATCTCAGTTTACAAACGTAATTTATGATTTGGGGCAACTGGCTGCACTTACATTTGTGTGGGGAACATGGCTGCTGTTGTGTTTGTCATCCAATGCAGTGTTTGTGCAAGGAAGCAAAATTCTGCTGAACATGAATTGTTTGCAAACCGAATCTCTTTGTTAACTTAGTTGTTTGCAGACAGAAGCGTTCGTGAAAGAGATATTACTGTAAATAAGTTAACTGTTTATGAATTATTTAAATCATCAATCTCGTGGAATAATAACACACATGCTTTGTAATCTATTAGTGCATGAATTGAGATGTTACCAATACATACTGTACAGTAACTAGAAAGGAAAACGATTCCAACCTGGTGTCACACCTCAACTTCCTGCATTTTGGTAAGCTGAGACAGGAGGATCACATTCAAGCCCAACCTCAGGCAACTTAATGACTTTTGAGACCCTGTCTCAAAATAAAAAACTGAAAAAGGGTTGGGGACGGAGATCTGTGCAAAGGCCCAAGGTTTAATCCCCAATACTGAAAAAAAGAACCCCTCCCAACTGATTACAATCTTAAGTTTACTTTTCCAGAGCTATTAAGATAAATAATATAGGGGCCAGGATATAGCTTAGTGGCATAGTGCCTGCCTGTCAAGCGCAAGGTCCTGAGTTCAATTCCCTGTAGCAAAAAAAGGATAATATACACTATCCTATGAACAATCCCATTGCACGCATAAGCTAAAAAGACTTACTGTAGCTTTATGTTGGGTATAGTGGCACAAGCCTATAATCACAGCACTTGGGAGGCTGAGGCAGGTGGATGGCTGTGAGTTTAAGCACAGCCTGGGCTACACAGGGAGTTCAGGGCCAGCCTGAACTGCATAGTGAGACCCTGTCTCAAAAAAAAAGAAAGAAAAAAAAAAGGCAAAGACTAAAAACAAAAACAAAAAACAAAAACAAAAATGAAGACTTACTGTAGCTTTAAATACTTTATCCAAGTTTACATCTTCATTGTTCCATATTCTCAAAACCTGAAATCAGAGCATACAAGTTAGAAAGTGTATGCCAAACTCTATTTACATATAATGATCATAACACCAGACTTGTGTTGGATATATTATTACGTACAGGTTTTACAACTTACCTTATCATCATGTACAACAATATGCTCTCCAGTTTGAAAGTTGCACACAGCTGGACATGTTATAATTTGACCTTGTTTCACTGACCAGCTCCCCAAGGGTTTCTGATCAGAAACCTAATGAAAGATAAATAAAGTAAAATATTTAAGAAGTCAAGTTCTGGCATTAAAAGCAATTAGATTAACAATAAAAATTCAAATAATAGCATGTATTTATTTATTTATATATTTTTTTGGTCTTTTTGAGACAGGGTCTCGCTATGCAGCTCAGGCTGGCCTTTTGCTCACTTTGTAGCCCAGGCTGCTCTCAAACTCCCAAGGATCCTCCTGCCTCAGCCTCCCCAGTGCTGGGATTACAAGCGTGCGCCACCACGCCCAGTGAAATAATAGCATTTAACAAATTTCCTAAAATAAAAAAATAAGCAGTCACAAACAGTGTAGATTCCATTTATATAAAGTATGCACAGTACAGTCAAAAATGATAGCTGGTCCAGCCTTGGTGGCGCACACCTGTAATCCCAGCACTCAGGAGGCTGACGCAGGAGGATTGTTGTGAGTTTGAGACCAGCCTGGGCCACAAAGTGAGCTCAAGGCCAGGCTGAACTCTAAGCAAGACTCTGTCTCAAAAGACAATAAATAAATAAATAAATAAATAATTGATAGCTGGGGACACAGCTCAGTGGCACAGCACCTGCCTGGCAAGTTCGAGGTCCTGAGTTTGATTGCTGGTGCCAAAAAAAGAAAACAAATACACAAAATTGATAAAGATGGCATTGTGGTTGTAAGAGGTGAGGAAACAGCTGCAGCTAATGAGTACAGGATTTCAGTTTTGCAGAGTTCTGGAGAGGACAGTGGTGACGGCTGCACAACAATATGAAAGCACTTAACAAGTGAACTGCACGTACACTTACATATAATGAAGGTGATACATGTTCTCTGTACTTTGCAAGTAAAAATTTAGAATTTAGCTGGGTATGCTTGTCATCCCCGCACTCAGGACTGCGAGGTGTGAGCCAGCCTGGGCTAGACAGTCTCAAAACATGTCTTCTCCCGCTCCTCGGCACTGGGGACCGAACCCCAGGACCTTCGCACTGAACTACATGCTCAGCCCTTTAGAAATGTTTCAGTTTGGAGACAGGGTCTTGCTAAGTGGCCCCAAACTGGGCTTGAACCTGTAATTCTTCTGTCTCAGCTTCGCAGGACTCTGCACTACAGCATGTGTCACCATGCAAAGCTCAAAATTTTTTTTTTAAACTTTAAAAAAGTAACGAGAGCTGGGTATGGTGGAGCACACCTGTAATCCCAGTCCTTGGGAGGCTGAGGCAGGAGGATTACTTCGAGTTTAAGGGCAGCCTGGGCTATACAGTGAATTCAAGACCAGCCTGAACTAGATAGTGAGACCCTGTCTCAAAAAACAAAACAAAGATTAGAATGAAAATGTAACTAAGTCTCTAAAACGAAAATAATATTAACTGACCACATGTTGCTAAAAAACAACAGTGGAGGCTGGGGATTTAGCTCAGCGGCACAGCGCCTGCCTGGCAAGTGCAATGTCCTGAGTTCGATTCCCGGTACCGGAAAAAACAAAACAAAACAAAAAACAGTGCATTTTATTTTATGTCTTTTTGAGACAGGGTCTCACTATGCAGTTCAGGCTGGCCTTGAGCTCACTTTGTAGCCCAGGATGGTCTGGAACTCACAATGATCCTCCTGCCTCAGCCTCCCGAATGCTGGGATTACAGGTGTGCGCCACCAAGCCCAGCTCTGCTCGGGAATCTAAACAAACACTATAAGGGAATTAGTGGCAATCTGTCCCGAAAACTTTAAGCAGAGAGTTAACTATCTGATGACACAGAAACATACGTTCAGCGGCCCAGAGATAAAGAACTGTTTTCCATAGGATCACCAAAAGCACGGCTAAGTGTGCTGAGCCAGCAACTTGGGTGAAAAGGGGGCGGGGCCGGCGGTTTCCTGGGACAATAAACCCGGACTCCCGAATTCATAAAGCGAACCGGAGCTGCCCACATACAAGTCACTCGGAATTCAGGACTCTTGTCGGGTTAGCAAGACATCTCCGCTTCTTCTGGCAAAAAGGAAACAAACAACTCCCCCCAAAAACACCCAGGCAGCGGGGGATAGAGAGCACAGACACGGGACTAACACATGTTCCCACCCCGTCGATGTCATCCGTAGCCACCCAGGCTCCGATCGGCCCTTCGGGGGCAGCAGCGGACCCGAGACCCCGGGAGGGCATCCTGGCTGGGTCACCTGCACAGGATTCCCGGCAAGGCTCGGAGGCGCCTTTCCGCGCCCAGCCTGCCCCACGTGCCTGCGACGCGGAGCCGCCTGCCAATCGGAAACCTCCCTCTGCAGGCGAACCGCCCGGTCAGCCCGCAGACCTCGGTCAGCGTCCAGACCGAGCATCCGGGTCTCCGGGAAGCACCACGCTCAGCGTCCCAGGCCGAGCATCCGGGTCTCCGGGAAGCACCACGCTCA